>NW_006399846.1:3893134-3900998 GCF_000299155.1 Elephantulus edwardii | reverse complement strand
TGGAATCTTCTGTTCAGCTCTTTAGTATCTTGAATTCTTCCTTGTGCTTTGGCTTCTCTAAGCTCCAGTGCAATCTTCAGAGTCTCTTCTGACATCCCAAAGCAAAGGGAAGAAATCAAGACATTAAGGAGCGAGCTGAATAGAAGATTTCAAAGGGCCACTTGGGAAGACATGGCAAAATATTATAATAAACAGTGCAAGGATCTGGAGTCGGAAAATCAAAAGGGTCTAACTCGCTCAGCATTTCCTAAGCTGAAGGAACTAAAGAACAAATTCAAACCATGAGTTGCAATGCTTAAGGATGCTATGGGAAGGATATTGAATGATCCAGGAAACATTAAAGAAAGATGAAAGGATTATGCAATGTCAGTGTACCAAAAAGAATTGGCTAACACAGAATTTCAAGAAGCAACCTATGATCAAGAGGCAATGCGATGAAGGAGAAAGTTTAGATTGTTCTGAAGGACTTAGCAAAAAATAAGGCCTCAGGAATTGATGAAATACCAATCGACATATTTCAACAAACAGATGCTATCCTAGATGTACTCACCAAGTTGTGCCAAGAAATCTGGAGGACAATCACTTGGCCAACTGACAGGAAGAGATACATACTTATTCCCATTCAAAAAAAAAAGTGACCTGACAGAGTGGAGAAATTATCAAACAATATCACTAATATCACAGACTAGCAAAATTCTGCTGAAGATTATCCAGAAAGGACTTGAACTGTACATTGACAGAGAACTACCAGAAATACAAGCTGGGTTTAGAAGTGATTGTGACACTAGAGACATTATTACCAATGTCAGATGGATCTTGGCAGAAAGAAGAGAGTACCAAAAGAATGTCTATCTGTGTCTCATTGACTATGTAAAAGCATTTGACTGTGTGGATCACAACAAATTGTGGCTAACCTTGAGGAAAATGGGAATCCCAGAACACTTGATTGTGCTTATGCAAAACGTGTACTTGGACCAGGAGGCAGTCTTTAGAACAGAGGAGAGGAACAGTTCATGGTTCAAAATCAGGAAAGGAGTGTATCAGGGATGCATTCTGTCTCCATACATTTTCAATCTATATGCAGAACAGATCATTCAGAAAGTAGGGCTTTATGAGGAGGAATGTGGTATCCAGATTGGAGAAAGACTCACCAACAACCTATGCTATGCAGATGACACAACCGTACTTGCTGGAAAACTGAGGAGGACCTGATGTGCTTACTGCAGAAGGCCAAGAACTGTAGTCTTTAATATGGATTGAAGCTCAACATCAAGAAGACAAAGGTTCTCAGTACTGTGCCTATTGGAAGCACCATAATAGATGGAGAAGATATTGAGATTGTTAACAATTACAGCTTGCTCAGCTCACAATCAACACTCTTAACACCAGCAGTAGGGAAATCAAAGATGAATTGCCCTGGGAAAATTTGCTGTCAGGGACTTCTCCAGTGTACTGAAAAGCAACAATGTCACTCTAGAGACTAATGTATGCCTAATCCAGGTCATGGTCTTCACAATTGCTTGCTATGCATCAGAGAACTGAACAATGACTAAGGATGACAGAAGAACAGTTGATGCCTTTGAGTCTACAGAAGACTCTTGAATATACCATGGATGATCAAGAAAACAAATAAGTCTGTCTTGGAGAGGGTGAAATCAAGTTTTTCTTCAGAGGCTAGGACTTTGAAGCTCAATTTCACAGACTTTGGGCACATGGCCAGGAGAGACTGGTCCTTGGAGAAGGCCGTCATGCTCAGAAGGGTAGAGGGACAGTGAAGGAGGGGAAAACCACGATAAGATGAATTGATATAGTGACTGGGGCATTGGGGGTTGGTGTGTCAGAATTAATGAGACTGACTCAGAACAGGACAGGCTTCTACTATACATAGGGTCTCTATGAGGCACAGGTGACTCTATAGCACATAACAGTAACAATCTTCTCTTTATAAAAAGGAGATCTGTGATGTAGTGTATAACATGCCAGGCTGCTAACTGAAAGCTTGGCATTTTGAATCCACTGGTCTCTCTATGGGAGAAAGAGGAACAGTCTCACCACATACAGATTTATAGCTTCAGAACCCCATGGAGGGTTGCTATGAGTCAGGATTGACCCAACAAAGTGGGAACTCATTTCTTCAAGCCTTTTGCTTTTTGTGGAATCAAATGACCTTATGTTGTCATATAAAAATAAGTGTTTAGAATAAGTTTTATGTTCACCTTTTATGTTTTTAATTTTCTTGTATTGTGATTTGAGTGGAACTATAAAATTGTTTTCTGTTCAACCATTCATATACATTTTGTTTCGTCACATTACAATTCTCAACATTAACTTTATGCTCACTCTTTTCACTTCCTCAAGATTCTCATGTCCATTAACCTTTCTATCCTACTCTTCCTGTCATCTGGACTTCATCCTTGGGCAAGTGCTCTGTTGATGCTACATGGTTGGTTATTATAAGGGGTAAAAGCGAATTTGGTGTTGTATTTTCATTATAACTCTGTCTATTGTTTGTCTAAAAGTTCAGCCATGGGAGTGTATTTTGTGACCGAGGACTATAGTCTTTACAGTTCAAGAAGTTTTTATTGGGACAATAAGTCTAGTACTTTTTAGGGGTTTTAATATTGTTAAACACTGTCCCTACTCTATCCAGAGTCTTACACTGTGAGCCCTTTTAGAGTGATCAGCAACTGATAGCTGGACACAATCTAGCTTTTCTGGTTTTAAGATCAAGGAAGCTGATGTTCATGTGGTCTTTTTTTCTTTGGACTAATATTTCTGGTACTTCTTTACTTTTCTTCCCTCTTCTCCATTCTAGATAAGGAAGCACTAAAAGCCGTACCTTAGATGACTGCTTAGATGTTTAAGACCTCAGTCTCTACTCACTAAGTGGGATATAGAAAATTGCTTTTGTGGACTATGCTATGCCAATTGACCTTCATGTCCCTCAAAACTATGGTGTCAAGGGCCCCCAAACCCACAGCCCCTTCCCTCAGGGTGTTTGGTTATGATTAAGAAGTTTTGTTAGTCCCTTAGGGAGTTCTGGTTGTTTTTAACACTTTTGGGAAGGATTCAATGTACTACATTTGGTCCTGCATTACCTAATACCTATCACACAGTAGGTTCTCTGTGCTCCATGCTGTATCCATGGACTTAGGCCACCAGACACTCCTCCCTCTTGGGAAAAGAAGATGAATTATCATGGGATAAGTACATCATCTACCTCTGTTTGCTGAAGCTTTTTTTGCACAAAAACTTGGAGAGGTCTTTGGACCTCTCACTTTATGGACGGGGATATGACATTACCATGAGAGCTTTCGTCTGGTCCCAGCTCCCAGTCATCTGTGCTTTTTTGCCTCACTGTCACCTCTGTGCACTTTCCATCCAATGTAGCCTTGTGAGCCAGCCTGCTCAGAGCTGCCCTGGGCTGCTCACTGGAGCAGAGAGAAAGTACTGGAAAAGGCCATGCTGCAGTTGGCCTGAGGAAGCCTTGCAAGTAGGGCCTTGAGAGGTTCTGGCAGCATTGACCTACTTACAAAAAAACAAACAAACAAAAACTCCACTAAGCAAAAAGCCCCCAAAAAACCATTAAAAAAACAAACAAGAACCAAACCAAAAAACAAAGACAAAAAAAGGGAGAAAGAGCATCCCATATGTTATTGTTGGGAAGCCTGGCTCTCTTGTGATCCTCTGTCTAGAAGATTTGCTAGAATTGAACCTGAAGAAAAGCAACCTGGGATGGATCTCTGCTAACAGAACACTTCCACTGTGCTGTCAGAGGTATCCATGCTTGTCATCCATATAGAAGTCTACAGAGGAAGAGAAAGAACAAGTGTGCATGGGAAGGACCCTTATTATGGAAGAAAGAAGGGGCAGTGGATGCTGAGAGCTCCAACCCATTCTTTCTGTAAACTACACTCCCAAATGTTAGCAAACAGTATGTGAGGGCAAAGTGGCTGTGACATCTGTCACCCAATTACTCACCAGGGATGATTTAACTAATCTGGCCCGTTAGGGTGGTGTCCCCAATCCTCCCTCACGGCTCCAATTGTGTCCCTCCAGAAGTTGCATACTCTTGGCTGATGAGAATGACCTTCCCCAACAAGGGCCCATCCTTCTGCCCAGGGTACCCGAGTAGGTTTGTGCCCCTGTTACAACCTCCAAAAAAGCTCTCAGAACATTAGCAACCAGAACCTACCAGTCTGTCTCCGTCCACATACCATTTTTGGATGACCTCACTGAAATCTCTACTGCAGCACTAAAATAGGTCTTTTGTTTGTTTTTCCTTTCAACAAATACTTATTGCACTCTTTCTGCGTGCTTAGGGTGAGTATTCAGGGTGGAGAGATTCTTGCTGGTCAAGCTGATCTTGAGATATTAATCATATTTTATAGATTAGAGAACTGAGGTTCTGCAACTGATCCATAATAAGTGCTCAGCAAATACCAGCTTTGAACAGCAAAAAAACCCCAAACATATACATCTCATTGTGATTGAGTTGGAACTGACTCACACTGGCCCTCCATTGAATTTCCAAGGCTGTAAATTAAATGGGAGAAGATTGTCCATCTTTCTCTCCTACTGACTCTGATAGATGCAAGTTTCCAAAGAAGATATAGATGTGTTGTTGTTGTTGTGTGTGGTTGAGTAACTTGTGACCCATAGCGACTCTGTGTACAACAGCTCTGAACCCTGCCCTATCCTGTCATCTCCAACACACCCACCCCCTTTACTCCAGTCACTGGGTCAATCCATCTCACCGAGGGTCTTCCCCTCTTGTGCTGTCCCTCCACCCTCCCAAGCATGATATCCCTCTCCAAGGACTGGGCTCTCCATGCAACATGCCCAAAGTATGTCAGATGGAATTTCAGAATCGTTGCCTCCAAGGAATGGTTTCACCCTCTCCAGGATGAACTTGTTTGTTCTCCTAGCAGTTGATGGTACATTCAGTACTCTTCTCCAGCACCACAGCTCAAAGGCATCGATTCTCCTTCTATCATTGCTAGCCATTGTTCAGTTTTCTGATACATAGCAAATAATTGCAAAGGCCTTGGCCTGGTGTATAGACTTAGAGGTCTATAAAGGAGCTCTGGTGGCCTCATGGTAAGGAGTAAATACTACCAACCTGAAGACAGTGGGTTGAATCCACCGCCTATTACTTGGGAGAGAGATGAGCAATATCCTCCTGTGTGATTTATTGTTATATACCACTGAGTTGGGACTACGCCATAGCTGACCCTCCAGCAGGTTTTCAGAGGCAGTTAATCACGTGAGAGGAGATTGTCCATTTTTCTCTTAAGGATCGACTGGTGGATTTGAATACCATGTCTTTGAGTTGGCAGTGAAACTCCTTACCTCCAAGGCACCAAAATTATCTCCCAAGTGATTTCCAGCCTCTGATAACCTACTGGAGGTCAGCTATGAGTTGATTCTGTTTCAGCAACATGTAACAACAACAATGACCTGTGTATCTTTATCTAAAATCATACAACCCTAAGTGGCAGAGTAAAAACTTGGGCTTATGACTTTAAAGTTTCAGATGATTTCTGTCACAGCACATGGTTGGGTATCCTGTGGAATCATCACACTCTGAGTCCCGATCAGACCCTGCCTCTATCCACCTGAGCTTACTCAGAGAGATGAATGAATAAAAGCCCTGTGTCTTCCACATTCAGCTCCTGAAAGCCCACAGATGAAATCCAAGTCTTCTGCCTTGACTTAAGATCTAATTATTGAAAATAATATTAAGGGACTCTCTTGCTCTTTCTTTGCCTTTAAGAAATGGACCTGACATCTGGGTTGAGGGGAGACTAAGAAAGATGGGATAAATTATGTATACTGCATTGAAACACATGAGGGAGAGAACTGTTTAAAAGGGATATATGGTTAGGTGTTATTGTCATGACAGGAGTCCTGAATGAAGGCTGCATCATGGAGTGGACTTGGGGGGAGGGATTGTAAAACAATGAAAGAATTTTTCTTTTACTTTTCAAAGAGAAGAACGAACTAGGGGATAAGAGCGGGCAGGGAAAGAACTGCAACGATGAATGAATGGAAATCCAAAGTCTCTGTAATGGTCATTAAAATTAATAATAATAATAATAATAATAATAGAATTGGATGTAGCCAAAAACCACACATTCAGAATCCTAATTCAGGAGATGGACTTATAACTAGAAGGATATAAGCTGGACATAAATATCCAACTGTTAGGCATCTTCTAAATGCTGAACAAGATACCAAGTGTGTGAGAGGTGACAAAAATTAAGGATGGCTCACAGAATGCAAAGAATTAGGAAAATTGGAATGGAAGAGGGTAGGACTGGTGGCTGCTAGACAGAAAGATGGTGACCTGGGTCTTAAAAGGTGAGTTATATCTGGGTAGGTACACAGAAGAGCGGTAATCCCAGACAGAGGACACAGCCTTGGTGCTAGCCTCCGTTTGGGCTATATTATGGTATAAAGGGAGGGCTAACACAGGATAGACCCTGGTATGGGAAGGCCATAATATCAAAACACAGAGCCTGACACATTTTATTTTAATGTCTATGTCCTAAAAAGGTGTGGATCATAATGTTAGTGAGCCCTCACAGATCTAGGAAGGCATGCGCCCATCCAATACTTCAGTCATACAGAGAACTTTAGACTTACCCCAATTCTTGGGATGAAGCCTGGAAAAGGGCAAAGCTGCAACCTTCCCACTAGATGGCAGTATTTCCTAGTATGACTGCACTGGGGGAAACCTGGGAGGGATTTTGTCTCCAGAGTACCTGGTGCTATGCAGTTGGCAGTGGCTTTCCTTGGAATCAGTGTTTAGGTTCCAGATAATTTCACATCCTCCCATAGAATAAGTCTAAGGATTTTGTTCTGGGAGTGGGAAAAGGAAGCTGTCAGAAGAATCCTCAATAATTCCTGTGGAGCTATTGTTTTTCTTAGGTGCCTTCCACTCATCTCTAGCAACCCTGTGAATAGATTAAAATCCGGCCCTAGGCTCACACGTCCACATGTTCAAGCCCTCGCCGCTGTCGTTGTGCCAGTCTATCTCACAGAGGGTCTTCTTCAGCCCATTGTTGAAGTCACTGTGTTCATCTCATTGAGGCTCGCCCTCTCTTTCACTGACTCTCTGTGCTGCTGTGACTGCTGCCTTCCTCACATGGCTTCACCTGGCCTTTGTACTCACTATAAATGGTTACTGGAAAGACCTCCTGTTACCAGTTTCCTTTCTCTTTTACTTCCTTTTCTCCCTGTTCCTCACAGCAGCTGAGATGGCATCGAACATGCAATCAAGATGCATTGTTAATAATGGGTGACTGGAATGCAAAAGTTGGGAACAGAGAAGACTGGAACTCGGTGATAGAATTGGAGCTGGAGAGAGAATGATCAAATTTTGCACAATCAATGACTTATTCATAGTAAGTACATTTTTTAAGAGACATAAACACAGGTTATATACTTGGATTTCACCTGATGGTATGCATAGGAATCAGATCTATTACATCTGTGGAAAGAACTGCTGGAGAAGCTCAATATCAGCTATGAAAACTAGGCTAGGAGCTGATTGTGCAACAGACCACCAACTACTCATATGTAAGTTCAAGCTGAAGTTGAGGAAAATTAAACCAAATCCAAGGCAACCAAAATATGACTTTGAGTCTATCCCACCTGAATTTCAGAACCATCTCAGGAACAGACTTGAGGCTTTGAACAGATGAGTTGTGGGAGGATATCAAGGGTATCATCCAGGAAGAGTGCAAACGGTCATTGTAAAGACAGAGTAGAAGCGAAGACCAAAATGAATGTCAGAAGAAACTCTGAAAATTGCACTGGAGTGCAGAGAAGCCAAAGCACAAGGAAGAATTCAAGATAC
>NW_006399846.1:3877283-3891554 GCF_000299155.1 Elephantulus edwardii | reverse complement strand
GTCCTTGGAGAAGGACATCATGCTTGGGAGGGTGGAGGGACAGCGCAGGAGGGGAAGGCCCTCTATGAGGTGGATTGATTCAATGACTGGGATAATCGGGATGGGACTATCAGAGACAGTGTGATTGGCACAGGACAGAGCAGAGCTTAGCACTGTTGTACATAGGGTTGCTATGATTTGCAAGTGACTGGATGGCACATAACAGCAACAACAACATCTAACAGGGTACTTTTGGCTAGGCGTGAACCATCAACCTTTCGCATACTAATTGAGTGCTTAATTACTTTTGTCATTCAAAACTTAAATAACAAGACAAAACAAAACCAGAATTCCCCAGAGGTCCCTATCTGTCTCTTGCTTCAATAGTGTTTGGACAGACCTGGCGACTGCCCCTTCCAGCCTCTGACTACCCTCCAACTTCATCTCCAGGAGTAATCTTGGGACCATCTTAGCCATAACCTATTTTCGGGATCAGATAACACTGTTTTTTGTTAGTCCCAAAACTTCGACCCTATGAGCTATCAGATCGGACAAAATTATTCTGCTGAAGGGGAAGCTGGCATCAACTGTTTTGACAATCTGCACCTGCAGGCCTCTTCCACCTACCTCTCTCTGGGTTTTTATTTTGACCGTGATGATGTGGTCTTGGAAAGCGTGGGACATTTGTTCCGCGAGCTGGCAAAGGAGACGTGTGAGGCTGACAAGAGATTCTTGCAGCTTCAAAACCAGCACAGTGGCCGTGTCCTCTTCCAAGATATCCAGAAGCCATCCCAGGATGAGTGGGACAAAACCTTGGACGCCATGGAAACAGCGTTGGCCTTGAAGAAGAACTTAAGCTCTGTTCTTCTGGATCTGCACACCATGGGTTCTTCCCACACAGACCCCCATCTCTGTGACTTTCTGGAGAACCACTTCCTGAATGAGGAAGTGAAACTGCTCAAGAAGATGGGTGACCAACTGACCAACATTAGAAGACTGGACGGCCTCCGGGCTGGGCTGGGCGAGTATCTCTTTGAGTGTCTCACCCTCGAACACGACTAGGGGCCTGCAGTGACCTGCAGGGGGGACCTCTGCACCCCCCTGCCATCAGCAGCAAGTTTCTCTTTCCACCCTGATGGAGAATCTTATCCACCCACAAGCCCTTCACCCAAGCCTTGGACCAAATGAAACAATAAAACTTTTTGCCACAGCTAAAAGAACAAACAAAACTCCCCACCCTTAAAAAAACAACCAACCAGAAACAAAACACAGCAAACAAACCCTTCAAACTCATGCTGTCAAATTAATTGGTTCTGACTCCTAAAAATCCTCCATTGGATTTCCAAGGCTGTAGGACCACCAAGTGAACAAAAGATGTGTCCTGGAGATGGTGAAGTCACGTTTCCTCTTAGAGGCTATAATTTTGAAGATCCATCTTACATACTTTTGGCAAGTTGCCAGGAGGAACCAGTCCTTGGAGAAGCACATTATGTTTGGAAGGGTGGAGGGACAGTGCAAGAGAGGAAGATCCTGAATGAGATGCATTGATTGACACAGTGACAGTGGCAATGGGACAAGTGTGTCAGAGACCGTGAGATTGACTCCAGATAGAGCAGGGTTCAGCACTATTACGCTGTATTGAGTAGTAGTCCACTCAATGGCCCATAACAACACAAGCAAATCATAATGGGAGGAGACTATTTTTCTTCTGGGAGCTGCTGTGGGATTCACACCATTGGAGCCATAGAGCCATTGTTTTAGCAGCACAACTAACTTACTACAGACTACACCACCAGTTGTTTGTTCTTCTAGGAGTCCATGGTATGGTCAATAATTTTCTTCAGCCCCACAGTTAAAGACATTGATTCTTCTGTTATCCTTATTCATTGTCCAGCTTTCTGATACATAGCCAGTAAATGTGAAGACCATGCCCTGGATCAGATACACCTTAGTCTCTAAACTGACGTCATTACTTTCTAGGACTCTGCAGAATTCCTTGACAGCACACTCTCCTAAAATCAACTTGTCTTTTGATTTTTTGACTGTGGGTACCAAGAGTATCAATTGTAGAACTAAGTAAGCAGAAATTGTTAACAATCTCAATCTCTTCTCCATCTATCATGGTGCTACCAATTGGCCTAGTGATGAGAATCTTTGTTATCTGGATGTGGTGCTTCAATCCGTATGGAAGACTGCAGGCCTTGACTTTTTGCAGCAAAAGCTTCTCAGTGTTGGCAACCAAAGTTGTGTCATCTGCACAGCACAGCTTGTTGATACGTCTTCCTCCAATCTTGATGTCCTATTCTTCCTCATAAAATCCAGCCTCTGGAATAATCTGTTCTGCATACAAATGGAAAAGGTATGAAGAAAGAAGGCATGTCTGATACACTTCTTTCTTGATTTCAAACTATGTAGTGTTTCCTTGCTCTGTTCTGAAGCCTGCCTCCTGGTCTAAGTATGAGTTTTGCATGAGCACAATCAAGTGTTCTGAGATTCCCATTCTTCTCAATGTTAGCCACAATTAGTTGTGATCTAAACAGTCAACTGTCTTTGCATAGTCAATGAAACAGAGATATTCCTTTTTTAAAATTTTCACAAATACCAGGGACATTTAATATTTCTAGAGGTTTCCAGTAACAATGCGATTGGTATATATTGTTTTTCACACTGGGATCTTTCCCATTTCCTTCACCCACCCACCCCCACATCAAATTATATGACCCTATAGTGAACCCTTCCCCGCCCACCCTCACCCCTCTGCTCCCTCCTATCCCCCCTTGGATCCTCATTCTCATTCTACAACAATGGTTTTATACAGTATTTGTCCTTATGGGGCTGAGTTAGTTCACTTAGCATAATGCTCTCCAGTCCCTCCCAAGTTAGGTAGTAATTTACAAAATAATTACTCCTGTGTTCTCCATAGTATTCCTTTTTGTGAATATACTTAAATTTCTTAATCCATTCCATTTTATTGGACATTTAGGCTGTTTCCGTGTTCTTGTCATGGCAAATAATGATGCTATCAACATCGGTAGACAAATCTCTGTTTGTGCCTCAGTTCTCATTTTCTCAGGGCTATATTCTAAGCAGTGGAATAGCTGGGTCATGTGGAATTTCTATGTTCAGTTTTTTTAAGAAGCGCCAAACTGCCTTCCAGAGTGTTGTAGCATTTTACAATCCTACCAAAAATGTATGAGTTTCTTTTCCTCCACATCCCCTCCAACATTTATTACTTGCTTCCATGTTAAACTTTGCCACTGCTACTAGAGTAAGATGGTACCTCATTGTGATTTTGATTTGCATCTCTTTTTTGCAAGTGATTTGGAGCATTTGTTCATGTGTCTGTTGGCCAAATTAAAATCGTCCTCTGTGAAAATTCTTTCCATGTCTTTGGCTCATTTTGTAATTGTGTTATCAGTCTTTTTCTTGTGGAGGCTCTGTAGGATTCTATAAACTTTTTAAAAAAATTATTATTAAATTGTATTAGTTTTAATGAACATTTACAGAGATTTTGGATTCTCATTCATTCATTGTTGCACTGTTTTCACTACCCTCCTCCCCAGTTGGTTCTTCTTCTCCCCTCCCCCCCATCCAAATGTCTGTTTTAATTGTCCAATTGCCACAGTGCTTGTCAAAGCCAGTTCTGATTAATCTCCTTTGTCAGTGTGTCCTTTGCCATTGCCTATCACTCCTCCCTGAGAGAGACTTCACCCTGATTCATAAGGAAAAGGGGATGGCGTATTCTCTTAGCTACTTCCTGCTGAAAAGGGACGTTGTGGGTTTCAGGGTGAAGATCTTCTCTCACTACTCTAAAGGGCCCCTTTGGCAGTAGGAAACACATAGACTATTATGGAGATTGGTTTTGGAATTTAGATGCACTGTTATTAATTGTGCTTAGCCGTACATGTTCATATCCTTGAAGATGTATCATGGAGGTGTTGCAACCTAGAAGACACAAATTTAACTAACAAGTTAAAAGTACATGAGTCAAAAATTAACAAGCAATAATATTCCGAGTAGAGGTTCTAGTAGTGGCACAAATCAAGTTACAGAGGGAAGGTGGTTCTTACAATAAAAGGCCTATAGACTAGCACTTTGTCTATTATAGTGTACAGGTTAGGAACCACAAGATGTAGAGGCTCAGCTATGTCATTTATGCTTCTTAAGTCCTGGAGCAAATGCCATCTACCACTGGGCTGTTTTACAACTCGGAAGTTCACATGCAAGGTAGAGGTGAAGTAAGGAACTGCTTATGAGGTTTTCCATCCATACCAACAACTAAGAGATAGTGAGAAGAGTTGGGACCTCAGAAGGCTTTTAGGACCAATTAGTAGGCTCTGTGTCCAGGAAAAAATGAATATACTTACCAGTAATGTTAATGCTCATCCACGGCTCTTCTAGGGGGATCTAAATCATTGAAGTGTCCTCCTTTGTTTCCAGCTGGGAGCTGGGGCCTGTCAGTCCTGTCAGCCACGAGGACCTGATGTGCGCCACCTTGGCCAAGTGTCCTTCAGAGCCACATGAAATGTTTTCATGTGCTCTCACTTTAAGAGCAAGTGAGTGGGCGCTTCCTCTCTACTCCCTTGCCTATCTGTGGCTCTCGTCTGTGACACTGTCTACTGAAGTGGCCCAGCTTTCCACAGTGGAAGCAATTCTGACCTCCTTTATTACCTTTGGGTGGCGGATTCTATAAATTTTTGATATGAGACCCTTGTCTCAAATGGTATTGCCAAATTTGTTTTCCCAGTCAGTAGGGTTTTTGTTGTGTTTTTATTTACAATTGTTTATTTACAATTGTTTAAAGAGAGAATAGTGGTTCTCATTGTGACTGCTATTTAATATAAGAACTTAATTCTTTTTTTAAACTTTTTAAACTGAGATGTTAATGAAAGTTTATAGAGACTTTAGATGTCCATTCATTCATTGTTGCAGTTTTCCTCCCCCAAATTTCGCTTTTCTCTTTGAAAAGAAAAAAAAAATTCTTTCATTCTTATACACACCCCTGCCCCCAAGTCCACTTTACTATACAGTTCTTATTCTGGACTCCTGTCATGCAAATAATACCTAATCTTATATCCCTTTCAAACAGTTCTCTCCCTCATCTGCTTCAATGCTGTGTACATTACATATCCCCCCTTTTCTTAGTTTCCCTTCAACCCCACCCCAATGTCAGTCCCATTTTACAACAGTGGCATTATTCAGTATTTGTTCTTTTGTGACTGAGATATTTCATTCAGCATAATATCCTCTAGGGTCACCCATTTTGTATAATATTCCATTAGTCCTTTGTTTTTCAGTGCATAGTATTCTATTGTATGAATATACCACAGCTTCTCAATCCATTCATTTGATGATGGGAACTTGGTTTGTTTCCAATTCTTTGCTATTGTTAGCAAAGCAGCAATAACCATGGGTGTGCATATATCTGCTTGGATGTCAGTTATGGTCTCTTTAGGGTATATTCCCATAGTGGAATTGCTGGGTCAAAAGGTATTTCTATTTGCAACTTTTTGAGAAAGCTCCATACTGCCTTCCACAGTGGTTGCACTGTTTTACACTCCCACCAACAGTGAATAAGGGTTCCAGTTTCTCCACAACCACACCAGCATTTGTTGTTTGCTGTTCTGTTAAATTTGGCTTTTCTTACTGGGGTGAGATGATACATCATAGTTGTTTTGATTTGCATCTCTCTTAGAGCTAGGGATTTTGAACATTTCTTCATGTGCTTGTTAGCCATCTGAATGTCTTCTTTGGAGAAGTGTCTGTTCATATCCTGTGCTCATTTTGCAATTGGGTTGTTTACCTTTATCTTGTTGTGGTGCAGTTAATAGGTTTTATTTTCACTCTATTACAACAAGCTTTTTATGCACACAGGGATTTAATCTTTAGAAAGTCTCCTTCATTAATTTTATCTTCTTCAGTTTATACTTTTTTGGCTATATTTGGCAGTTTCTTTATAGCAAAGACTAGGCCATCAAGGCTTGATCCCAGATTGTCCCTTATAAACTTTATGGTTTTGAGCTTTACTCCCAGGTCTCTGACCCACCTTGAGTTGATTTTTGTGTATGGTGTGGGATGTGGATCCTGTTTTAGCTTTCTGCAGGTAGTGGTCCAGTTTTGCTAGCACCATTTGTTGAAGTGATTGTCATTTCCCCATTTAATAGGTTTTATTTCCTTGTCTATTATCAGTTAACCATAGATAGCTGGGTCCATTCTGGGCTCTCCATTCTGTTATGTTGGTCTATGTGCCTGTCATTATACCAGTACCATGCTGTTTTGGTTACTACTGCTGTATAGTAGGTTTTGAGGTCAGGAAGCGCTATGCCTACAACTTAGTTTTATTTCTCAGAAATGTTTTACTTATTTGGAGTCTCTTTCCTTTCCCAATAAACTTGACAATTTCCCTTTCAATCTCCTTAAAACACGAATTTATTATCCGTATTGAGATTGTTTTGAATATGTAGATTGCTTTGGTAGGATTGTCATTTTTATAATATTGAATCTTATGAACTGGGCACATTTTTACATTTCTTTAGGTCTTTTATTGTGTTTTGCTGAAATGGTCTGTAGTTTTCTTTTTATTGGTCCTTTGTATCTGTAGTTAGGTTCACTCGCCAAGTATCTCAAGTTGTGGTTGGCTATTGTAAGTGGTATTACTTTCTTAGTTTCCTTCTCTGAGTTCTCTTTGTTATTGTAGAGGAATCTGATTTTTGCCACTTTTTTGCTGTCTGCTTATATCCTACCACTTTACTAAATTGGCCTACTAAGAGATTTTGTTGTTGTTGAGTCTTTGGGGTTTTCTGTGTACACTATCATATCATCTGCATACAGTGATAGTTTAAATAGCTCTTTGCCAAGCCGAATGCCTTTTATTTCTTCCTCTTGTCATATTGCCCTGGCAAGCACTTCCAAGACAATACTGAATAGAAGTAGTGATAGTGGGCATCCTTGACAGATAGATATTTTTCTGGTACTCTCTGCTCTCAGCTAAGATCCATCTAACACTGGCTATGAGGTCCCTAGTGCCACAGCCTCTTCTAAATCTAGTTTGCACTTCTGGTACCATTTCAGTAGTTTTTAAATAATATTCAGCAAGATTTTGCTTGAGTGTGATACTAATGATATTGTTCAATAATTTCTATACTCTGTTGGATCACCTACTTTTGGAATGGGGTTAAATATGGATCTCTTCCACTCAGTTGGCCATGTAGATATCCTTCAGATTTCTTGGCACAACCTGGTAAGCACATCCAGAGCTGCATCACTTTGTTGAAAATATATCAATTGGAATTCCATCAGTTCCTGGGTCTTTATTTTATACCAATTCCTTCAGAGCAGTTTGGACTCTGAAGTCTCCATTGCCTCTTATAATATGTTGTTTCATTAAATTCTTCTGTCATACCTCCATTGGTTCCTCTTGTTCCAGAAAATTTTAAAAGTAGATTGGATAACCCATGGCACAAGACATGAGGGCCATGCTGATTCCACCTGCTTTGGGAGGTGATTCCTTTCTCAAAGTGCTGGAAAGGAAACGTAAAGGTCCTGGGGAAGGCAGGGCCAAGACTGTCTAAATCTCTGACAGAATATCCACTCCTACAATAGCTGTAAGATGAGCTATTCTGATATGCACCATTAGGCAAACAGAGTGGACTTATGCAGCCAGGTAAGCCCTGGGCATGGGCCAACCTCCACCCCAGCCCTGGAACCTGGGAGTCCATATGTGTTTGGTCCCAGTGCCTGATCTGAGTCCTAGGAAAAAGATTCCAGGGTAATAGGGTAAATCTTTAGCTCAGAACCTTAGCCAGAACTCTAATTCCTGGATTTGGTGAATTCCCGGTGGCAGCCAAGGCAAATAAAATAGATGAATATCGAACATTGGCCTTGAAGTTATAATGTTGAATGGAGAATGTAAGGTGTTGGCTACACTGAAGTCATAATGTTGACTGCAGAATTTAATGTTGTGGCAGAAGGGTACGTGTATTAAGGCAGCTATGAACTTTTTAAAAAAGCCTTTTGGCATGTGCCTTTGTGGAGTAATTTGGGGAAGGGAGGCAGAGTCAGGATTTACAAATAAATTAGGAATATCTGTCATTTCATTTCTAACGAAAATATCCAGAGTAAGGACAAAAGGACAAACAACCCATTTTTTTTAAATGGCAAAGGATTTATGTGGATATTTCTCTAAAGATACAAATGACCAACAGGCACCTGAAATGATGTTCAACATCATTAGGGTGAGAGCTGAAAATCTGAAGATAAGACGTGTAGGCTATAATGCATACATTGTACCCTCACCCATTGCTGGTGGAAGTGCAAGATGGTACAGCTGCTGTGATAACTTAATGGTTCCTCTCAAAGTTAAACTATACTCATTAAGAAATCCACTGACACTGAGTAGATTTCAGCTCATAACAATCCTCTATTGAGTTTTCCAAGGCTGTGAATTTTCACAGGAGGAGACTGTCATATTTCTCCTCTGCAGTTGCTAATGAATTCAAACCACTGACCTGTTGGCACATTATAAAGCCTGGCACATTATACACTACAGCATCTGAGTGCCTTGCAATTATCACATGACCTCTAAGTATGTAGCTGACAGACTTGGAAGCAGGAACTGAAATAGATACTTTTATGTCAATTGTCTTTGTAGCACTATTCACAAAAGACAAAAGGTGGACACAATACGAGTGTCTGTCAACAGAAGAATGGATAAACAAAATGTAGCATACACTCACACTGGAATATTAATGAGCCGTAAGGAGAAATGACGTGATACATGCTACAACTTGAGTGAATCTTGAGAACTTGGGGACTTCACTGAGTGAAGTAAGTCAGACACAAAAACCAAATATTGTCTGAGTTACACGAAAATGAGAATAGACACATGAAGGGAGGCGAAGCTTATTGGTGACTACCAGGGTCTGACCTGGGGAACTGAGTCACTTACTCATGAAGTACTCAGTTTCTTGGGCTTGAGGTGATGAACAAGTTTTGGAAACATAGTGGCGAATGTTGCCCAGTGTAGTGAATGTAACCAATGTCACTGAATTGAGCACTAAATATGATTCAAAGTGCTAATCTTTTGTTTTATCTATGTTACCACTTAAAAATAGTTTTAAAAATATCCATACTTCATGAGTTTAGGTGCAAAACGTGTTCAATGTTGGCAGTAGGGCCATGCGTAGATGCAAATTCTGTGATAAACCAAAATGAAAAGGACAAAACAGAAGCAAAGGTGTTGGGAAGGACCTAGCAGTGGTGAGCTGCTTGCACACCCTGGCCTCTACTTGACATTCTCCACTCTGAATACAAATTGGAACCACTTTGGAGCCTTTCAAACTCAAGAGAAACAGCCTTGGCAAAGGTCAAATCTATGAAGTTGGAATCCCAGAAAACAAAGACCAAGCAGTCAAGTCAGTTTCTCAAGCTCCACAGCAGCTCTGATCTATCAGGGTCAGCAGCACAGCTGCTTGCAGTCTACCGCCTGTTGTGGGGGTCCCCACTGCAGGGTGTTCCAAGCAGCCTCTGACCCAAGGCTATTTTTATGCCCAGATGGACATCTGTTCTCCTTTCAGGAAACACATTTCTGGATTAGATTTCAACCAGAAAATTCATGCTCTTTGGGAGAGCCCTGGTGTATGTGCTGGCCCCAGGCAGTTAGAATGACTGAGGTGCTGTTGTTGTTGTTAGGTGCTAATGGGTTGAATAACCCATAGTGACCCTATGAACAAAAGATCTGAACACTATCTGGGCCTGTCTGTGCCATCCTCACACATCCTAACACACTAGAGCCCATTGCAACTGTCACATTGTCAACCCACCTGGTCGAGGGTCTTCTTCTCTTTCCCTAATCCTCTACCTTTTCAAGCATCATATACCTCTCCAAGGAATGGCCTCTCCTAACAACATGCTCAAAGTTTGGGAGATGAAGCTTTATCATCTTTGCCTTCACGGAGCAGTCTGGCTGCATCTTTTCGAAGATGTATTTGTTTATTTGTTTTGACAGTCCATGGGATATTCAATATTCTTCTCCAGCACTACAGCTCAAAAGTCTCAATTCTTCTTCTGTCAATCTTATTCATTATTCAGCTCTCAGATGCCCAGCAAGTGATTGGAAAGACCATAGGCTGAATCAGACATACCTTAGTCCTCAAACTGACA
Source organism: Elephantulus edwardii (assembly GCF_000299155.1). NCBI lineage: Eukaryota > Metazoa > Chordata > Mammalia > Macroscelidea > Macroscelididae > Elephantulus > Elephantulus edwardii. The sequence continues at coordinate 3,881,414 of NW_006399846.1, read as the reverse complement.
TCATTGCTCCTCAATAATTTGGAGGGATTCCTTACTGCAGACTTTACCAGTGCAAAACTGAGGTGCTAGGAATAAATGAAAGCAAGAAACTATGTCTTTGCCCAGAAGTTATCCTTTATTATCCCCTGGACGCCTTCATTTCCTGGTGCTGCCACAACAGAATGCCACAAGTGGATGGCTTCAAAGAACAAAAATGTATGTTCTCACATTTAAGGAGGTGAGAGGTCCAGATTCAGAATGTGGCTTAAAGGAGAGGGCAGTCTTTGTCTATTTCAGCCTCCAGTAACCGGGAACCCCAGGCTTCTTGGTGATATCTGCTTTTCCAAGCATGATGGCTGTCTATAAAGGAATAGCCTCTTCTAATCACTTGCCTATAGTATGTGAGATGAAGCTTTGCCATCCTATCAAGTAGATGGGGAAGAACTGTCTCCTGGAGTTCCCCAGGCCGTTTGTAAAAGTTGACGACTATGTTTTTCTCCCAGAGTGGCTGATGAGTTTAAACTACCAGCTTTTCAGTTAATAGTCAAACGTTTTAACCACTGAGCTAGTAGCCTTACTTGTGATATCACTGAGTTGAGTTCGAATCACCAAATTTTAGACTAGTTGCTGTGTACTGTTGAGTTGGAACTGACTCATAGCTGATCCCTCAGCCAGTTTTCAGAGGCAATAAGTTACATGGGAGGAGACTGCCTGTCTTTATCTCACAGAACAGCTGACAGATTTGAACAGTGTACCTTTGGGTTGGCAACACACCTCCTTACCACGGAGCCACCAGAGCTTTCTTTAAATTAGTTGTTGTGGTTAGGTGCTGTGGAGTTGAGTATGACTCTTAGCGACCCTGTGGACCACAGTCCTGAACCCTGACCTATCCTTGTCACCTCTGACACGTTTGAGCCCCTTGCTGTATATGAATCTCGCTGGAGGTCTTCCTCTCTTTTGCTAACCCTCCACCTTTCCAAGCATAATATCCCTTTCAAAGGAATAGTAGTCAAATGCAAACCATTTACCCGACCCAGGGACCTGTTCTAGCTCGTGAGTTCACTGAGCATGTCCTATGACCAGAGAGACTTTTTCTTAATACAGGAAAGATATGTCCCTTGATCTTTCCAATGACTAAAGAATGACTGCGGTAGTAGATCTGAATGCCGGAGTAGTGGTATGTCTTTCTGGTAGGCTAGTGATCAATACAGCTTTTAGTTTCTCAACTCCTTTCCTCCTGGGACAGAATGCAATGCTATGCATATTGAACGTACCTGATCAATACTAGTTGATGAGAAAAATGAATGACATGTTCTGAGAAATGTGTGCACAACCTGAGAACAAGAGAGTGTTATAATTAGAAAACCAGAGCTGGAGCTGGGAACCCGAGCGAGGAGCTGGCTCCTGGTGCCCTCCCTATCAGATGTGCTCTCCAGGCTCCAGACAGCCTGGCCAGGAGCCAAGACCCAGTGCCCTGGCCTTCAGCAAAGCCCAAAGGGAACACTCATCCATCATAGAAGGTAATGGTGCGTGGAAGGGCTCGTCTCCCCCTCCAGGCTTACTCGGACTAGTGGCTGTTGGGAAAGAATTTGACTTTCCCAAGAAAAGAAAGACCAATTTTAGAATAGTTTTTCTTTCTTTCTTTTTCTCCTAAGCAAGTTGGTGCCAGTACAGGACATTCTGCACTGGTCCCAGGCTAAGGTATCCCTGAGCCTTTCTGAGCCTGTTTTCTATTGCCCCAACCATTCCTTTAGTTCCTGGGAGTCCTACTGCACCTCCTCCCCATGCCACTCAACCCTAAGGGCAGTGACTCTCAGAAGATCCTTCCTCCCTTGGCTTCCAGAACCAATGCAATGAGCTCGGTGCTTGTTCTATGACTTGATAATTGGTGCACAGGTAACTGAAGAAGCTCTGGTGGTGTGGTGGTGGTTAAGGCTTTTGGCTACTAATAAAAAAGATCAGCAGTTCAAGTCTACCAGCTGCTTCTTGGGAGACTGGTGAAGGCAGTTTGCTTCTGTAAAGATTTGTAGCATCGGGATCCTCACAGGGCACTTCTGCTCCGTTCTCTGTGATGACTAAACTAAAGTCACAGGACAGCAGTGGGTGGGGTTGGCTTTGAGAATGATGTTTGTGGACAATTTCTCTATACGGAAAAGAGGCCCTAAGAAGAATCTCAGTAGCTCATTTTTCTCTAGTGTGATCTCTCTATGATGAGTATGGGTCAAAAGAAGTAGAAAACAGAAACAATTTTTTGAATGTTGCTTCTCAAAGACTCAAAGGTCTTGTTGCTGAAAGGGCTCCTAAGGTCCCAGGACCAGCAGCAGCAGTTTCACCCTGGAGCCTGTGAGAAACAAAGAACCCTTGGAAAAGGCAGTGAAAAAGCCAGAGAGGTTCATGACAACGACAAAAAATCAAAGTGGATGTCACAGAGACTCTGAGCATTGCACTGCAAGGTTGAGAGGCCAAATCAAAGGAAAAGATTGCTGAAGTGAGCAAGATGAATAGAAGATTCCAAAGGCAACTTGAGGAGACAAAGCCAAGTATTATAGTGACATTAGCAGAGAATTGGAGTTAGAATACAGAAGAGAAGAATCTCCTTAGCCTTCCTAAGCTGAAAGAACTGAGAAACAAATTCAAGCCTCAAGCTGCAATACTGACAAAACCCTGAATGATCCAGAAAGTGTTAACAAAATATGGAAGAAATACAGAGTCACTAACCGAAAAGAATTGCTTGCCATTTTAGGAAATAGCTTATGATCAAGAACCAATGGTGATGAAGGAAGTTGTTTAAGCTCACTGAAGACATTGGGGGGGAAAAGCCTCCAGGAAATAATAGAATACTAATTGACATGTTCCAGAAAACAGATGCTGCCATGCTTGGCTGTGCCAAGAAACCTGGGAGAGCTAGCTAGCTGGCCAAAAGACTAGAGGAGATCTGTATTAGTTCCCATTCTCAAAAAAGTTGAGCCAACAGAATGTGAAAATGTTGAACAATATCACTAACAGCACACACAAGTGAAATATTGCTGCTGGTTAATAAAAAGTGGCTAGAACTGTATAATGACAGAGATTTAAGTGGGATCTAAAGAGGCTGTGGCACCAGGAATACCACTGCTGATGTCAGACCGCTCTTGACTGAAAGCAAGGAGTCTCAGAAGTGTGTCTACTTGTGTTTTAAGGACTGTGAAAAGGCACTTGACTGTGTGGATCCTAACACATTGTGGGTAATATTGAGAAGAATGGGAATCCAAGAATGTTTAATTGTGGGCATGTGAAACCTATACCTAGACCAAGAGGCTATTGTGGAAATAGAGCAAGGAAACAACACATAGCTTAAAATAAAGGTGTATGTCAATGCCATATCCTTTCTCCATACTTGTCTCCTCCCTGTGCCAAATTAATAATGTGAGAAGCTGGGCTTTATAAAGAAAAATGTGGCCTCTGGATTTGAAGGAAAACTCATCAACAACCTGCGCTATGCAGATAATACAACCTTGCTTGCTGAAAGTGAGGAGGACTTGAAGTGCTTGATGCGAAAGATCAAGGACTACAGTCTTCCATAAGGATAACATCTCAGCATCAAGAAGATATTATGCTAGCTGGGGAAAAGATAGAAACTGCCAGTGGTTTCATCTTACTTGGATCCACAATCAACAGTCTTGGTACCAGCAGTTGGGAAATCAAAAGACGTGTTGTATTGGAAATGAAGGATGTCCATTTAAAGACCAAGGTACATCTGAGTCAAACCATAATCTTTTCAGTTACTTGCAATGCATCAAAGAAGAATCAATGCCTCTTAAATGTGATGTTGCAGAAGAGCATTAAATAGCCCATGGGCTGCTAAGAGAATAAATGTGTCTTGGAAAAAGTGTAACAGGGATGCTCTTTAGAGACAAGGATGGTGAAATCTCACCACACATACTTTGGCCATGTTTTTAGGAAGTTGCAGTCCTTGGAAAAAGACCTCAGGCTCAAAAAAGAGGAGGGTCAGTGAAGAAGAGGGACCCTCACGTAATGGATTGACATAGTGACTATAACAGACTCTAATGTGGCAGAGATAATGAGGATGGTACAGGATAGGATAGGGTTATATTAGATTTTTTTTTATTAAATTTTATTAGTTTTAATGAACATTTACAGAGATTTTGGGTT
>NW_006399846.1:3830850-3875477 GCF_000299155.1 Elephantulus edwardii | reverse complement strand
GAGTTGGTTTTTGTGTATGGAGTGAGGTGTGGGTCTTGCTTGAGTCTTTTGCAGATATTTTTCCAATTTTGCCAACACCATTTGTTAAACAGGCTGTTGTTTCCCCATTTCACTGATTTAAATTAATTTTAATGAACATTTACAGAGACTTTGGATTTTCATTTATTCATTGTTGCATTTTTCTTCCTGACCACACCTCCCCCCAAGTTCGCTCTTCTCTTTGAAAAGTAAAAGAAAAATTCTTTCATTGGTGTACAATCCCTGCCAGCACCCCCCCCCAAAAGAATGGGTGACCCTGGAGGACATTATGCTAAGTGAAATATCTCAGTCACAAAAGGACAAATACTGCATAGTCTCACTGTTGTAGAATGGGACTGACATTAAGGTTGAGATGAGACTAAGAAAGATGGGATAAATTATGTATACTGCATTGAAATAGATGGAGAGAACTGTTTAAAAGAGATATAGGATTGGGCATTATATCTGATATTTTTTTTAAAAAATTCACTATGGCTCTGAGTTGCAGTTGACTCAGGGGTACATAACAACAACAAGAAGGTGATTCTATATTCAATGAAGTTAGAGAAATACGACTTTACTTCAGTGGTTCTCAAAGTATGACTTTATAGTCAAGAAACATTATCAAAGTCACCTGGGCACTTGTTAGAAACTCAAATTCTCAGGTCCCAGCCCAGAGCTGTTGAGACTGCATGAGTGGAATGACAGCGAATGATTCCACAGGCCTTCTAGGTGATTCTAACGTGCATTCTAGCTTGAGAACCACTGCTTCAGAGGGTGGTTCCACGTTAAAGATAGTTTAATGAGCAGGGAAAGTGGCAGTGAGCCAAAGTCAGGCAAATACAGACAGTATAGCATTAAGTGCTCTACTTAATGTCCCAGTAAAAATGAATGTTTCAATATGCCCCCTCCCCCTTCTTTCTTCAGTGAGCCTGTCTTTATATGGTAGAAGGTACTTCTGTACCCCCAGGAGCTAGGAAGATGGGGAGGCAAATACAAGGGAATGAGGGGTAAAGCAGTATCATGGGACATGGGGTTTGCTTAAATGAAATCTAATGAAGTTTCTTGAGGGCTAGAGACAGTCTGGACAGAGAAAATGCCCTTCTCTACCAGACCACAAACACAATGCATTCTTATGTTGTTGGATCAGGAACTAAAGGTGATAAAATTCTTAGGTGATGGAAAGACCAAAATTCATTTATGACTGAAAGCAGGTTAAACGTGGGATATCTAGATGGCAGCGATAGGCCCATAACACATATTTAGGATTACATTATTGTCATTCAGTTTATTTTGACTTGTCCCAAGACAGAGGACAATATCAGTTTTTCTGGTAACTTATTCTTCCTCGATCCTGTCTGTTTCTGGAGATCCACAGTATAAAGTTAATGCTGTATCTTAAGACTCTTCAGACTCAAGCTATGAATCTTGACCACAATGACAAAGATCTTTTGAGATGAGATGAGATATACTGCACAGGCCTCAAAGAAAAAGAATGTTGTCCTTAAGGTATAGGCCCAAGTCAGCACCATGGTTACAGGACTGCCTTGAAAAGGCAGTAATACTGAGAATTCACGTTAAGCAACAGTTTACCCTCTGTTTTTAGAATGCCTGGTTTAAATACAAAGAAAGTGTGGGTGATTTCACACTCCCAAATGGGGTCATACACATTAATGGTAAGATGGTCAATGGAACCATGTCTTTTTCCCCTTACAGGTGAATCTTTGGAGATCAACACTTATTAATGGTCACTGGGCAGGAGTTTTTTTATTTTGCTTTAGTTTTACATGTTTTTACATTGCTTTGTTTACAAATTTCATATACAGTGTGTTTCAGACTGTCCTTCATTCACATTGTGTTTCATACAATCATTCCCATTCATTACGTTTTATAACATTAATCACCATTGAATGATGCCCACCATTACCCTGTCTTTCTAGATAATGTTCATTGGGCAGAACAGTTTTTCAGTTCATGGTGATGGAAAATTTGGCAAAAAATTATTGGCAAGCTTGCATAGCATGATTAATGTATTTGATCACACACACACACACGCACACACACACACATACGGGCTTCTAGGCTATACATCTGCAGGGAAGCAAACTGCCACGTTTCCTCGCTCCGAGTGGCTCATGGCTGCTGAGCACTGCACCTCACTGTGCCCGTCATTAGGCCTCCTCAGAGGGCAAAGGAGAGAGACTGTTCTCATTTCGTGCTTTTCCATAATGGAACTATTTTTAAGACCATGTGCTTGCAATTATTTCTACAATGAGAAAACAAAAACAAACAAAAATATCCCCCAGCATTCAACATGCCCAATGGGTCAATGATAATTATGTCCTGGTCAGCAGATCTGGCCACAGAAATGCTTTGATTTCTAGTATTACTAAATCTTTCTTCTCAATCAAGATAAAGCCATGAAGGCCACAAGGGATAAGCTCCATTGTGATGTCACCAGCTGGAGGGGAGGGAACAGATAAGTCCTACATCCCTTGCTGCCGTGCAAGAAGTGTGAGGATGAAAGGGAAGGGAACCCACTTAAACGGCAGTGCTCCGCCATGCTTTTCAAGGGCCACTGAGAGGATATACAGACTCTCTGGAGCACATAGACTTACTTTGAGAACAGGGAGAGATCAGTGGGAACAAGAAGGTCTTATTACTATGTTTTTCTCTTGGTCATCAATCCCCACTCTCACTTGAATTGATTCTTGGCGAAAAGGTTGATGTCATCAATGATTTCATTTTGCTTGGATCCACAATCAAAATCTATGGCCGCAGCAGTCACAAAACATCAAAAGATGTGTTCTACTGGGAGAACCTGCTGTTGAAGGCCTCTTCAGAGTGCAAAAGAGGAAAGCTGTCAACGTAAAGGCCCACTGCTCCTGATTTAAGTCTTTGTATTCTCTAATAATTTCCTCCCCTTATTGTGTATCATTGAATCAGATCCGACTGGCACAGGAGGAGATCGCCCCTCCTCCAGCGGAGCATCTGGCAGATTAGAACTGCACACGTTAGGGATTGCAGTGTAACCAGAGCTCCCTTAAGTCTTGGTATTTTCAACTGCTTCATATTTATGTGAAAATTGGACAATTTAATAGGGAATACCAAAGAACTGATGCCTTTGAATTGTAGTAATGGTGAAGTGTGTTGAATAGTCTATGGACTGTCAAAAGAACAAATGTATCTTAGAGGAAATACAGCCAGGGTGCTTTTTGGAAGCAAGGATGGTGATACTTCATCTCATATCCTGTGAGTGTTGTCAGGAGGGGCCAATTCTTGGGAAAAGTAGAAGGATAAAGAGGAAAAACCTCTCAGTTGGATACAGTGGTAAGGAGCTGTGCTGCCAACACAAAGGCACACAGTTCAAATCCACTAGTTGCTCATGGGGAAAAGATGGCCATTCTCCTCCCATGTAATTTACAGCCTCTGACAACCTGTTGGAGGGTCAGGTCTGAGAAAGTTCTACCTAGAAGGCACATAGCAACAACAGTACAAGATGACACAGAAACGGCACAATTGTGAGGATAGTGGAGGACAGGATAGGCTTCAATCTGTTGTTCAGAGGATCATTTTAAGTTGTAATATACTCAACTAACAACAACAATTCACTTGGAATAATGGGTGGCCAAGAGAAAATAAAAGTTAAAAGATATGTTAGCCTAGAAATGATTCTGTGAAAACAAAAAAAGAGTCCAGATATTTCTATTTATCTACCAAACCCAGAACAAAACCCACGGTCATTGGGTCAATTTTAATTCATATAAACTCTTCATCAGATTTCTGAGCCTATAAACTGGGAAAGTTTGTAGCTAGAGACCTCTCCAAATTATTGACAAGCAATGATGCCATTTTGAAGACTAAGGTACATATGATTCATGTCATGGTCTTTCTGATCGCTTGCTATGCATCTGAGAGCTGGACAATGAATAAGGATGACAGAAGAAGCCTTTGAGCTGTGGTGTTGGAGAAAAGTGTTGAAGATCCTATGGACGAACAGATGAGTCTTGGAGAGTATGCAGCCAGAGTGGTCCTTGGAAGCAAAAATGATAAAGACTAGTCTCACATACTTCAGGCACATTGCTAGAAGAGGCTGAGTGGCTATTCCTTATAGAAGGACATGATGCTTGGAAAAGCGGAGGGTCAGTGAAGAAGAGGAAGACCCTGAACCAGGTGGACTGGCAAGTGACCACTGCAGTGGGCTCTAGTGTGTCAGGAAGTGTGAGGATGGCGCAGGATAGGCCAGGCTTCGGATCAGTTGCTCATAGGGTTGCTATGGGTCTTACTCTGATTGAAGGCACCTAACGACATAACAATATAAACTTTTATAGGAGGAAACTTTCTCTCATAAAGCAGCTGGTGGATCCAAACAGTTTACCTTTTGCTGGCAGCCTGACACATGAACACACCAGCATGGGTGTCTTTTCTGTGTTATTATGTGCTGGTGTCTTTTCTGTGTTATTATGTGCTGTCAAGTCAGAACTGACCCTCCATCAGGTTTTCAGAGGTAATAAATTGCATGACAAGTTACTGCCCATCTTTTTCCCTTGGAGAAATCTGTGGGTTCAAACTGTATGTGTTTGGATTGTCAACACAACCCCTTACCACTAGACCATCAATGTCCCTTTCCCTTTCTATATTGTTGTTGTGTACTATTAAGTCAGAATTGACTTATAGCTGACTTTTCAGTGGGATTTCATTGGCAGTAAATTGCATGGGAGAAGACTGCCCATCTCTCTCTCACAGAGCAGCTGGTGGATTCGAGCTGCGCACCTCTGGGAATATAGCACAGCTCCTTGCCACCAGACCATGTCAAATGTGAGTCTAATGATGGAATTATTTGCCCTAGGAGAGACTGAAGGGGAAAATACAAGAATATATACCCTTACAAATCTTAGCACCCACTTCTCCCACATATTTTCTGCTGATTTCTATCAGGATTACTAGGTTCTAACCATTATTTGTCCACAAAAGAGAATTGCTTTCAAGCTCCTTTAGACACTTCAGAAATTAAACCATTTGGATTTTACCCACAGCCTTTCAAGGTGGTATTTGGGTGTTTGATTTCTTATTCACCGCAGCCCAATGGAGCAGAGACTTAATGATATTCACTGTGCAAATAAAGAAGCTAAAGCTTGGAGAAATGACTCAGAAGGTAAGACTCAGAGCCAAGGCCAGAGCCAGGCCTTCTCCCCAGAGATCTGGTAGGGGCACAGACACTGATGAAACACGACGTGCTACATCTAACATATATGTGAGCTACAGAGTGCTCTAACAGCTCAGGAAAGAAGCCAGTTAAGGGCCTGTGAGTCATTTAGGAAGGTTCTTTAAAACTGAGATTCAAAGAAGGGCATTCTAGGCAAAGAGACTGAATGTGGACACATATGTGCAGGTTGGGGAGAGAACAGAGAGTTCTCTGCACAAGAAAAAGGAGGAGACAGAACTGAAAACGTCATGGTACATGTATAGATGTTAAACAATGACACATATGGAGACGGCTTGGGTCTGTTTATCCGTTGAGTTAGGAAGGCAGAAGCATTGCCTTAGCCCCTTGGCTGAACAGTCTGGAGTGCTCTCCTTTCTACTCTGAGGGATTTGAGGAAGTCCTCAGGATCTCAGATAAGGAGGATTAATAGAATGGTATCCTTTCTACTAGTTTATTTACAAAATTTGAATACATTGTTTTTAAAAACAAATTCAATTTCCCTTACCCTGCCCCCATCAAATTGTGCAATCCCGTGATACATCCCCCCTCCCTGCACATCCTCATCCTTCTGCTTCCAGCCTCTCCCACCCCTCCTGGATCCTTATACTCATTCTACAATAATGGTTTTATACACTATTTATCCTTGTGGGACTGAGTTAGTTCATTCAGCGTTATGTTCTCCAGTCCCTCCCAAGTTAGATAATAATTTACAAAATCATTGCTCCTGCGTGCTGCATAGTATTCCATTGTGTGAATGCCCCATAATTTCTCAATCCATTTGTTTGTGGTTGGACATTTGGGCTGTTTCCATGTTCTTGAGATGGAGAATAGTGCTGCCATGAACGTTGGTGTACAAATCCCAGTTTGTGCCTCAGTTCTCATTTTCTCAGGGTATATTCCAAGTAGTGGAATAGCTGGGTCATACTCAATTACCAAATGGGCAAAAGACATGGAAGGAATTTCACAGAGGAAGATATTCGAAGGGCAAACAGACATATGAGGAAATGCTCCAAATCACTGGCGATAAGAGAGATGCAAATAAAAACCACAATGAAGTACCATCTCACTCCAGTAAGAGTGGCAAAGTTTAACAGGGCAGCAAGTAATAAATGTTGGAGAGGATGTGGTGAGAAAGGAACTCTTTCACATTGGTGGTGGGATTGTAAAAGGGTACAACCATTCTGGAAGGCAGTTTGATGCTTCCTCAAAACTATTCTTTCTGGCCTATATTTTTACCTCATCTTTTCTAAACTCCCAAGGTTGGGAGCATGAATAATGAAAACTTAACAGGGTTTAAAGATAAGGTCCTAAAGTCACAAGGATAAGCCAAATCTCTGTGTGCTGGGTGTTCTGAATTGGATGCAGTGACCAATTTCAGAAGCAGATGCCTTTTCTGTCCCCTTTGTCCAGGCAGCCCTGAAGTTTCCAGACAGCTCAAAGGCCACAAAGCTTATAGGAAGTTGTACTGTTAACTCAAAGGGAGCGGCTTTCTGGCGGTTTGATTCCACCAGCAGCTCTGAGGGAGAAAGATGGGCAATCTCCTCCCATAAACTTCACAGCCTCAGAAACCCAGTGAAGCTCAGCTGTTGAGTTTATTCCGACTCCAGGACAATGAGTGTGAATTTTTTCCCCCTAAGGATAAAGTCATCATTTTGCAGGGATGCACATATTGCATTAAGATGCTTCTTATGCTCCATTTCCATCCTAGTTTTAGATTTTTCTGCTCTCACAGATTTGTGTCACATAGAAAACTCAGTTGTTCTTATGTACCTTCTCATGGGCACATTTCTCATTTACCATTCTTTTCCCCGCAGAGTGGCTGAAGGATTCGAATCCCAAGGCTTTTGGGTTGCAGCGCAGCTTCTTACCACCAGGCCACCTGTTTCTCTATGCCAGTGTCTATGGAGGGCTGAACCCCAACCGTGTGCTTCGGATGCCCTCTGCTGGTTGAATGCCATATTGCCGGAATTCGCCTGAATTCAACTTGCCTACTAGTCCAAAGACAATCAAGCAGGAATCTAAGTTACTCTACAGTTTAATCAAACAGTTCAGAAAGAAAAAGATGGGCCATTTACACCCTGGGAAATCCAAGGGAGAGTCAGCTATACATAGGTTCTACTGGACTGCAGTGATTTTGGCCCTGACTTTCTGTTCAATATAGAAATTTTCAACCTGTTTTTTGTCATCTCCTGGCCAGGCAGGAGATTAAATTCATTACTTACCTCAGTGAGCTGAGTTCAGGAAAATCAGATCACAGAGAGAGGATCTGAGGAGAGTGGGAAAGGAGTTCAGGGTGAATCACGTAGCTAGTGTGGAAGGGCCCCTGTGCTCTTACTGATAAGAGGGCATATCTTTGAGTTACACATTTACAGTGTATTTAACAACTGAATTTCATTTTTCACATCTGTTTCATGGAACACAACACTTGATGCGGATACACATATTTTATGCTAAGAAGTTAAATATAAGGTATATTGTTGTGGTGGTTGTTATATGCTGTCGAGTCTCCTGCAACTCATAGCACCCCTATGTTCAACAGCTCTGAAGCCTGTCCTGTCCTGAGCCAGTCTCACTGAATCTGACACACCTACACCCATTGCCCCAGTTACTGTAGCAATCTATCTCATCCGGGGTTTTCCTCTCCTGCGCTGTCCCTCCATCCTTCTGAGCATGAAGTCCTTCCCCAAGGACTGGTCTCTTCTGGCCACAAGACCAAATTATGTGAGATGAAGCTGCACAATCCTAGCCTCTGAGGCGAAACTTAGTTTCACACTCTACAAGACAGAGTTATTTGTTTTTTTGGAAGTCCATGGTATGTTCAAGACTTTTCTCCAGCACCACAACTCAAAGGCATCAATTCTTCTGTCATCCTTAGTCATTGTCAACATCTGTAATGCATAGCAAGTAATTCCAAAGACCATGGCTTGGATCAGGCATGCCTTAGTCTCTAGACTGATATCGTGGTTTCTCAGTACTCTGGAGAGGTCCCTGACAGCAGATTTTGCCTGTATAATTTGTCTTTTGATTTCCTGACTTCTGGTGCCAAGAGCGTAGATTGTGGAGCTGAGCAAGCTGTAATTAATAACAACCTTAATCTCTTTTCCATCTATAATGGTGTTGCCAATTGGCCCAGTGGTGAGAATCTTTGTCTTCTTGATGTTGAGCTTCAATCCATATTGAAGACTACAATCCTTCATCTTCTGCAGCAAGTGCTTCAGGTCCCCCTCAGTTTCAGCAAACAGGGTTGTGTAATCTGCATAGCACAGGTTTTTGATGAGTCTTCCTCAAACCCTGATGCCACATTCCTCCTCATAAAGCCCAGATTCCAAAATAATCTGATCTGCATACAGATTGAAAAGGTATGGAGACAGGATGCACCCCTGACCCACTCTTTTCCTGATTTTGAACTCTGTTCTGAAGACTGCTTTCTGATCCATGTATAGGCTTTGCATAAGCACAATCAAGTGCTCTAGGCATATTAACAGGATGTAAATGTAATTATTTATCATGCAAAATGTATTTCTGTTTTGAAACAAGTGTTTCTAAGTTTGTCTTCAAGTACTTTGGTGTGAAGAATGTGAACAATTTCTTCAAGAAAGCAAATATTTAGATAATGAAATTGTATAGGTATATATTTTTTTATGCTGAATTTTTAAATAAAGGAATTGGCTGATGTTGTTATGACTTGCAAAACAAACTTGGAGCACTGCTGGCCTAGTGGCAAGAAGCTGTGCTGCATCCCCTAAGGCACAGGGTATGAGGCCACCAGCCACTCTGCAGAAGAAGTACGGGTAATCTCCTCCTGTGTAATTAGCTACCTCTGAAAACCCACTGGAACATCAGCTATGGGTCACTTCCAACTTTATGGTTCACAACAATAACATATTGGTGTATGTGAAATAATATATTGCAGCATTTTCATCAGATGAGTCAAGCTCTTCAATTTTCAGAAGTGAATTCACCATCGCAAGAACGTGGAAACAACCCAAATGTCCAAGCACAAATGAATGGATTGAGAAATTACAGTACATTCACATGATGGCATACTACGCAAAATGAAGGAGCAATGATTTTGTAACTCACTACGTAAGTCAGGAGGGACTGAAGAGCATTATGCTAAGTAAACTAACTCAGTCCTATAATACCATTACTGTAGAACATGTATGAGGATCCAAGAGGGGAAAGGGGGACCAGAGGTGAGTATTGGAGAGGGGTGGGAGAGTGGGAGTGGTGGTTAATATAGGGTAGTACAATTTGATTGGTGGAGGGAGGGGAGTGTAAAGGAAATGGGAAAGATCTGGTGTGAAAAACAATGTATGAACATTGTAAGTAAACCAGTATAAAATAAAAACTTGATTTAAAACAAAAACCACAACATAACCAGATGTCTAATAGTCATTAACAAGATATTTACATAATTCAAGAGATAATTTTGAAATATTTGAAAACACAAAAAACAAACACTGCCAAACAGTGATGATTAAGCAGTTGTCAATCACAGAAAGCATTGCTATTGTGAGTGGGAACGGACTCATAGCTGACCCTCCAGCAAGTTTTCAGAGCCTGTAAATCACATAGGAAGAGATAGATTATCCATCTTTTTTCCCCTCAGACCGGCTGGTGGATTTGAACCACTTGCTTTGGGTTGGCAATGCACCTTCTTACCACTAAGCCAGTAACAGAAGCATTAGGAAGAAAAAAAAATCTGACAGAAGTACCTCAAAGTATTGAGTGCCAGAGATCATTGTGTAACTACATGCTATTATTGACACTTTAGAATTCGACACGAAAAGAAGAATGAAACTATTCTTTCAAGTAGATTTTCTTCTTTAAATATTATAGATTTGCTGCTGTTGTTGTTGTTGTTAAGTACTATTGAGTCAAGTATACCTCATAGTGACCCTATGAACAGTGACAGCTCTGAACCCTGTCCTATCCTGTGCCCTCCTCACACTTCTTGACAAGCTAAAGCCCATTGTGGCAGCCACCGTGTCAACCACCTGGTTGAGGGTCTTCCTCTCCTTCACCGACCCTTGGCCATTTCAAGAATCATGTCTCTCTCCAGGGAATAGCCTCTCCTAGCAGCACACCCAAAATATGTGAAGCAAAATCTCATCATTCTTGCCTCCAAAAAGCATACTGGCTGAACCCTCTCCAAGACCTATTTGCTTGTTCTTTTGGCTGTGCATGGAATGCTCAATGCTCTCCTCCAACACCATAGCTCAAAGGCATAAATTCTTCTGTCATCCTTATTCATTGTACAGCTCTCAGACACATAAGTGATCAGAAAGACCACGGCCTAGAAATCCTTGCTGGGTGTTATATGAAGTTAATACAGGCTTACCAAAAGATGGGACCAAAATTTGACCTTGAGTCTATCCCATTCGAATTTTAGAACCATCTCAATAACAGGGTTGAGGCTTTGAACACCAATGAGTGAAGACCAGATGAGCTGTGGGAGAATATGAAAAATATCATCCAGGAAGAATCCAGAAAGTCATTACAAGGGCAGAGGAGGAAGAAAAGACCTAGATGGATGTCAGAGGAGACTGAATATTGCACTAGAGCACTGAAAAGCCAAAGCAAAGGGAAGAAATCAAGACAGTAAGGAGCTGAACAAAAGATTTCAAAGGGCAGCTCAGAAAGACAAAGTATTATAATGAAATGGGCAAAGAGCTGGAGTCAGAAAATCAAAAGGGCTGAACTCACTCAGCATTTCTTAAGCTGAAGGAATTGAAGAACAAATCAAGCCTTGAGTTGCAATATTTAAGGATGCTGTGGGTAGAATATTAAGCGATCCAGGAAGCATTAAAAGAAGATAGAAGGAGTATACAGAGTTATTGTACCAAAAGGAATTGGCAGACGCAGAAGAATTTCATGAGACAACTTATAAGCAAGAGCCTGTGGAGACAAAAGAAGAAATTCAAGCTGCTCTGAAAGAATTGGCAAACAAGGCCTCAGGAATTGACAGCATACCGATTGAAATATTTCAGCAAACAGACACTCCATGGATGCATTCACCAAGTTGTGCCAAAGAAAGGTGACCTGACAGAATGTAGAAATAATTGAACAAAATTATATGCAAGCAAGCTTTGCTGAAGATTATCCAAAAACAACTGGAATGCATCAACAGAGAACTTCCAGAAGTCCAGGCTGGGTTTAGAAAAGGCTGTGGTACTAGGGATATTGTAGGTAATATTAGATGAATCTTGGCTGAAAGCAGAGAGTACCAGAAGAAAGTCTATCGGTGCTTCATTGACTAGGCAAAGGTGTTTGACTGTGTGGATCACAAAAAACTGTAGCTGACTCTGAGAAGAATGGGAATCCCAGAACATTTGATTGTGCTTATACAAAACCTATACTTGGAACAGGAGGCAATCATCAGAACAGAGCAATGAAACATTGCATCATTCAAAGTTGGGTAGGGCGTACAATAGGAATGTGTCCTATCCCCATACCTTTTCAATCTATATGCAAAACAAATCATCCAGGAGACTGGGCTCTATGAGGAGGAGTGTGGCATCAGGATTCAGGAAGATTCATTGACAACCTGCGTTATGCAGATGACAGAATCTTGCTTGCTGAAACTGAGGAGGACCTGATGCGTTTGCTGCAGAAGGTCAAGGACTGCAACCTTCAATATGGATTGAGACACAAAATCAAGAAAACCAAGGTTCTCACCACTGGGCCGAATGACAGCATTATGTTAGATGGTGAAGAGAGCTTTGGTTTGCTTTGCTCCACAATTAACAAACACTCTTGATAACAGCAACCAGGAAATAAAAACAAATTGCATTGGGAAATTCTGCAGTAAGGGACATCTCCAAAGTACTGAAGAGCAACAATGTCATTCTGGAGACTAAGGTGTGCTTGACCCAGGCCACATTCTTACAAATTATTTGCTATGCATCAGAAAGCTGGGCAATGACTAGGGATGATAGAAAGAGAATAGATGCCTTTAAGCTGTGGTGTTGGAGAAGAGTATTGAAGATACCAAAGACTTCCAGGAGCAAACAGGTTTATCGTAGAGAGGGTAAAACCAGGCTGCTTCTTGGAGGCAGGAATTCTGAAGCATCATCTGACATATTTGGGCATGTTTCAAGTAGGAACCAGTCCATGGAGAGGGACATCATGCTTGGAAGGGGTAGAGGGACAGTACAAGAGAGGAAGACCCTCAATGAGATGGATTGATTCAGTGAGTGGGATAATGAAGTGTGTCAGAGACAATAAGGTTGGTACAGAATGGAGGAGGTTTCAGGGCTGTTGTTGCTATGAGTAGTGTCGCTATGAGTCACAAGCAACTCGATCGCACATAACAACACCATCATCAAAAGACTTACATGCAAACCTTATAAATGTGTGACAACTTCATAATTAAATATGCACTAAGTTTATAGATTCTGAAAAGATAAATTTTGCTCATGTTGGCATGTATGAGGGAGATCTGCTAGCCTAGTGATAAGAAGCTGTGCTGCAATTCCAAAGGCACACAGTTCAAATCCACCAGCTACTGTATGAAAAAAGAATGAGCAATCTCCTCCCGTGTAATTTGTTGTTTCTGAAGACCCAGAGGATGGGCCAATTTTGACTTGATGACACATAATAATAGGCATGTATGAAATTCCATAACAGAAGGTAAAAAGAATGTACTTTTACCAATGTGGTGAAATTGCTTTATGCATATTTTTAACTTTAATAATCACAAATTGTACAGTAAAATTATCATTTTTTAATAATATTTTTATTTATTTTTTATTTTTTTACAGAGGTTTTGGATTTCCATTCATTTATTGCCGCAATTTTCTCCCTGCCCACCCCTCCCCACCAGCTCACTTCCCCCTCCGAAGAGAGAAAAAAAAAAATTCCTTCATTAGTATATTTTTATCACAAAAAAGACAGAAGCCTTCAGTGCATAACAGCAATTTAAGAAAGACTAAATTCATTATTCTTCTTTAATGTGGAAGTATGTATGTTTTTGAAGCGTGTGATAAAATCATTACTGAATTTCTAAGAGCAAAAGAATAGAAACATTTTTAATTATATCATGTTAATAGTAAACTATTTTTTCCAAAAGAAAATATGGCAATCTGTGGTAATACTGATTTCCTGATCATTATATTTTCTTTCATGATATCTTTTGACTTATTTATTTTTAAGTATAGACTTTATTATGAAGCAAACATTAAAATTGAATCTTAGAGGTAAAGTCCAAAGATACTGATAATCTTTGTTCACCAGTCCATCAACATGTAGTGAACTGAGGCTCAGCTCCTCCACAGAGGCCTGAGTTTGGAGGTGAGACCAAGTATCTACAATAACACACTTGGTTCAATGGCCCTACTCCGTGTCTTTTACAAATCCTTTCCTTTTCTCAGGTAATTTTACAGTCTGAACAGCACCCTATTCCTAGACCAGGAAAATGTCAGGTCAAAAGGGACCATTATTCCAGCCTTCCCTCTTCAGCACATCTGGTGAAGCACTGACCACATAGGCTTCTAAGGAAAGGCCGAGGTTGACAAGGCCCCTGATCCCTCACCAACCCACTCAGCTTCACTAATGTAGTGGATTTCTTTTCACATTTAAGTGAAACCCAAAGATTTTCTAGAGATCATTGTTGTTATTGTTATGTGCCATCAAGTTGCTTGCGACTCATAATGACCCTATGTACAAAAGCCCTGAAACCTGCTCTATCCTGTGCCAACCTCTCTGTCTCCAACACACTTACTCCCACCACCTCAATCACAGAATCGATCCATCTCATTGAGAGTCTTCCTCTCCTGCGCCGTCCCTCCACTCTCCTAAACATGATGTCCCTCTCCAAGGACCAGTCCCTCCTTGCAACATACCCAAAGTATGTCAGATGAAGCTTCAGAATCCTTGACTCCAAGGAGCAGCCTGGCTTCATCCTCTCCAGGACAAACCTGTTGGTTCTCCTAGCAGTCCATGGTATATTGAACACTCTGCTCCAGCACCACAGCTCAAAGGCATCAATTCTCTTTCTATAATCCTTAGTCACTGTCCAACTCTCCAATGCATAGCATGCAATTGCAGAGACTATAGCCCGGACCAGGCACACCTTAGTGTCCAGTCTAATGCTGTTGCTCTTCAGTACTCTGGAGGGGTCCCTGACTTTCCCAATGTAATTCATTTCTTGATTTGCTGGCTGCTGATACCAAGAGTGTTGACTATGGAGCCAAGCAAACTAAAACTGTTAACTATCTCAATCTCTTCACCATCCATACTGATGCTGCCAATTGGTTCAGTGGTAAGAATCTTTGTTTTCCTGATGTTGAGTTTCAATCCATATTAAAGACTGCGGTCCTTGACCCTCTGCAGAAAGTGCTTCTGGTCCTCCTCAGTTTCAGCAAGAAGGGTTGTGTCATCTGCATAACACAGGTTGTTGATGACTCTTCCACCAATCCTGATGCCACATCCCTCCTCATACAGCCCATCATCTTGGATGATTTGTTCTGCATACAGTTTGAAAAGGTATGGAGACAGAATACATCCCTGACAGACCCCTTTCTTGATTTTGAACCATGTAGTGTCTCCTTGCTCTGTTCTGACGACTGCCTCTTGGTCCAAATACAGGTTTCATATTGTTGTGTTGCTGTTATGTGCCGTCAAGTTGCTTGTGACTCATAATGACCTTATGTACAACAGCCCTAAACTATGCTCTGTCCTGTGCCAATCACACTGTCTCTGACACTCCCATCCCGATTATCCCAGTCACTGAATCAATCCACCTCATAGAGATCCTTCCCCTTCTGCGCTGTCCCTCCACCCTACCAAGCATGATATCCCTATCCAAGGACCTGTCCCTCCTTACATGTCCAAAGTATGTTAGATGGAGCCTCAGAATCCTTGCTTCCAGGAAGCCGCCCAGTTTAACCCTTTCCAGGATGAATCTGTTTGTTTTCCTAACAGTCCATGGTACTCTCAATACTCTTCTCCAGCACCACAGCTCAAAGGCATCAATTCTCTTTCTATCCTTCTTAGTCACTGTCCCACTCTCTGATGCATAACAAGTGATAGCAAATACCATGGCCTGTATCAGATGCACCTTAGTCTCCAGAGTGACACCATTGCTCTTCAGAACTTTAGAGAGGTCACTAACAGCAGATTTTCCCATGGCAATATGTTTTTTAATTTCCTGGCTACTGATGCCAAGAGTGTTGACTGTGGAGTCAAGCAAGCTAAAGCTGTGAACAATCTCTTCACCATCCATCCTGATGCTATGATGAGAATCTTTGTCTTCTTGACATTGAGCCTCAGTCCATACTGAAGGCTGCAGTCCTTGACCTTCTGCAGCAAGTGCATGAGGTTCTCCTCAGTTTCAGCAAGCAGGGTTGTGTCATCTGCATAACGCAGATTGTTAATAGATCTTCCACCAACCCTGATACCACACTTCTCCTCATAGAGCCCAGCCTCCCGGATAATCTGTTCTGCATACAAGTTGAAAAGGTATGGTGACAGGACACATCCCTGGCATACGCCCTTCCCAATTTTGAACAATGCAGTGTTTCCTTTCTCTGCTGTTTCCTTGACGACTGCCTCTTGTTCCAAGTATAGGTTTCGCATTAGCACAATCAAGTGTTCTGGGATTCCCATTCTTCTCAGAGTCAGCCACAGTTTGTTATGATCCACACAGTCAAACGCCTTTGCATAGTCAATGAAACACAGATATAGATTCCTCTGGTATTCCCTGCTTTCAGCTAAGATCCATCTAATATTAGCTACAATATCCCTAGTACCACGACCCCTCCTAAACCCAGCCTGGACTTCTGGCAGTTCTCTGCTGATGTGCTGTTCCTGTCATTTTTGTATAATCTTCAGCAGAATCTTGCTTGCATGTGAGATTAACGGTATTGTTCTATAGTTTTCGCACTGTTGGGTCACCTTTTTTTTGGAATGGTAACAAATATAGATCTCTTCCAGTCAGTGGGCCAAGTGGTTGTTCTCCAGATTTCTTGGCACAATTTGGTGAGCACGTCCAGGGCAGCATCTGTTAGCTGAAATATGTCAATTGGTATACCATCTATTAGCACAAATGTTCTCAGATTCCCATTCCTTTCAGAGTCAGCCATAACTTGTTGTGATCCACACAGTCAAAAGCCAAGCCTTGGCATAGTCAATGAAGCACAGATAGACATTTTTCTGGTACTCTCTGCTTTCTGTCAAGATCCATCAAACATTAGCTATAATATCCCTAGGACCATGATCTCTTCTAAATCCAGCCTGCACAACTGGCAGTTCTCTGTTGATGTATTGCTCCAGTAGTTTTTGGATAATTTAGGAAGAAAAAACCTTGGAGAGGAAACTAGATTATGTGAGTGGGAGATGAAAGGTAGAAGGAAATCTTATTTTACAATAGATCCAGACTTAGATGGGCTAAATACTTTACACTTCTGAGCCCTTCAGCTAGACTTTGAGATTCAGATTTGTGCCAAGAGAAGGAGGCCTGCCTACTTCTACCCCCAGATGGGCTGCCTACTGGTGCCCTGCACACACCAGCCTTCTTCTTCACAAGCTTCACAAGCCTGATTCGATTTTTTTCAGACTGTCTACTTTCAGAATTCGTGCAGCCCAGGTGCCCACTGATCCCAGTATCTCTTGCCTATCTGAGCTGGTCACAGGAAGAGAGGGGGAAATTTTATCCCAGAGGATGCTCTCATCAAAGGATTAGGTGGAATTGTTACTCAACTGACTGCAGAAAGAACAGGGATGAGAAGACTTGAGGGTATCTGAGGAGTTGCCCTGGGACTCAATATTTGCTAGGGATAATCTAGAATTGCTGAGTTGTTTTTTTTTATTTTTATTCTTTGTAAAGCTTTAATTCTTAGATTTTCCATTTTGTGAGGTGTAGAATTGCTGAGTTTTATATCTCAAGAAGGTGCTTAATTAAAATGTGGTGTAGCAATTAAAACACAAATCTTTAAAGATGGCAATTGTAGGCAGAGCTGACTCCATAAGCCACTCAAGTCAACAGGATACCCAGAGTAAATACCCTTTATATTCCTTCCTGGTTGACCCTTAAAGCTTTGGCTTGATTCTCTGTCAATATTAGGACACTTAAGCTGACCTCTTGTTTTTTTCCCCAGCATCTTTGTTTCTTGTTACTGAGCTCAAACAGCAGGGAGGGGAAAGGACAGCTCCTTGTGGTGCTATATTGGGGAGTTAAAACTTGCTATTAACAAAACGACATTTGTCTTCAGATCCTTCTTCTGAAAGGAGACTTCTTTCTACAGAATATATTTTAGTCCCTCTCGGGTCCTTAAGAAGGGTGGATAAGAGACTGGAAAGGCCACAAACTGGCCTTGTGCTGCAGGCTGTAGCCTTTTCCAGGGCTGTTTACAGGACTGGTGTGGAGCCTAGGGGCATTATCTCTCCTTGAGAGCTCTTAGACAGATGGGTCAAGGGTTTGATTTCCTCTTCAATATCTAAAAGAAATTCATAATGGAAAAATAAAACTTTAGCTTTCCTATGATCCAGGCAACTGAATCAATAACATTCTATGACAGGTTTGTGTTGCAGATCAAGGGTATTTTTATAAGTATTAATAATGAGACAGAACAAGAATGTAGGAGAAAACAGAGGTGAAGCAGGAACTGAACAGTTCTTGACCAGGTGAAGTGCTGGTCCTGGCTTCCCTGTGTCTTTATTGAAAATTGCCAGGGAGCAAATCACCAAGAGAATTCAATGCAAATTAAGCTAAGCTCTTTCTATTGAAAACCTTAAGCTTGATTCAGGAGGGAGGGGATAGCAAACACAAAGAGTCCTGTAAGTGCTTAAGAATTGCTTTAGTGCCTATGCCTGTAAACATTTAAGTATTGCCTTATTGCTTCAGGGTGAATTCCAGCTTGTATCAGCCCCCCTCATAACCTGAAGTAATAGTGGGTTTATTACAAATATTTAATATGAAATTTGGCTTTCCATAGACTTGGAAGCAGGAGTGGCATCCACTTTCTAAACAACATGCATCTGGAAACTATGAACTTTGATAAATGTCGATAGTTGTAAAGGGGCTTCAGGCTTTTTGTTCATAGGGTCACTATAAGTGCTACTTGACTTGAAGGCAATCAACAACAACAACAACATGATCCCTCATATACTTAGGAGTGACAAGGGTATATTCTGTGCTGCTTACCACCTTTAAAAGGTGCCTATCTCCTACAGATCTACTGTTTTGCTATAGATCTACTAAGTTACACATTATGAGTATTCTCATGCATTTTCTTCTGGTCTTTTCCAAATACGTGTGTTGTATGTATGTATGTGTGTACATTTATATATATGTCTATACACACTCGTGGGGCATGTTTAAACAAAACCTGCATCATGTACACAGATTTTTACTGTTAATTAACTTCTTATATTTGGATAATTTTAGATAATTTATAGAAGAGTTGTAAAATAATAGAGTTCATGTATTTCTTTCAGCCAAATTCCTCAATGGTAATACCTTCTATAACTGTGGTACACTTATCAAACTTAAGAAATTGATGTTGATAAAGGAACCCCTGGGTGATACAAGTGGATAAGTGCTTAACTGCTAGCTGAGAAGCTGTTGGTTCAAACCCACTCAGAGACACCTTGAAAGACAGGTCTGGTAATCTGTTATAGAGGTTGTAGTTGAAAAACCTTGCTTTACACATATGGGTCTCCATAAGTCAAAGTGGAGTTAATGACAACACCACCATTACTATTAATTACACTGGTGGACTAGTCTAAGGAGCTGTGCTGCCAATCCAAAGGCAAGTAGTTTGAATCTACCAGCTGCTCCTCAGGAGACAAGTGAGCACTTTCCTCCCTGCTATTTCCAGCCTCTGAAAACTCACTGGAGGGTCAGCTACAAGTCAGTTCTGACTTGATAGTGTTCTGCCCACAAAATGCCCCTCAAAGGAAATCCAGTCACATGTCTGAAAATGTCAAGAGCGTTTATTAATTCCACATGTGTGGACTTTTTCCCTCCTCAGGAAGGTGGTGAGGGAAAAAGCCCTGAGCCCCTCCTCCAAATTGCTTTTATAGCTTTCTTTGGGTGACCTGTTGGGGCAGGGGGATTGAGATCATGGTGGGTGGGTCAGGGGATCAGTCATGTGGGTCGGCTTCTGATGGACTGGCTACTTTGCCAGCCTTTACTCCCTCTGTGTCACGTAGACACTAGTTAATTCTTTACTTTGCAAGAACAGACAAGACTTTACCCAGGGCATTCGTGTTTGCCTTAAGAATTTTTATGGACTGCTTCTGCCTCTAGCATTAATGGGGGTTTATAAAAAATGAGGTTTTTGTTGTCCCTTCAATAGCACATCAATAACAAACCATAGACTGTATTTGGATTTTACCAGTTTTCCTTTCTAGTGTCCTCCTCCTAATCCATGATTCCATTCAGAATACTATAATGTACTTAGGTGTCACGACTTTGTGTCTTAGTTCTTTAACCTTTCCTTTTTTTCTTCAACCTTGATGATTAAAAACAAAAACAAAACTCATCAGGTATTTTGTAGCATGTCCCACAAAGTAGTTTCTCTGATATTTTTCTCGTGATGAAATGGGAATTATGAGTTTATGGGAAGAACATTGCATAGGTGATGAGCTCTTTTCATCCTATCATATCAGAAGGAACATGATCTCAACATGACTTACCACTGCCGAGTGTCTCTGTGGAAGCCTACTACTTTTCTCTTCCTGTGTTCTACCATCCCAGTTTACACTTAGGGGGAGAGAAATTTAGCTCTGCTTTCTTCTTTCAAATTTTTTAAAATTAATTTTAATGCAAGTTTACAGAGACTTTGGATTTCTATTCATTATTTGTTGCACTTTTCTCCCTGCCCAACTTTCCTTCCCTCTCTCCCACCCCTGTTTGCTCTTCTCTTGAAAAGTAAAAGAAAAATTCTTTCATTATTTGCAATCCCTCCCCCAAGTCCACTCCACTATGTAGCCTTTGTTTTGAAAAGTAAAAAAAAAAACAACAATAATAAATTCTTTCATTGTTATACAATCCCTCCCCCCAAGTCCACTCCACTATGCAGCCTTCCTTCTGGAATCCTGTCATGACAATAATACCTAATCATATATCCCTCTTTTAAACAGTTCTCTCCCTCATCTGTTTCAATGCAGTGTACATAATTTATCCCCCTTTTCTCAGTCTCCCCCGAACGCCATTGTCAGTCCCATTTTACAACAGTGCCAAAATGCTATATTTGTCCTTTTGTGACTGAGGTATTTCACTCTTAGCTCCACTTTCCAAGTGAGAAAGAAGTGTCAGTGGTGCTGTGAGCAATATGTGCTAACCCAAAGGGAGAAAGAGAAATAATCTCCTGGCATAAAGATTCTGGCCTCAGAAACTTGATTAAGGATCTCAACAAATCAGAATTGATTCTACAGCAGTGCAGTCTTAGGGAGAAGAAAACCTACATATACTATTTGCGGTCTTTTCTGTAAGATGTATCTGTCTTTCCTCTGCTCATTTCTTTAGTTACTTATTCAATCATTGACATTTCTGCAGAATTGTGGAAGTGTACAAATTCATCTTAGAGGACATGCTACCATAGATACTCCTTATTGGCAAGGATGAGACTTTGAGCATGTTGTCAAGTAGCACTACTTCTTGGGAAAAGGCATCATACTGGGAAAACTCAATGAGATGAATGGACCACAACATTGAACTCAAACATGCAGAGATAGTGAGGATAGTGCAGGACAGGGCAAGATTTCTATCTGTTCTTCCTAGAGTACCTATGACTTGTAGTCAACCCAACGGCACCCTGTTATAAAAAGATTTATTTAGGGGAGTTACAATCCAATAACATCATTGATAATGTTCTGCCCATGAAATGCCCCTCAAAAGGATAATCCACATGTTTGTAAATACAAATAAGCACTTTATTCCAGAGTGTCCACTAGTGGAGGCTTTCTCCCTCTGTAGGAAGGTAGCGAGGGAAAAAAGCCCCGAATTCCCTCCCCCTCCCAATTGCTTTTATAGCTCTCCTGGGTGCCCCTGTTGGGGCAGGGAGATTGAGATCATGGTTGGTGGGTTGGGGGTTAAGTCATGTGGATCAGCTTTTGACGGGCTGGCTACTTTGCCAGCCTTTACTGTTTCTGTGTCACATAGACACTAGTTAATTCTTTACTTTGCAAGGACAGATAAGACTTTACCTGGGGCATTAGTGTTTGCCTTAAGCTAAGAATTTTTATGGCCCGCTTCTGCTTCTGGCATTAATGGGGGTTTATAAAAAAGGGGGTTTATGCTGTCCCTTCAATATCTCTTTCATATTCATGCCTGTGTTCTTTTGAATTGCTGTTTCTTTTTTTCTTTTTCAGCAGTGCTTTCTTACTTTCTGGCTCTATAAGTTGTTGTCGATTCATCTTGTGTTTTCCCTGTCCCAGTTCTGTTGTATGTCATTCCTCATAAGACTAGACTCCTTTGACTAGAGAATGTTTTTTAATAAGCTAAGATCTGAGCACTGGGGAAGCTTATTGCTACTGGAGTATCATTACTTCAGCAGAGAGAGATGGGGAAAAGATAAATATATACTAACCTCTTTCAACAAACAGATGCAGCCCTGGTCATGTTCACCAGGTTGTGCAAAAAAAATCTGGAGGACAGCTATCTGGACAACTGACAGAGAGACCCAGATTTATCCCCATTCTCAAAAAGGTGACCCAGTTGGAAAAAGTTGTTTTTTTGAAATTTTTAAAAAATTTTATTTAAGGAACATTACAGAGATTTTAAATTTCTGTTCATTCATTGTTACATTTTCCTCCCTGTCCACCCCTCCCCCCCAGTTCACTCTTCTCTTTGAAAAGTAAAAGAAGAATTCCTTTATTGGTATACAATCCCCCACCATCCCCATCCCCCTGTCCCAGTACACTCCACTATGCAACCTTCATTCTGGACTCTTGTCATAACCATTATACCCAATCATATATTGCTTTTAAACTGTTCTCTCCCTCTTCTGTTTCAATGCAGTAGACATAATTTTTCTCAATCTTACCTCAACCCTGATGTCAGTCCCATTTTACAACAGTGGCACGATGCAGTATTTGTCTTTTTGTGACTGAGATATTTCACTCAGTCTTACCTTCTCCAAGGTCACCCATTTTGAATAATAGTGCATGAGTTCCTTGTTTTTCAACGCAGCATAGTATTCCATTGTGTGATTATACCACAGCTTCTCTATCCATTCGTTTGTTGATGGGCACTTAGGTTGTTTCCAACTCCTTGCTATTGTGAACAAAGCTGAAATAAACATGGGTGTGCATATATCTGCTTTGATGTCAGTTATGGTCTCTTTGGGGTATATTCCCAGTAGTGGAATTGCTGGGTCAAATGGTATCTCTATTTGCAACTTTTTGAGAAAGTGCCATACTGCCTTCCACAGTGGTTGTACCATTTTATACTGGAAAAAGTTTTTTATGAGCACATAAGATTCCATTCATCAATTTTATCCTCTTCAGAGAATGCATTTCTGGTTGCACCTGGTGGTCCCTTTATATCGTAGACTAGGCCTTCTAAGCTTGATCCCAGTTTGTCTCTTATGAATTTTATGGTTTTGGGCTTTACTCCCAAGTCTCTGATCCATCTTGCATTCATTTTTGTGTCTGGTGTGAGATGTGGATCCTGTTTCAACTTTCTGCAGGTGGCAGTCCAGTTTTGCCAGCACCATTTGTTGAAGAGGTTGTGATTTTCCCATTTGATAGGTTTTATTTCCTGGTTAAATATCTGTTGACTGTAGATTGATAGGCCTGTTTCTAGGTTCTCAATTCTGTTCCATTGGTCTATATGCCTGCCATTGTATTAGTGCCATGATGTTTTCGTTACTACTGTTGTGTAGGAGGTTTTGAAATCATGAAATGGTGTGCTTTCCACTTCATTTTTGTTTTTCAGAAGTGCTTTGCTTACTCAGGGTCTCTCTTCCCTCCAAAAGCTACTTACTGGGAACAAACACTTGGCAATAGCATCCCTGACAAGGGTTTCATCACAAAAATTTACAGAATACTCCTGGGACTCCAGAAGAAAAAGACTGATAATCCAATTATAAAATAAGGAAGAGACATGGGAAGACTTTTTACAGAGGAGGACATTCAGATGGCCAACAGACACATGAAGAAATGCTCAATTCACTGGTAATAAGAGAGATGCAAATGAAAACCACAATGAGATACCATCTCCTTCCAGTAGCAGTTGTAGTTTAACAGGACAGCAAGTAATCAATGTTGAAGAGTATGTGGCAAGATAGGAACTCTTACACATTGTTGGTGGGATTGTAAAATGGTACAACCACTCTGGACAGCAGTTTGGCATTTCCTCAAAAAGCTGAACATAGAAATTCCATATAACCCAGCTATTCCAGAGCTTAGAATATACCCTGAGAAAATGAGGACTGAGGCACAAATAGAGACTTGTACACCAAAGTTCATAGCAGCATTATTCACCATTGCAAGAACATGGAAACAGCTCAAATGTCCAACCACAATGGAATGGGTTGAGAAATTGTGGTACGTTCTCACAATGGAATACTAGGCAGCATGCAGGAGAAATGATATTGTAAATTATTACCCAACATAGGAGCAACTGGAAAGTATTGTGCTAAGTGAACTAATTCAGTGTTTTAAAGACAAATACGTATGGAGACCCAAGGAGGGAGAAGGGTTTAATCACAGGGTCACACAATTTGATGGGTAGAGGGAGGGGTGGGTAAAGGAAATGGGAAAGATCTGGTGTGAAAAACAATGTATGCAAGCTTTGTAAAGTAAACCAGTATAAAATAAAATTTAAAAAGTGACCCAACAGATGTGAAAATTATCAAATAGTATAATGAATATAACATGTAAACAAAATCTTGCTAACGATTATTTTAAAAATGGCTAGAACAGTACATCAACAGAGAACTGCCTGAAATTCAAGCTGGATTTAGAAAAGGCTGTGACACCAGGGCTAGGATTAAGGATGTCAGACAGTTCTTGCCAAGAAAGCAGAGAATATCAGAAGGATATCTGTGTTTTACTAACTACAAAAAGGCATTTTTCAACAAATTATTACTAACATTGAGAAGAATGGGAATCCTATAATACTTAATTGTGCTTATGCAAAACTTATACCTGACTCTACAGCAAACAATAAAGCAAGGAAACACAATACAGTTTAAAATCAAGAAGGGTATGTGTCAGCGTTGCATCCTCTCAATTTGTATGCTTAACAGATTATTTGAGAATCGGGCTTCAGGAAGAAAAATGTGGCATCACAAGGAAGATGTATCAGCAACCTGCATTATGCAGATGGTGCAACCTTGCTAACTGAAAATGAGAACCTGAAATGCTTTCTGAAGAAAATCAGACTACAGCCTTCAATATGGATTATATCTCAACATCAATAAAACAAAAATCTTCATTGTCTCAGCCAATAAGTGGCATCATGATATTGTTGCCAGGTGCCATTGAGTTATGTGACCATATGAACAACAAATCTAAACCCTGTCTTATCCTGTGCCATCCTCTCACTTCCTGACACACTCAAGCCCATTGAAGCAGTCACTGTGTCAATCTATCTGGTTGAGGGTCTTCCTATCTTTTGCTGACACTCCACTTCCCAAGCATGATGTCTACCCAGTGAATAACATCTTCTTGCAACATGCGCAAAGTATGTGAGATGAAGCTTTATCATCTTTGTCTTCAAGGAGGACTCTAGCTGAACTTTCTTCAAGATGTACTTGTTTGTTCTTTTGGAAGTCCATGAGATTATTCAGTACTCTTCTCCAACACCACTGCTCAACATCATCAGTTCTGTCTTCCTTTACACACTGTCCAACTCTCAGACACATAGCAAGTGATTGGATAGAACATGGGCTGAACCGACATACCTTAGTTCTCAAACTGACATCATTGCTCTCCAAAAATTTGGAGCGGTCCCTGAATACAGACTTTGCTAGTGTGACATGTCTCCTAATTTACTGACTGCTGATACAAAGGGTGTTGATTATGGATCCAGGTAAAATGAAATTGGTGACAGTGGCAATCTTTTCTCCATCTACCATAATGTTGCCTATTAGTCCAACGTTAAGAATTTTTATTTTGTTGACACTGAGATGCAATCCATATTGAAAGCTGTATTCTTTGTTCTTCTGCAACAAGTGCTTCAAGTCTTCCTCATTTTCAGCAAGGAAGGTTGTGTCATCTCGATAATGCAGATTATTAATGAATCTTCCCCTGATCTGATGGCACATTCTTCTTTTTTAAATTTTTTAATTATATGCAAATTTAAGCTGAAGCTAAGGAAAATTCAACCGAATCCATGGGAACCAAAATATGACTTTGAGTTCCTCCCACCTGAATTTCAGAAACATCTCAGGAAGAGGTTTGAGGCCTTGAACACTAATGAGCGAAGACCAGATGAGTTGTGGGAGGATGTCAAATGTATCATCCAGAAGCGTGTAAACGGTCATTACAAAGACAGAAGAGGAAGAAAAGACCAAAATGGATGTCAGAAGAAACTCTGAAGATTGTACTAGAGCGCAGAGAAGCCAAAGTACAAGGAAGAATTCAAGATACTAAAGAGCTGAGCAGAAGATTTCAAAAGGCAACACAGGATGACAAAGCAAAATATTACAATGAAATGTGCAAGGAGCTGGAGTCAGAAAATCAAAAGGGCTGAACTTGTTCAGCATTTCTTAAGCTCAAGGAACTGAGAACAAATTCAAACCTCGAGTTACTATAATCAAGGATGATTTAGGAAGAATATTAAATGATCCAGGAAGTATTAAAAAGAAGATGGGAAGAATATACTGAGTCACTGTATCAAAAGGAATTGGCAGACACAGAAGAATTTAATGAAATAACATATGAGCAGGAGCCTACGGTGATGAAGGAAGAAGTTTAAGCTTGTTTGAAGGAAACAGCAAAGAATAAGGCCCCAGGAATTGACATATTTCAGCTAACAGATGCTGTCCTGGATGTACGCACCAAGTTGTGTCAGGAAATCTGGAGAACAACCACTCGGCCAACTGACTGGAAGAGATCTATATTTATTCCCATTCCAAAGAAGGGTGACTCAATGGAGTGTGGAAACTATAGAACAATATCATTGATTTCACAGGTAAGCAAGATTCTACTGAAGATTATCCAAAACAGACTGGAACAGCACATCAGCAGAGAACTACCAGAAGTCCAGCCTGTGTTTAGAAGGGGTCATGGTACTAGGGATATTGTAGCTTATGTTAGATGGATCTTAGCTGAAAGCAGGGAATACCAGAAGAATGTCTATCTGTGTTTCATTGATTATGCAAAGCTGTTTGACTGTGTGGATCATAACAAACTGTGACTGACTCTGAGAAAAATGGGAATCCCAGAACACTTGATCGTGATAATGCAAAACCTATACTTGGACCAAGAGGCAGTTGTCAGAACAGAGCAAGGAAACACTGCATGGTTCAAAATTAGGAGAGGTGTACGCCAGGGATGTGTCTCCATACCTCTTCAACCTGTATGTAGAAGAGATTATCTGAGAGGCTGGGCTCTATGAGGAGAAGTGTGGCATCAGGATTGGTGGAAGATCTATTAACAATCTGTGTTATGCAGATGACACAACCCTGCTTGCTGAAACAGCAGGACCTGAAATGCCTGCTGCAGAGGGTCAAGGACTGAAGCTTTCAGTATGGACTGAGGCTCAATGTCAAGAAGACAAAGATTCTCACCACTGGACCAATTGGCAGCATCAGGATGGATGGTGAAGAGATTGAGATTGTTAACAACTTTAGTTTGCTTGGCTCCGTGGTCAACACTCTTGGCACCAGCAGCCAGGAAATCAAAAAACGTATTGCAATGGGAAAGTCTGCTCTTAGGGACCTCTCCAGGGTACTGAAAAGCAATGGTGTCACTCTGGAGACTAAGGGTGTCTGATACAGGCTATGGTCTTTGCAATCACTTGTTATGCACCAGAGAGTTGGACAATGACTAGGAAAGATAGAAGGAGAATTGATGCCTTTGAGCTGTGGCGCTGGAGAAGAGTATTGAATATACCATGGACTGCCAAGAAAACAAACCGATTCATCCTAGAAAGGGTTAAACCAGGCTGCTCCTTGGAGGCAAGGATTCTGACACTTCGTCTGACATACTTTGGACATGTTGTAAGGAGGGACAGGTCCTTGGAGAGGGACATCTTGCTTGGGAGGGTGGAGGAATGGTGCAAGTGGGGAAGACCCTCTATGAGGTAGATTGATTTAGTGACTGGGATAATTGGGATGGGTGTGTCATAGGCATTGGGATTGGCACAGGATAGAGCAGGGTTTAGGGTTGTTGTACATAGGGTCCCTATGAGTCAGAAGCGACTCGACGGCACATAACAACAACATCCTTTATTTTCCACATTCTTCTTGATAGAGTCCAGCTTCTCAATTAATTTGCTCAGAATACAGAATGACTAGATATGGGGGGACTACACAACCTTGATGCATACTTTTCTTAATTTTAAACCATGTAGCAAGCATTCCCTTGTTCTTTTCACACAACCAACTCTGGTTCTAGGTATACATTTCACATGAGCACAATTAAGTTCTGGGATTCTCATTCTTCTCAATGTCAGTCATAAGTTATGATCAACACAATCAAATTTCTTTGCATACTCAATAAATCATAAATAGCCTTTCTTCTGGTATTTTTTACTTTCAGCCAGGATCCATCTGACATCATCAATGATATCCCTGGTGCCACAACTTGTTCTAAAGCCTACTTCTTCTAAAGCCTTCTTCTGGCAGTTCCCTATATATGTACTATTCTAGCCATTTTTTAATAATATTCAGCAGTATTTTGCTTATATTGGTGATATTACCAGATAATTTCCACATTCTGTTGGTTCATCTTTCTTGATAAGGGTAATAAATATGGATCTTTTCCATACAGCTGTCTTCCAAATTTTCTGGCAAAGACTTATGAGCACATCCAGGACCACATCTGTTAAATTAAACATGTCAGTGGATATCTTGTCTATTCATGGGGCCTTATTTTTTGCTAATGCCTTCAGTACAACTTTACCGTCTTCCTTCATTACCACTGTCTCTTGGTCATGTGGTACTTTTTGAATTTTTTCAGTATCAGTCAATTATTTTTGGTATAGTGATTCCATCTTCTTTTGACATTTCCTAGATCATTCATCATTTGCCCATAGCAACCTTTAATAATATGACCTGAGGCATACATTTGTTTTCTAATTCTCTCAGCCTGAGAAATGCTGAGTGGGTTCTTCCCTTTTTATTCTTCAATTCCAGTTTTCTACACATTCCATTATAATATTTGCTTGGTTATCTAGGTTTTTTCCCTTCCTCTTTTGTTTTTGTAATGACATTTTTATCTTTTCATGAATGATATCCTTGATGTCTTCAAGGCATCATGACAGAAGGAGAAAATACTGAAATTGTTAGCTATTTAATCTTATTTGGATCCATAATTAACACTTTTGGTATCAGCAGTCAAGAAATTTAAAAAAAGAGCTGCAGTGGGATCTGTCTGCTGTCAGGAACCTCTCAAGAGTACTAAAGAGCTACAATGTCAATTTAGAGACCAAGGTGAGTCTTATGCAAGCCTTGGTCTTTTCAGTTACTTGTCATGTGTCTGAATGTTGGAAAACTGCCAGGGATAATAGAAGAAGAATCAATGCCTTTAAGTTGTGCTGCTCAAGAAAAGTATTGAATGTACCAGAGACTGTTAAGAGAACAAACACATCTTTTCAGAGAAAGTGAAACCAGGGTGCTTTTTGGAGGTAAGGGTGGAGACATCCCATTTCACATACTTTGGACATATTGTAAAGAGAAACCAGTCCTTGATGAAAGACATCATGCTTGGAAAGTAGAGGATCAGTGTAAGAAAGGGAGACCATTAATAAGATGAGATATGGTGACTGTAAGAATGGGCTCTAGTGTGTCAGAGTTGGGAAGGATGGCACAGGAGAGAGCAGGGTTCAGAGCCTTTGTTCATAGGGTTGCTATAGGTTGTAGTTGACTAGACAGAACTTAACAACAATTACACACTAACCTATGCATATGCACATAACTCTGTTTACTTTGGTATGCATTTATTTATAAATGAAAATATGTTCTTAAAATAAACATGAGTTCACATTGTTATTTTCAACTCTAATCTGGAATTATAGGCTTCATTCTAACCTTCCTTCCTTCCTTATTTATAACTTCTTCCTCTGATGGTAAGAAACTTGGCTCTCACTGTCTACAATGTGTTTACTTATTTGTTCCATTCTTACATATTTGTAAAATCACTTCAGAATTGCTTACAGATACTCTTGGCACACAACATTTTTTATACTGGTAGTTTTCTTTTTTTTTTTAAGTTTTTGAGAAATACAATCGTGTGTATATAAATCTGTTGTTCATAGTTATAATAAAGTTCAGCAATCCCAAGTAGTAACAACACATTGGAAATGTAATAGATTTTCTGTTACCTGTAAGATATGTATCTCATGTCTATTGCATGCAAAGCTATTATATTGGGATGTACTGGCACAGTATAAACACAACCTATAATACATATGCCTTGGTGATAAATTGACCGTATTTTCTATCTAAAAGATTTACTGTGTAACAACACATGCTTCCACTTGTAGGCAGTATCACTTAATCCTGTGTATTGGATATCTTTCCGACACTGGCTTCAGCTTTGTACTTCGTTTTCCTTAGAAAGAATTACCATGAAGTGCATTGTGGCTCCTGAAGGTAGAAAACCAGTATTACTGACATAGCAAGCAGCAAGAGGCAAAGTAGTGTTGCTTTAAAAGTGAAACGAAAGTGATTAAACAACATGAAGATGAAAATTCAGTGATTGCCATTGCAAGTAGACTTGTCATGCTTGTCAGTTGCTGAAAGGCACAAACTTAATGGAAGTATGGATATTAAATATGGAGATATTGCTGATGAAGTAGATTGAGGATCAAACCCAAAAAGTGAGTATTTCTCTGCACAGTCTTTGCTCAAGTACAAAGCTTGCTCAAGGCATTTAAAGAAAAATCAGAACCAGACTATGATATGGTGTTTGCACAACACCCAGGTCACATATTGTTCTATTTCACAGAACATATTGTAGATGTTAAATGATGTGTGACTGCATACTGTTGATTTGGGGTGGGATTTTTAATAATTTATTTTATTTTTTTTCTTTGTTGCATACTTATCTCCCCTCCTCCCCTCTTGCCCAGTCTACTCTGCAATGTCAATAAGTCCATTATGGCTCATAGAAACTCTATGAACAACAGTAATGAATCTTGCCCAAGCCTGTACTATTCTATCTCCATTATGGGCAAACTTATAGTTAATATACACTATATCAATCCATCTTGTTACATACCTTCCTCTCCTTCTCTGAACCTACCTTTCCCAGCATGATATTCTTTCCCAAGGATTGACCCCTTGACAACATGCCCAAACTTCATCTCATCACCCTGGCCTCTAAGGATACCCTGGTTTCACTTTCTCTGAGTATTATTCTCCAACCCTACAACTCGAAGGCATAGATACTTCTGTCACTCTTAGTCATTGTCCAACTTCCAAATGCATAGGAAGTAAATTAAAGGACCATGGCTTGAATCTGGTGCACCTTAGTTTGTTTGTTTTTTTTTATGACTTGTTTTCTTTAATTGAAATAAATCACAAATATGACCACAATTAAACCTCTTTATTTAGTTACATAATTACACATTTGTGATACTTCAGTTCATCCTCATTGTCAGAAATTTTGTCAGAATGATTGGCACCTTAGTCTTTAAGTTGGCATCATTGCTCTTTAGCACTTTGGCGAGGTTTTGACAGCACACTTTTCTGATGGGATACATCTTCTGATTTCTTGATTACTGGTATCATGGATGTTTATTGTGGTTATAAGTAAAATTAAATCATTGACAAAGTCAGTCTCGTATTAATCTATTACAATGTTGTTTATTGGTCCATTGGTGAATATTTTTATTTTCTTGACATTGAGATGTATAGCTTTTAATCTTCTACAACAAATGTTTCAAGTCCTCTCCACACATCCAGAAATCCGAACCCACTACCATCAAGTTAATTCTGACTCAGAGCTTCCCTGTAGAACAGAGCAATGCTTTTCAAAGAGTTCTTCAGGCTGTAATTCTTGTATGGAAACTGTTTCATCTTTCTCCCACAGTGCAGCTGTTGGGTTTAATCCTCAAAACTTTTGGTTAACAACCAATTGCTTTGACTATATGCAAAAACCTTCCTCCTCCATGCATAGGCTTGCCCACATCAGAAGTAGTAGACACATTGAGTGCATTCTATTAACTTATCTCTTGTTCAGAAAATAGAATAATCGAGGATTCCGGAAGCTCTCTTGGCCCTTTGTCCATCAGTTCTCTCCGCATGGACATCTACTCATTCTTCCAACTGTACAATATTCCTGTGTCTTGCTTTCTTAAAATTATAGGAATTTCTCTTGGTGCTTAAGAGTTTTCTACAATATGATTTTAATGGTGACATAATACTGCACAGAGTGGTTGTACCAAATATTTGGTTGCCATTCTTTTGTTAGTTATTTACACAACTTCTAACGTCTCCATTACAAATAATGCTGGTCAATAATAGCATACCATGAATTAATAGGAAGGTGATATGACAAATCTAATATCTCAAAATTAGTAAGACAATATTGGGCATTTTCTAGTCCATTCTGGACTCAGTCTTCAAAGGCAGAGGTTGGTGATGAGTAGGATTAGGATTCTGGAGACTATGAAGTTCAGCAAGAGATAATACAATATGAAAGAGGGAAAAACGGTGGTTTTCAAATATTTGAACCACTAAAAAGAAATAGATCTGTGGATTATGAAGTCTCAGTCCTTGTATTTAACTGAAAGGAGATAGTTTTGACTTTTTTTACTATTTAGGCTAGCATATAGAAGGTTACCAATCATTTAAACCAGGACATGTTCCAGGCAAATCAAGCTATTGTTTGTTATTTTATGCTAAAGAAAATTATCCTGCTAAACCCAGAACAAGATGTCTCATGCAGTATGTCTCTCCATTGTCTGAGTTATTAAAATACTTCTTAGACATGAAAGTTCAAAATCTTTCCCATATTGGATGTTTCACTGGATGGCATTCCAGTTCTCAAAGCCTATAATTCTACATGTTGTTGTTGTGTGCTGTTGAATTAGAATTGACCCATAGCTGACCCTCCAGTGGGTTTTCAGAGGTAGTTAATCACATGAGATTCTCCATTTTTCTCTGTGGGAGCTCTTGTGGCCTAGTGGTAAGAAGCTGTGCTGTAGTCCTGAAGGCCTGCAGTTAGAGTCCACTAGCTGCTGTGTGGGAGAAGGATGGGTAAATTCTTCCTGTGTGATTAACTGCCTCAGAAAACCCACTGGAGAGTCAGCTAGCAGTCCATTCTGACTTAACAGCACACCACAACACATAGACAATGATTATTTATATTGCTGAAATGATATGTGTGTTCCTTTTCTTCAGGTCTTCTAAAAGCACAGTATTCATCTGATGTTCATACTTGGCATTTGAAAGTAAAATAAGAGGATTGTGACAATGCTTTGTAATTTGCAAGGTGCGAATCATTAAATTATATACTTTGTGGTGATTCTGGGCATATTCCTTTCTGAGATGCTGATAATGTCAATGACTTATTTGGAATACACTAGTTAGGCTTTTCTGGTTGGTTGTTGTTATGTGCTGTCAAGTTACTACAACTCATTGTGCCCATGTGAACCTAGATCTGACCCTTGCTCTAGCTTGCACCGTCCTCACAATCTCTTGACTCCAGCCCATTGTTACCTTAACTATGTCAATCCACCTTGTTAAGTGTCTTCCATTCTTTCACTAACCCTCAGCTTTTGCCAGCAAGATATCTTTTTTCCCCTAAAACTGACTTCTCCTGATAATATGCCCAAATATGTGAGTGGATGTTTCACTGTCCTTGTCTTGAAGAAGCACCCTGGTTTCACTTACTCCAAGACAGATTTGTTTCTTCTTTTGACAGTCCATGGATTATTCAGTGGATTATTTGACAGTCCATGGTCTGAGATTCGATGGCACTTAAACAACAACGACTTCTCCAACACCACAGTCCGAAGACATTGATTATTCTTCAGTCTTTCTTATGCAATGTCCAACTTTCAAATGCATATGAAGCAACTGTAAGTATCATAGCTTGGATCAGGCATAACAGTCTTTAAACTGATATCCTTGACATAATTTTAAAGTGATATCCTTGATATCATCCTGGAGCAGTTCTTAAATGCAGATTTTTGTTTCCAATGCAACACTTCTTTTAAACTTCAATCATTTTTAAAATATTGAAGTTCTCAATTATTTTACTTTGCTTGGAGCCACAATCAAAACACATGGAATCAGCAGTTAAAAACTAATAGTGTAAAAACAGAAGGATAATTAGTAAGTGTGCATAAAAGTCCAAAAGAGCAAGGGAGGTGAAGTGTGGGGAGGG
This sequence comes from Elephantulus edwardii, assembly GCF_000299155.1. NCBI lineage: Eukaryota > Metazoa > Chordata > Mammalia > Macroscelidea > Macroscelididae > Elephantulus > Elephantulus edwardii. Next base: position 3,841,795 of record NW_006399846.1, on the reverse strand, counting down.
AGGAAAATCACTAGGGTGACAGAGTTTGGTGGATGGAAGTAGAACATGAAGAAATTGGAAAAGATCCAAAGGGGACTTGAAAGGATGGGAAATACTAGGCATAGATCAATGGGGATTCATTTGATAAAGCACCATGTATATATGTATGATCATAGAAAACATAATGTGAATGAAAGAATGTGTGAAACATAATGTTCATGAATGAAGCACAATGTGTATTAATTATGTATGTCAACCAATATAAAATTTAAAAAATTCTTAGTCCAGAAAAAAACCCCAATACCACCAAAACCCCCAAAAGACTTATTTTGGCTGTAGAGAAAAAAGCGACTGGAGCCAGCAGAAGCTTGTGTGAGGCTCAATAAGTCTATACCCTTGAATTCTGTAAGATATTCCTCAATCTTGATAATTAAAAACTTTCTAAACTTTCTTTTGGGATAATTTTTTACTTGCAAAGCAGTTACAAAAATACTATGGAGAACTCCCATATATTTTTGCTTAACTTATTCTGTCAAAGACAGAATTCATCCCATAATGATTAAAAACTACCCCTCAGACTGGTGTCATACTGTCACATGAACCATAAGTTTTCTTTTTCCTATTAACACCCTTTTTCTGTTTGAGAATCAACTCTGATATTCCACATTGCATTTAGTTGTCATATTAAAGCTTTAGTCTGCTTGGCTCCACAGTCAACACTCTTGGAACCAGTAGCCAGGAAATTAAAAGACATCTTGCGATGGGAAAGTCTGCTGTTAGGGACCTCTCTAAAGTTCTGAAGAGCAATGGTGTCTCTCTGGAAACTAAGGTGCGTTTGATACAGGCCATGGTCTTTGCAATCACTTGTTATGCATCAGAGAGTTGGACAATGACTAGGGAGGATAGAAGGAGAATTGATGCCTTTGAGCTGTGGTGCTGGAGAAGAGTATTGAATGTACCATGGACTGCTAAGAAGCCAAACAGGTTCATCCTAGAGGGGGTTAAACCCGTCGGCTCCTTGGAGCCAAGATTCTGAGGCTTCATCTGACATACTTTGGAGGGACATCATGCTTAGTGTGGTGGAGGGACAGTGAAGGAGGGGAAGGCCCTCTATGAGGTGGATTGATTCAGTGACTGGGGTAATTGGGGTAGGTGTATTGGAGACAGTGCGATTGGCACAGGACAGAGTTTAGGGCTGTTGTACATAGGGTCACTATGTGTCACAAGCAACTCGAAGGCACATAACAACAACAACACCAACCACCATCTCTTCCGAATTAGAATAATTTATCAGTTTTTTTTTTCCTTTCAAGACCTTCAGATTTTGAGGAGAAATTACTAGGCTTTTGACAGAAGAATGTCACTAAGTTTGGGTGATTGCTATTGTGAGGTGCCATTTAGTTAACAATGACCCTAAAAACAACACATCTATACTATGTCCTTTACTGCATCACCCTTATAATACGTGTAATGCTCAAGCCCACTGTCCTAGTCATTGTGTCAATCTTTCACTGACTTTTCAGAGAATGATGCCTCTTTCCAGAGACTGGTTCCTCCTGAAAATATGTCCAAAGTAAATGATACAAAGTTTCACCTGCCTTGCCTATATGAAACATTCAGATTTGTTTTTTCTTTTCCAAGACTATGGAATATTTAGTACTCATCACCAACACCACAAATTGGAGGCATCAAGTCTTCTTTGATCTTTCTTATTCATTGTCCAACATACAGAGCATAGGAAGCGATTGAAATTACCATGGCCTGGATCAAGGGCACTTTAGTCTGTAAGCTGACATCATTGTTACTCAACATTTTGGAGAGGTCCTTGATAGTAGATTTTTCCCAATGCAACATAACTTTGGATTTCTTCACTGCTGCTTCCATGGATGAATCCAAGTAAAAGTAAATTGTTAACAACTTCATTTATTTTTTCATCTATCATGATGTTGGTCCCGTGGTGAAGAGTTTTATATTCTTGATGTTGAGATACAATCAATATGGTAGCCTGTAGTCCTTGATCATCTGCTATAAGTCTCACGGCTTCCAATTCTTTTTCACTTTCTGCAAGCAAGGTTGTGTCATCTGCATAACACAGACTGTTGATGAGTCTTGCTTTTATTATGATGCCACAGTCCTCTTCATATAGTACTGCTTCAATAATTATTTGCTCAACATATATAGATTGAATAATTATGGAGAAACAGTATAATCCTGACATGTACCTTTCTTGCTTTTAAATGATGCACTGTTCTGTATTCTGTTCAGACAAGTGATTCTTTGTCTATGTATAAGTGTGATATAAACACAATTAAGTATTCTGGGATTCCCACTCTTGTCAATGTTAGTCATAATTTGTTATGATACAGACAGTCAAATACCTTTGCATAGTCCATAAAACACAAGTAAGTATCTTTCTGGTATTCTTTGCTTTCAGCCAAGATCTACCTGGCATCAGCACTGATGTCCCTTTTGCCAAGACTTCTTAAGAATCCAGACTGAATTTCTGGAAGTACCCGGTCAATGCACTGTTCAGCCATTTTGAATAAACTTCAACATTATTTTACTTCCTTGTGATGTTAATTCTATTGTTATATAATTTTCACATTTTTTGGGGGGTACTATTATTGGGAATGAGAAACAATATAGATCCCTTCGGTGTCAGTTGACCAGATAGCTGTCTTCTATGTTTGTTAGGAGAGTCTGGTGAGCACATCCAGGCTTGCATTTGTTCTGTGAAGCACCACAGTTGGTATTCCATTAATTCCTGGGGCCATATTTTTTGCAGTGCCTTCAATGCAGATTGGACTTTTATCTTCAGTACTATTTATTGGCTCATGATCATATGCTACTCTCTGAAGTGGTTCAGTGTCAACCTTTTTTCCATTTCCTTTGATGCTTCCTGCATCATTCAAGCTTGTGCCTATATAATCCTTCAGTATTGCAACTCAGAGCTTCTGTCCTTCTGTTCTTTAAGTTTCAGAAATGCTGAGTGGGTTCTTCCTTTTTGGTTTTCTAACTTCAACTCTTTGCACATTTCATTATAATACTTTGCTTAATCTTCTCAAGTTAACTCTTGAAATTTTCTGTTCCATTGTTCTTTTATTTCAGCATCCCTTCTTTTGTTTTGACTTCTTTTTGTGTAAAAGTGCAGTTTTATCTCTTCTGACATCCATTTTTATCTCTCCCCTACCCCCCTGCCACCGCCTGCCTCTCTCTCTTTGTCTTTGTAATGCCTTTTTGCTTTCTTTAAGGATGATGTTCTTGATGTCATTCCACAACTCAATTGGTCTTCAATTACTAGTGTCCAGTGCATCAATTCTAGTCTTAAGATTATTTCTAAATTCTACTGGAATGCACTCAAGGTCATATTTTGGCTCTCACGGATTTGTTTTCATTTTCTTCAACTACAATTTGAACTTACATATGAGTAGCTGATGGTCTGTTCCACAGTGAGCCCCTGGCTTGGTTTTGACTGCTGATTCTAAGCTTCTCCAACAGCTCTTTCAAATTGCTTCCTGTTCAGTCCATTAAGTGAAGGCCATGTATTTAGTTGTTGTTTATGTATATTTTTTAAAATGGTATTTGCAGTGAAGAAATCATTCGCTGTACAAAGTTCTATCATGTGATCTCCAGCCTCATTTGTCACTGAGGCTACATTTTCCAACCTTCTGCCCTTCTTCTTTGTTTCTAACTTTTGCATTCCAGTTGTCAGTTATTATTAATGCATCTTGATTGTCTGTTTGACAATTTCAGACTGCAAAAATTGGTAGAAACCTTCAATTTATTCATTGTTGGTTTTCATGCTTGTTGTATATGTTTGAGAAATAGTTGTATTAACAGGACTTCCTTGTATGGGTATGGGTAATATCTTATCACTCACAGCACTGTACTTCAGGATAGATCTTAAATTGCTCTTTTGATGATGAATAAAACACCATTCCTTTTCAATTTGTCATTTCCAGATAGCAGATCATGTGATTGTCTGATTCAAAATGGCCAGTACCAATCTATCTCAGCTCACTACTGCCTGTTGTAGTTGTTGTGTACCATTGAGTCAAAAGTGGCCCATAACTGACTCCCTTGGTGTGCTTTCAAAGGCAGTTAATCTCATGAGAGTAGATTGTCTATCCTTCTCCCTTGGAGTAGGAGGTGGACTTGAACCTCATGCCTTCAAGATTACAGCACAACTTCTTGCCACTAGGCCACCAGAGCTGCAAGGATGTCAATATTTATGCATTCCACTTAATTTTTGACAACTTTCTATTTTCCTAAGTTCATGTTTCATACATCCCATGATACAACTATTATTGTGTGTTTGCAGCTGTTTCTCCTTATTTTGACTCTTGCCACACACCAGCAAATGAAGGTCCTTAATGAGTGAAAGCTTTACTTCATCTGGATCATTACAGGGTGAAGACCCAAATTTGAGGAAACAGCTCTTCCCCAGTTGCCTTTTAGTCCCTCTTAGCCTGAGAGGCTCATCTTCTGGAGCTATCGGCAACAATGTTCTTCCATTGTCCATAGAGTTTTCAGAGATCTGCTAATTTAGAAGTGAAAGGCCTGTCTAGCTTCCTAGTCTTAACCTGGAAGTTTTACTGAAACCTGTCTACCCTTGGTAACCCTGCTGATATTTAAAACATTGGTGGCATAGCTTCCATCATCACAGCAATACACAAGCCACTGCAATATGGCACGCAGAGGAGTGGTGGTTGGGTGATTAGATTCAGATTATATGTTTTGGTAAACACCAGAAAAAAAAACAACAAAACAAAACACAGAAGTGATGCTGTACTTTTCGAGGTCTATCATATCAAGGAGGGACATGTTGATGATCTTAATTTATTAAGTCAATGTCTGCCAGATTTCTTCACTGTAAAGTTATTATTTCCCCTTAATAATTAACAAATATGTTCTTTGAGACCATGTGAATATCCCAATTCTTTTAAGCTTTTGTTCACTCATTTTAGCATCTTTTGTTATCTTTGTTGTTGTTTAGACTGAATCAAGTGAAAAAGGTTGTGATTTATTTTTCATAGAGTTGTTATAAGTCATAGTTGACTCCATGACACTTAACAACAATAAACAAATCAGTAACTGAGGGGAAAAGCCTTAGGTGCAGAAATCTAACTTCTGGCTCTTCACATTCACCTGTCTTTTGATCGCTGTCATTTTCTCAGCTTTTCTCTTCCTGTTTTGTTTGCTCCCTCTCTTTATGGCTTTCTCCATCCTCTGACTTCTGTGGTGGGATACATGGCTACCTTCAGCAAAGCTCACATTTGCAACCACTCCAAGGGATGCGGACGGTCAGCACCAAGTCCAAGTTCCTGGCAAAGAGACTCTTATTGGCTCAGTGTGGGTTAGTAACCAAACCCTGTTTTGAGCCCATGCGTGCGAGATCAAATAGCTCACATCTGTATAGGACCCTCTTCAATGTTGGGACAAGATGAATAATGATCCCTAGAAATCTTTATGAAGTGAGAATCCTCCAACCCACACAAGTCAGACTAGAGCATTGATTTTTCTGACTTCTCAAGAAATATGGTCCTTCCTCAACACTTTGACTCAATCCACTTCAGGTATTGAACATAAGGTAACTTGACTTCCTCTTCTTAGATTGACTTCAAACTATGGTGGCACCTTATCTTAGTTCTGAGAGATAAATATTTGTGTAGGTAGGGAAGATGCAAGGCCTCTATTAATTAAAAGCCCCTATTAATGTTATATTTAGAATGTTCCTTGGTAGTTCTGTGGAGCTAAGTCATCCATCCTGCTGTATTACCCTAATTCTCAAAAGACATGGAAATAAAACATAAAAGGTAATCCCTTAATGGGATTGACTTCAAAATGCTGCAGATTTTTCAGGATAGGTTGGGAAATATTTTCTGTAAGGAGATATGCTTGGATTAGATTCTTCAAGGAAGGAGAGTAAAACATACTTCTCTGCCTCAGTGAGGAGAAAAGGGATGGGTGGGTACATTTTGGGGAGAAAACAAAGCTTAACAGCATTTTCTAGATTCCAGATTCATAGTTTCCCTCTGATGTCAGGAATGGAGCATCCTTTTTCCCCTCTGGCAGCTTCGTTATGGCGCTCGGAAATTCAAGATAAATGGGCACCCTGTGAATGGAGCCCAGAACAGCTGGGCATTTCTGGACATGACTGCAAAGGCTGGTCAAATAGGGACATCTGGTTCACTTCCCCAGAGCTTTAACAATGGCTGCAAGGTCAATAAACATAATCCAAGCAGCCACTGCTTGGCCAAGGCTCCCAGGAGGCCAAACAACGGGCTGGGGAGATTGGGTTTCTGTTTCATGGAAGCTAAGGAAAAAGTGTGACAGGAGAACCAGCTGTGTGCCTATACCTTTCCTGCCTGCCATCTGGGGTCCTTGAAGCTATGGGGGATAAGATCTCAGTATAGTTAGGGGATTGTCTGTAACAGCTTGAGAGATTTTTGCACTTTTGTAATTTGGGAACACACTAATGGCCAGAACTTCCAGAAACCCCACCATCATGGGAATTTCCTAGCGCACACCATGATAAACATTTGTTACACAGTGAGAATTGAAGGAACCAGAGAAAAAGAATGCTATTTCGAGGACTAAGAAGCACCTGACCCAAGTCATGGTATTTTTCAATCACCTCATATGCATGTGAAAGTTGGACAATGAATAGGAAAGAATAGTGAAGAATCCATGTCTTTGAATTTGTAGTATTGATGAAAAATATTGAATATACCAGAGGCTACCCAAAGGAAACAAAACAACACAGCTATCTTTGAAGTACAGCCATAACATATCTTAGAGGTAAGATATCAAGACTACAACTCACTTTGGCCTTGTTATTGGGAAGGAGAGGTCCCTCCTGTGCTTGGTAAAGAGAAGAGGAAGAGGAAAGAGGAAGAACCCTAATGAGATCGATCAACACAGCATCTGCAACAATGGATCAAGTGCAGCAGCAATTTTGAGGATGGCACAGGATGCAGCAGGGTTATGTTCTGTTGTCCACGATGTTGCTACAGGTCAGAGATGGCAACAGCCCCTAACAACAGCCATGGTGGAAGTCATTGGTGGTGCAAACCATTGACATGCTCGGCTGCTTACTTGAAGGTTAGATATGTAAGTCCACCAGAGGTATCTGGAAAAAAAAGTTCTAGTCTTCTATTTCTGGGAAAGCAACTGCTGAAAATCTTAGGGAGCACAACTCTCTCCTGAGGTACATGGAATCATCAGGAATTGAAGTCCACTGGAGAGCATCTGGTATGTCATGGAAGAGTGCAGAAGTCTTGGGTCAAGGACTTGGTGTTTTCTGAAACTTGGTTTCCCTCTCTGTAGAGTGAGGCCAATTACTACCAAGAACATTAGGAACGTTTTCTAAAATGCTGGCTCTGAAATAGTCTGCCAGAAAAATGTCAGCAATTTTGGTAGTGGGTAAAATCACTGATAGTTTATGATGTTTACAAGCAAATGTCTGTTCTTTGCAGTGACAAAAAGGTGAAGGGAAAAAAACCAAAACCTCACAGAAAACTCAGATGCCATTATTTTAGTATCTGGCCTCAAAATTTTTAAAAAAAAAATACTAAGCTCTAAATCATTTAGTGACAAAAAACTGCACTGCAATTCTTAAGGCACAATTCGAATCCACCAGCTGTTTCACGGGAGAAGGATGGGCAATCTCCTCTCCAGTGATTAACTGCCTCTGAAAACCCACTGGAGGGTCAGCTATGGGTAAGTTCCGACTTGATGGCATACAACAACAACAAGAGAATGAGTATTAAATAGGTATGTTTGATAGTCATGTCTTAATTTCTAGTCACTACAGAAGGACAGTAGACACAAATCCCTAAGGATTCATAAATGTGAGTTCTCAGACTGGGCTTGTCTCTATTGTCAAAATTAGTAACTCTTGAGAAAAGGGTGGTAACACTATCCAAGAAGATAAACTGAGTTTTAGAAATGTCATGAAAACAAAAACCCTTGCCACTGGACCAATAGATAAGATCATGGTGGATGGAGAAAGGATTGAGACTGTCAACTTCATCTTACTTGGATCTGCAATCAATACACTTGGTGCCAGCCCTCAGGAAATCAGTAGATGTATTGCACTGTAGTCAAAGACCTCTCCAATTTATTGAAGAATAATTATGTCAGTTTGAGGACTAAAGTGTACCTGATACAGGTAGTGGCCTTTTCACCCACTTGCTATGCATTTGAAAGCTGGACAATGACTAAAGATGATAGAAGAGGACTTGATACCTTTGAACTGTGGTATTGGAGAAGAATGCTGAATATCTCATTAACTTCCAGAAGAACAAACAGACATGTCTTAGAGAAGGTACAGCCTGAATGTTCCTTGGAAGCATGGATGATAAAGCTTCATCTCACATACGTTGGGCAAGTTGATAGGAGAAGTTATTCATTGGAGAGGGGCATCATGCTTGGGAAGGTGGAGAAACAGCAAAGGAGAGGAAGATCCTTAACCAGGTGGGGTGACACAGTGACTGCAGCGTGCACCTGATTATGTCATAGGTTGTGAGGACGGCACAGGACAGGACAGGGGTCAGATCTGTTGTTCAGAGGGTTGCTATGAGTCACTCTTGATCTGATGGCACCTAACAACAGCAATAACCCAGGAGGACCAAACACAGATAAACTGACTAGAAGGTTGTAAGAGGACACGAGGAGGGATTAGCAGGGTTTTTTTCCTCTAAAGATGTTTTTATTTGAAATTTAATATGCTTACTTTAAAATTTCAAATTAAATGAAAGTCAGTAATTTTAGAACCTTAACCTCAACTTTAAAAACAAATATAGATGAGTCACAATGTATGTTGAATAAAAAAAACATATTTTAAAAATTTTAAATTATAAAAAGCTGTTAATATTGTATTTCTGCATCCTATTAATTTTCTATGAAGATAAATAGATGCAATGAAGAAATTCCACTAACAGAACTGAAGCTTGAAAAGGGGACTAGAGCTAACCAAAGCAAGTTTAGAGGTAAGGTAGCCATCTAGTTGTTATAAGCAAGTGGGCTTTGATGCCAAAACACTTAATTCAATTTCATCAGCTAAGACTGTGCTGCTATTTCTGTTGTTACGTGCCATCAAGCTGGCTACGACTCATAGCCGTGTTATAAACAAGAGATCAAACCTCATCCCATCCTGTGTCATCTTCACACTCACTTTCTGCCATGGTAAGTACATTGTTGCAGTCACTGTGCCAATCGATGTCTTTGAGTCTTCATCTCTTTCTCTTACCCTTTATTTTCCCAGCATGATGTCTTTCTCCAGGATATCCAAACACTGGCAACACATCCTAAGTCTGTGAAACCAAGCTTCCACATCCGTTCCTCTAAGGAGCACCCTCCCAAGGTGTACATCCTCCAACACAGTTCTATTTGTTCTTTTGACAATTAATGTCGTATTCCATAATCTTCTCCAGGTGAATTCAATAATCTCCAACGTCACAATTCAAGGACAATTTGAATTCTTCATACCCATTGTTCAACATTTAGATGCAACAAAAGCAATCCAACATGCTATGATTAAGATCCAGTACATCTTAGTTTTAAAACTTACATCCACATTCTTTAGGTTTAGAGAGAGTTATAACAGCAGATTTGCCTGATGCAGTTTGTCTTTTGATTTCTTGGGTGTTTACTGTGGATCCAAGCAAGACAGAGTTGTTGACAACTTCAATCCTTTCTCCATCTCTTGTGCAGTGGTGAGAATTTTTGTTTTCATGATGTGGAAATGTAACTCATATTGAAGGCCATGGTCTTTGATCTTCTGCAGTAAGTACTTAAAAGTTGTTTGGGTTTGTTTGTTGTTGTTTTTTTTTCATTTGCAACAAGCAAAGTTTTGTCATCTGCATAACACAAGTTGTTGATGAGTCTTCCTCCATTCCTGATGTTACATTCTACGTCTTATAGTCCAGCTTTTCAAGTTATTATCTCAGCCTACAAATTGAATAACTATAGAGAAAGGCCACTGTGTGTGACCCTGCTTACCTTTGAAATACCAGTGGCATAATTTCCAGCATCATAGCAACACAAAAACCATCATAGGAAGGAAAATTTACAGATTCGTTGTTGAGACTATATTAGTAACACACCAATAATTGATTTTACTTCCTGTTTTATTGCCAGGACTGACTTGCACATGGGAGATGTTACATGATATGCAGTATGCATAAATTTCTAAAATAAAAAAAAATCTCAATTCCAAAACTCTTAAGGATTTTAGATAAGAGACAGAAAATGTAAATCCCTACGGAATATTATTTATCCATAAATGTGAGTTCTCAGATGAGACTTGCTTCGATTGCCAAAATGAGTGACTCTTGAGCAAAGGGCAGTAACACTAAGAAGATAAACTGAGTCTTAGTTTGTTGTTGTTGTGTTTTGTTTGTGTGTGTGTATGTGTGTAGGGGCAGGGAGTGGTGGTAATGTCAGGGTTAGTTGGAAGGTAGAGTAGGCACTATTTAGCTTAAGTGCCCTGGTCTTCTGCAGGCACAAAGCATGGACAATGGAGAGCAGGAGGTCACAAGAGCTTCTTTGATTCAAGAATGTGACATGAAAAATGACTTTTCTTTAGCTTACTTGATTAAGGTCATATTTATCAGTGAGTCAGAAGAGGAAAGGGTCTTTTCTAAACTAAAAATAAAACTACAGGGGCAGAGTAAGCAAGGAGGGGGTTGTGGCTTGACCTTTGCAGTTTCTGACTGTGTGTGATGATGTGAGTTGATTGGGGCAGAGCCCAGTGAGCACAAAGAGGAATGAGTTCCGGTTCTAAGAGGCTTCAGTGAAAAAAATGAACACTTGAGGGCACTGTAGCTTAATGGTAATCCTTTCAGCTAAATGTCTGAATTCTCGTCACAAAAGGACAAATATTACATGATGCCACTGTTGTAGAATGGGACTGTCCTTGGGGTTGGGGAGAGACTGAGTAAGATGGGTTCAATAATGTATA
>NW_006399846.1:3828968-3830285 GCF_000299155.1 Elephantulus edwardii | reverse complement strand
CTCTGTAAATGTTTATGAAAATTAATAAAATATAATTATAGAAAGAAAAAAAAATAAATGTCTGAATTCTCCTCCTCACATCACATCAGCTCTACTCTCTATGTCATCCTCACTGTCATGGTTCTGGTTACCACCTATGGACACACACACACACACACACACACACACACCCTCTTCCACAGGAACATTACCAATCAGAGATCAATGCCTGAAACTGAGCCTGGCTTTATGAGGATGTGCACTATTCCATGGCTATCCTTTGAACCCACACAGAGTAGAGCAGGGTGGGAGGCATTACATGATAGCAAAGCATGATGACAGATTGCCAGCAGATCACCAAGAGTTCTGCTTGTGATGTGTGAAAGAGAAAACTCAAAACCAAACCCACCCCTGTCCTCAAATTGGTTCCTACTCATAGTGACCCTCCACCGGGTTCCGGAGGCTGTGGATCTTTATGGGAGGAAACTCTGCATCTTCTTTCCTTGGAGCAACAGGTGGATTGAAACCTTTAGTTTGGAGCTTAATGAGTAGTATACTTAGTATCCTCATGCACCACCTTCCAGTCAGAACTGGCCCATAACTGGCCCGTCAGCAGGTTTTTTGGAGGCTGTAAATTCCATAGAAGAAGATAGCTCATCTTCCTCCTGCAAAGTCCTGGATGGCCTTGTATCTCCAGAGTGGTGTGGCCTTCGGATTAGCAGTGAAGCTTCCCATGGACTACATCATGAGACCCAATATGTGCAAATATATTAGCTTGGCTCATACTGTAGCTGAAACCAACTCATCACTACCCTCTAGCAGAAAAGGGGGGGGAAATGTGTGTGTGTGTGTGTCTGTGTGTGTATGATTGTTGCAATAGAATCAGAGGATAGTGTGCCAGAGATAGTGAGGTTGGATCAGGATGGGGCAAAGTTAAGGGCTGCTGTTTATAGGTTTGCAATGAGTTGTAGTCAACAACTTGATAGCACATAACAACAAATACACATACACACACACACACACACACACACACACATCTGATGGTAAGTCTGTAGTGAGCAACCCTGCTAAGCCAAAGACAGCACCTCTGATGGTTCAAACACACCAAGACTTAGAAGAAGAAAGATGGTCAATCTCCTCTCATGCAATTTACAGTCTCTGAAAGCCTGGCAGAAAGTCAGAATTGAGTTGATTTTGGTGAGTTGGTTTTCTTTATACACACACACACACACACACATATGTTGTTGTTGTTGCTATGTGCCATCGAGTCGTTTCCGACTCATAGCGACCCTATGCACAACAGCTCTAAACCCTGCTCTATCCTGCGCCAACCGCACC
>NW_006399846.1:3815837-3828100 GCF_000299155.1 Elephantulus edwardii | reverse complement strand
TGTATATTTCACTTGATATAGAAAATAATACTTCATTAGCTTCATGACAGTGTGGATTCTGCCTTTGCTGCAAAGCTGCTGGGTGCCTAAGTCAAATGGTAGATTCCTCAGCTCCATTTATCACCTCATGCACCCTGGGGAATGAGGGTGAGAATGCTGACACTGACCTGCTTGGCCAAGTGTCTTGGGAAAAGGCCGATGAGTCAGAACATGAGCTCCCAGGGGCCTGGAGACCATGTGTTCCATGACCTTCCTGGGGCCTCGTGCAGCCTCACACTCCATAAATCTGAATTTGATGAGGACAAGCAGTGACTGGAGATGCTCCCCAGTGAGGCTGTGCCAAGAGCCCTGCCCGGGAGGGTCTGTCAGCGCCTGTGATGAAATAATTGGAGGAGGGACAGCTGCATGGGTCTTGGTAAACAGATGAACTCAGTCAACTCCCACATCAGCAACCAGCACAGGAGAGGGGCAGACTGTGAGGCTGACTGCCTTCAGGGCCAGCATGTCAGGCAGCAAGAACTATGTCCAGACCTCTCAGATCACACCTGGGAAATCCCTTTCCACACAAGTGAAGTGATTTGCCTCAAGTTAGACATCTACTGTGGGGATGCCTAACTCAAACTCAAATCTAGAGCCAAAGTCTTTTCTCCCCATTAGTGCAAGGCAGAAAGAAGTCTGTAGGAATCACAGTCATGGCACCACCAAGCCTGACTCAGCTCTGCCTGAGAGATTCCTGGGGAGCGGCCATTCCCAAGACCTCCTTGCCCAAACCCCTGTCCCTCTGAGAAGAGAAACTAGATCTTGAATGGAGGTAGCAATTCTTAGATTTTGACAAACTGGTTTGCAAGATGACCAGTTGCATTGCCACCCACATCCACAAGCTGCTCCATGGGAAAAAGCTGGGCAGTCTTCTCCTGCATGATTTACAGCCTCTGAAAAGCAGGCAAAGGGTCAGCTATGAGTAAGTTCCAACTTGACAGTACTTAGCAACAACAATGGGTCCACAGAGGGAGCTCTCACAGCCAGTAGGAAATCACCCTGCTAATCCAAAGACAGTACCACCAGTGGCATCTCAGGAGAGAGCTGGCCCATCTTCTGTGGGATTTACAGCCTCAGAAACCCACTATGAGGAATTTCCGCTGTGAGCCAATTCCAACTCAAAGAACAATAAAAAAGAAATCAGTGGAGAGAGTCATCTTTCACACATTATATTTGACATTTTAAAAAAATAACAGTAATCTCATGTCAAAAATAAAAAGCTCATTGCCACTGAGTAGAACTTGACTCATAGCTGATCCTCCGCACAGGTTTCTGGGGCTGTACATGGCACAGAAGGAGATTGCCTATCTCTCTCCTGAGGAGATGTACACCTTGGAGGCACACCTCCTTATGGATCACCACACTGGAGCTCCCTTATGTTTTTAATTGGAAGGTTTTTTTAATTAAAAAAAAAAGTTTGTTGAATTCATTTTGACTGAGAATGGTCCCAGGTAGTTCCTATGTCTCAGAGAAAGCACGTGGAAAGTGTATGAAATCCTATTTCTCCAAGATGGGAGCTTGGTGTGAGGGGGCAGGGGCCAGTTTAGGAGAGGAGACGTCATTATGTCACATGACAGCAGGATCATGGGGGGAGAAGTGCTAGACATCTTTCCCCCTGGTGTTGTCCAGGGTGCTTTACAACCCCTGACTCCACTTGTAGTGCAAGGCACAGTGCTTTCCTGTCTTCTCACAGAACCCTATCCAGCCTCAGTTTCTTCATCTGTAAAGCAAGAAGAATCATCTTTATTTTGTTGGGAAGCTGCAAGGATTAAATCTCTATCCTATTGAGAGGCAGTAACAATTAAACCCATTCCCTGCCTGCCAGTTTGTCCTCCTGTGGTGGCTGGCGTGTTGCTGTGAGCTTGATGTTGTGCCGCTGGTATTACCTCATATCTGCAGAGTTGCCATGGTGTTCAGACTAGGAAGAAATGGCTGGTGACTGCCTTCTGAAAAGTAACTAATGAAAATTCCATAGATCACACAGACTATTATCTAATATATTGCTAGAATATAAGTATGTATTCCTAGGTTGGAGGGCACTAAAAAAATCACAGTGGATATGACAATGGATTTGATCATGAAGATGCCACAGGATCAGGATCAGGCTATGCTTTGTTCTGTTGTGCATCGGATGCCACATGACAGAGCCGTAGATGACATCTAACAACAACAACAAATACAAGATTACATTCCTCACTTTGTAAAATGCCAAGTGACAACGTAGGGAGCTCTGGTGGCCTAGTGGCAAGAAACTGTGCTGTAAGCCCTATGGTGGGTTCCGCCTCTGTGGTACACAACAACAACAACAAACAACAGCAGTGACAGTGTAAGCTGTGGTGACAGGACAGCTTTGGTGATGGGACAGAGAGAACCATGAACGCGGATGTTTACAATGGGTACCCTATACCAGGCTGTCTGAGGATTCAGGCTTAGCTGTGTCTTCCAGCCAAGCAGTGCTGGGATGCTGTTGTCAGGTCACTTTAAGATAATCCTGCAGGAATCTGTGGCTGCATCTGGTAATGTGGATCCCCACAAGGGGGTGATAGTGGAGCGCTCCATCTAGACAGCAAGCACCCAAGAAAATGCAATGTTTCGGGCCAGTCTTTCTCCACTCCAAAGGCCCTTTTTCCTGCTTCCTTCACAGAATCAATTTGTAATATCTGTGGGGCCTGTCAGAAGGCTGACGCTTCTTTCACCTCATTTTTTTCTTCCATCCCTCCTGTTTCTCACTGCCCTCCTCCTTCTCCTTTTCTCTTCCTTATTAATTTGAACATTTAAATCAATATGTTGCCCCTCCAGGGTTTCCATGCTGTCACTGCAATTTGCCTTGGTTCACTGGGTGAATATTCTTTTCCCTTCTAGTGGGAAACAGAATTATTTTCACGACAGGAGCCGATTGGGCCATAGAGGCCTTTGCACAAAGAGCATTATGAAGAAAGGGGACAGCTGGCCGAAAAGAGAGAAGGGATTTGGGGAATTGAAATTCCTTATGATATTGGACTTAAACGTGGAAAACTCACTGCCCTGCATTGCTCAGATGCCTTTGAATTAGAGCAGAAGAAGTATCAGATCATTTTCTAACACGGAGTAGGAAATCCTGGCCCAGAGTTTTAGAGGATTTTTTTTTCCCCTCCGACTGGTATTACGTGCATTATTCTAGGCCTCTATCTGCACTCATCTTTTCCTTTAAAATTTATGTCAGCCCCATTGGTTCCTCAGCTGGAATGGGCTTAATCTCCTTGCCTTCAGGAAGGATGGTATATAAACTATCCTGGAGTAGAAGCTGCTTCCAATTATTTTCACCCACCTCTTCTTCAGGAATGAGGACTGGGAACATCTTTTTGAAGTAGTGTGATGTATTGACAAAGAACCTTAGTGGTGTAGTAATTAAGTGCTTGACCTCTGTCTGGTAGAGTGGTGATTTGAATCCACTCAGTGCCTCTTTGAAAGACCAGATCAGATGATCAACTCCTATAAAGATTATGCCTTAGAAAACCTTGTAGGACAGTTCTAGTCTGTCAAATTGTTTTACTATGAGTTGAAAATGGGCACACACACAACATGATGTATGCAAAAGGGTATAGGACTAAGGATCAGCCAGAAGATTGGGATCTGATTTTACCTCTTTTATTGAAGTTACTAGTGGCTCAGTATCTTTTGTCTCATTGGCCCTCCTACACCTTAGCTGTCAAGTGAGATACGATTTTGACCATTTTTCCTACGGTCTTTGAGAAGTTACCACACAGTTCTAAGTAGGATTGTAATGATCAGATTTGCGCCAGGCATTATTGATCCTGAGAACTATAGTAGATACTGTGTAGGGAAGTAGAGTGCATGCGTTGGCCATGTTCACATTTATGACTTGGAGAAGGTGCAGCTAGAGTGCTTCTTGAAGGAGCAACTGCAAAGTCACATTAGGACTTTAGGAGAGTTGTCCCATCGACTGCTAAAAGAACAAACAGATCTGTCTTGGAGAAGGTGCAGCCAGAGTGATCCTTGGAGGCAAAGATCATAAAGCTTTGCCTCACATACTTTGGGCAAGCTGGTTATTTCTTGGAGAGAGACACCGTACTGGGAAAGGTGGAGGGACAGTGAAGGAGAAGAAGACCTACATTCAATCAGGTGCATCAGTCACTGCATCAATGTGCCTGAGTATGTCAGAGATTGTGAAGATGGGACAGGAAAGGACATGGATCAGATCAGTTGTTTATAGGAACACTCTAAGTCATATTCAGCTTGACAGCAACTACCAGCAATAACATCAACATACCAAGTATGACATTTTCAACTCCTGTCAAATACAGGGAGTGGGATGAAAAAATGACTTTTTTTTTAAAAAAAGGGTACTGAAAATATACTCACCAAATATCAAAATAACTTCTACATTTACAATTCACATATTGGCTTTTTTCACACTCCAGTGCCAGTTTCACTCGAGTGAGACATTGCCACCAACTAACTACAAGGTGCTTTAGAAATGTGCGGAAACTCTCTTTTCTTCTAGTACAACTCTATCTGAAAATTTACCCATTAAATACATCTACTCTATGCATTTTGTATATTTAGTATTCAGTGGAATCTGATATTGTTGATATATTTTGAAAATAGGTTAAGTGTAATGCTTAATTTTATGTGCCCACTCTATTTTCCAAAACTAAAACAAAGAAAAGCAATTTACTTTCTGCTGACAACAAAATTGTCTACAAAATTGTTGGTCCTGCTTTGAAACACTGGTAGTATAGCTTTCCGCATCACAGAAACATGAAGGTTACAGTAGTACAGTAAATGGACAGAAAAGTGGTGGAAGATGGAATGGGTAGTACAAATGCCAGCAGAAATTACTTGATCACTTACAGAAACTACAATCATAATAGTTATGAATATTTTTCCTTATTTTTTATTAATATCTACATGGACATATGTATATATGTATGTATGTGTGTGTATACAAATATGAATGGAAATAGGAAATATTTTGTTTGCCTTGTTGTTGTTGTTAAGTGCTGTCAAGTCATAGATGACTCATAGTAACCCTATGAATGAAAGACCTGAACACTTGTATAACTTAAATAGTTTCTCCAAGTTCATAGAGTTTCCAGAGGCAAGCTATTATGGAAGTGAATGCCACTCCTGCTTCCAAGCTTATATTAATCTGGGAGCTCCACCAAACACTGTCCACCATGGGTAACCATTATAGCATTTGACACATCAATGTCGCAGTGTTTACATCACAGCAATCATGAATTATCTCTGTACAGTGAAGCACAGACCACTGCTATGCCACTTAGAAGAATGTTTGACTAAAATAAAAACCAGGTCTGAGGGCAGCAGATTAAAATCACCCACTATTCACTTCGTAGCATAACTTTCTATCCACCAGGCCCACAGAGCTCTCTCTGTTTTGTTTGCCCTATATGTGGAAAATATCTTTGTTTCCTTTCTTCTCTTATTCCATTTCCTATCATAGAATGTAGGGAGCACTGGCAGTCTAGTGGTAAGGAGCTACACTACCAGCCTAAAGGCACATAGTTCAAATCCACCAGCTGCTCTGTGGGAGAAAATTGGGAAATCTCTTTAAGCAATTTACTGCCTCTGTTGGTTCTGACTCAACAGTACATAAAAACAATCATACAATGTAAGACATACTTACTTTATATCCTTTATGCAAAAGGGTTAATTATATTTTTAATGATATGTACGTTAGGTGAAAGCATGATTTTGCTTGGAGACTGAATATGTTAAAGAGATGTGTATAAGTGCCAAGTTTGACATATGTTTGACTCTGATGGTTAATTTTATGCGTCAACTTGGGTAGGCTATGGTGCCCAGTGTTGAGTTCATATATATATTGATCTAGACTCTTGTTGTTGTTGTTGTTATGTGCTGTCAAGTCGCCTGAGACTCATAGCAACCCTATGCACAATAGCCCTGAACCTGTAGTAAAATATTATTGAATCAGTTGCATTAACTAAAGCAAATTATCTTCCATAATGTATGTGAGCCTCATTTAATCAATTGAAGGTCTCAAAAATCAACAAGAATTTCCAAGTTGTATATTCTTCCACCAGACTATAAATTAGACATCTTGCCAGAACTTCTTCATTCTTCCTGTCACGTGGTTTGTGGATTTGGAGGCCAAAGATTGGGAATCCAGCCTGTTGCCTGATATATGGATTTTTAATTGCTAGTCACTGTCCCACCACAATTGCTGGAGACAATTCTTTACCCTTTTTTCTGTTTCTGTCGTATGGTGTAAGATCAATATTATTCTAAGACTATTTGTTGAAAAGACTTTCCTTTCTCCATAAAATGTAATGATGTCTTTATTAAAAACTAAGTGGTTGTATGGGTCTATTTACAAATAATCTATTCATCTCTCTGTTCTTATGTCATTTATCACAATTTATTGACGTATGATAAATGAGATTCAAGTCATGTAAGCCATCCTGTGCTATTATTCTTTTTCAAAATTGTATGATTATTCTAGGTCTTATGTATTTTCATATCATTTTAGAGTCAACTGGTAAATTTCTAAGAGCCCTGTTTGTATAATGGGTTATATGTGGCTGCTAACTGAAAGGTTGGAAGTTCAGTACACCACATGCTCCATAGGAGGAAGAAAAGGCAGTCCTCTGGACTCTGTGATGAAGAATGTGGCATTAGGATTGGAGGAAGAATCATCAATAACCTTCATTATGCAGATGATACAACCTTGCTTGCTCTAAGTGAGCAGGACTGGAAACATTTGCTGCAGACGATAAAACACCGCAGCCTTCTAAGTGGATCACATCTCCACATCAAGAGTTCTTACCACTAGACCAACAGACAATTCCATGATGCATGGAGAAAAGCTTGAAACTGTCAACAACTTCATTTTATTTGGACTCACAATCAATACAGTTGGTGCCAGCAGTCAAGAGATCAGGAGCTATATTGCAGTGGGATAGTCTGCAGTCAGGGACCTCTCCAAATTACTGAGGAGCAATGATATTAGTTTGAAGACTAAGGTGCATTTGATGCAGAAAATAGTCTTTTTAATTACTTGCTATACATCTGAGGGCTGAATAACGAATAAGGATGACAGAAGAAAAATTGATGCCTTTGGACTGAAAGAAGTGTGTCTTGGAGAAGGTGCAGCCAGAGTACTCGTTGGAGGTAAGGATGACGAAGCTTCATCTCTCATACTTTGGGCATGTTGTTAGGAAAGGTATGATACTGTTTTTGGGAGCCATCAAGTTAAGTACAACAAATAGCAACCCATGAGCAACAGACCTGAAGCCTGTCCTACTCTGTGCCTTCTGTACAATCTCTGACACACTCAAGCCCATTGCTGCCCTCACTGTGTCAATTCACTTGCTTGAGAATCTTCCTCTATTTTGCTCTCACTCCATCTTTCCAAGCATATTGTCCCTTTCCAAAGAATAACTTCTCCTAGCTACATGCCTGAAATATGTGAGATGAAGCCTCATCATCTTTGCCTCCAAAGAACACACTTTTTTCTAAGACCTGTCTGTTTGTTCTTTCAATATCTTTCCCAAACACCACGGTTCAGAGGTATCAATTCTTCTGTCATCTTTATGTATGGTGCAGCTTTCAGCAACATAGCAAGTGATTAAAAAGACCATAGCTTTTTAAATCTACTGAGAGGACAGTCTAAATGTCCCCTGTTGGCCCATTTTTGGAATTTCCACTAAGAACTCTGTTTTTTTGCCAAAATATTCTTAGCCATCATGCGGTTCATAGATTTGGTTTCAAGAAATCTACTGGAAAGAGGGTCGGCAAGCCTTGAAGTAAAAGAAATTTCCTTGGTCCATTTGGCAGGCCTGCCCTAGGCTTGGGTAATAATTGCAAAACAATCAGCACCAAGAATAATAATTGGAGTTCTCATTTAAGTGAGCTTTCTGCTCCCCCCCTTCTTTTTAAGTTAAATCCTTTAAAAAAGTCAAGAGAACACCAAAAAACAAGCTTTATTCAACTATCTTCGTGACAAGTTCAGCCTGATTCACCACGTATATTTGCATTTGTGCATCTCTGCATCTCTCCTGCAAACAATCCTTCAACAAGTGTGTCTGTGTGTATGAGCTTGTCAACATTTAGTTGTGCATTGATCAACCTTACTTTATTATTCTTTCTTTCTGTGTCACATCTTCTGAGTTCCTGAAGAGCAACTTTATATTTTCATTGTTGTTTGTTTGGTCTTGGCTTGGTAGTATCCACAGCACCTAGCACACCTACTTGCATTTAGAAAATGCCTGCGAACAATTACTTATCAAATAGAATTGTGGAATTAAATTTGATTTGGTCTTCAAACGCCACGTATCTTTCATGGGAAGGACACACTCTTCTTCACCACTATCCTTATGAGATTTGATGCTCAAGCATGATGACCCTCTTGGCAGATATTTCACAAAGATTTAGCAGGGTCCATTGTTGCTCAAGGAAGGACATGGAATAGGAAGAAAATGACAGGTTACTTAGTCAAGTCTTCTCATTTGGCTGATTCATTGGCTCTGAGAGAGAAAATGAGTTTTACTAGATCATCAGGCTCGTATAAGAAGGTCAGCATAATGATCAACTATCCAGCCTCTTGGTTGAATGTTCTCTCTACTACATAACTCATAAAAGTTTCCACATAAGTTAAAGGGAAAACAATGTCCCAGATATGAAAGACTCTCATAGATCTCTATTACACCATACAAGCACCAGCTTCCTTGGCTGGTCTGTGGCTTTATTCGAGGGCTATGGATAGTGTGTCACTCCCCTAGCTATTCAAGTATTAAAACCGGAACTATTTTAACAGTTTTTAAACTTTTTAAAAGTTTGAGTGTAAGTTACATATCATAGAAGTTAAAAAATAGTGCCAGAAAATAACCTGAGCACTTCATTTACTGAGTACAGAGATTTTCATATACCCCATGATCCCTCAAGAATAATAACCAGTCAAGTAAAAGACTGCTTGAACCCTGTGGGTCTGATTCTTTTCACATTATAATAAGATTATAACATATTTAACTTCTGCCACTACTGTTGGAACCAGATTTGCTTTCTCACCACTGAAGTTCTTTTAGTAACAGCCGAGGGCCAGTGGGCCTTATCATTTATCACTTGTTTCAAAGGCATTTACTTTGATCTTGGGCTAATTCATTGTGTTTGAAAGAGGAATAAGCTTTTTGTCTCTCTTGGGAATAAAGCAGAGAATCCAGGAACTAGGATTCCTATGTTTTTATCTTACCTTAAACTTATTAATTTATCTGGGAGAAACAAAGTTGTTTGGGTAGCTATTCTTATTTGCTGGATACTCAATTAAGTAAGAGATAAAGAATGGAAAAATAGATACAACCAAACAAACTGATGCTGAAGAAGTGGCGGTGACCCAGATTCCAGCAGAGAAAAGAATACACATCCCTCACTGCCAATCAGTTGCAAGGAGGGGAGAACTCTTCCAGGTCATGGTTCTCTGAACCATGGCCTGGGCTGAACTTCAACCTTAATGGATTCTCTTGAAGTTCTACAAGGTCTTAATTGTATGTGAGACAGGAGGATATAGATTATCAGAATGGTATTTCATTGTCCTTCTGAATGAAGTATGAGGGACTTAAGCCATGAGAGGAATGAGAAACACATGCATTTCAGTCCATCTGAAAGTTACATGCATTTATCAAGACCTAGAAGAACATGGTCTTTATTTTTTTTTTTAACTGTAAAAGACAGATGAACCCAACATCTGAACTTGGGTTGTTGCTGATAGGATGTTTTAACATTTCTATTATTACTGATTTTTATTATACATAATTCTTCTTTAGAATTTTTGGATTACTCCTTTTCTAGTAGGGAGTTCTGATGTAGTCTGCAGCAAAGGCTGTGATTGATTCTTCAGGGGTTAGAACCCACCAAGTGTTGTGTGATTTCCCGCCTCTGAAACCTGATGCAGATTCACTATGAGTCAGAAGCAACTGAGTTTTTTTATTCAAAGGATGTTGTTTTTGATTAAGTGCTGTTGAGTCAATTGTGACTCATAGCGACAGTATGTATAACAGCTCTGAACCCTGCTCTATCTCGAGCCAACCTCATTGTCTCTGACACACCTACCCTTATTACCTCAGTCACTGAGCCAATCCATCTCATCCAGGGTTTTCCTCTCCTGTGTTGTCCTTCCACCCTTCTAAGCATTATGTCCATCTCCAATGACTGTTCCCTCCTTGCAACATGTTCAAAGTACATCAGATGGAACTTCAAAATCTTTGCCTCCAAGGAGTAACTGGTTATACTCTCTCTAGGACAAATTTGTTTATTTTCCTAGCAAGCCATGGTATATTTAATATTCTTCTTTAGCACCACAACTCAAAGACGTAAGATCTTCTATCATCCTTAGTCATTGTCCAGGTTTCTGATACATAGAAAGTAATTGTGAAGACCATAACTGGTATCAGGCACACCTTAATCTCCAGAATGACATCATTGTTCTTCAGTAATCTGGAGTGGCCCTGATAGCAGATTTTCCCAGTGCATTTTTTCTTTTAATTTCCTGGCTGCTGCTACCAAGAGTGTTGATTGTGGAGCCAAGCAAACTAAAGCTGTTAACACTCTCAATCTCTTCACCATCTATCATGATGCTATTAAGTGGCTCTATGGTTAGAATCTTTGTTTTCTTGATGTTGAGCTTCAATCTGTATTGAAGGTTGCAGTCCTTGCCCTTCTGTAGCAAATGCATCAGGCCCTCCTCAGTTTCAGCAAGCAAGGTTGTGTCATCTGCATAAGGCAGGTTGTAGATAAGTCTTGCTCCAATCCTGATACCACATTTCTCTTCATAAAGTCCAGCCTCCTGGATTATCTGTTCAGCATATGACTTGAGAAGGTATGGCGACAGGATGCATCCCTAGTATACACGGTTGCTGATTTTGAACCATGCAGTTTCCTCCCTCTGTGCTGGTCACTGTTTCTTGTTCCAAGTATAGGTTTTGCATAAGCACAATCAAAGGTTCTGGGATTCCCATTCTTCTCAGAGTTAGTCACAGTTTTATGTGATCCACACAGTCAGATGCCTTTGCGAAGGCAATGAAACATAGATAGACATTCCTCTGGTACTCTCTGCTTTTAGCAAAATCCATCTAACATTGGCTATAATATCCTTAGTGCCGTGGCCTCTGTTAAACACAGCCTGCACATCTAGCAGTTCTCTTTTTATGTGCTGTGATATGTTATGCCAAAGAACAAATTTATATACTATTTCAACTATTACTGATTTAAAGGACTAGTTCTGGTGGCCTAGTTGCAAGAAGCTGTGCTGCAATCCCAAAGGCACATGGTTTGAGGCCTCCAGTAGGTCAGCAGGAGAAGGATAGACAACTTCCTCTCATGTGATTAACTGCCTCTGAAAATCTGCAGGAGGGTCAGCTATGGGTTGGTTCTGATCCGACAATATACAACAACAACGACAACAACATGGTTCAATAGTTAGATTTTGATGCTTGTGTTCCATACTTATCTTGAGTTTACAATTGTTTTTGGAAAATTCTACTTCAGTACTATTAACTTCTTCCACTGGTTGGTTTTTAGTATATTTTTACAAAGTATTTTGGAATTTACCTCCTGTAATAAAGAAAAATATGTGAAAATTTCATTTTCTTGAAAGCTAGTACTAAAATCCAAATAGATAAAAATGACATAAAGATGAAACAAATACTAATGATCCATTATTAAGGGCAGTTCAGAATTTTTATTAGTATAGGCCCTCATTCTGATAGAGAACATACACAAAACCCCCTATAATAAGTAGCATACTTTGGTTATGTTGTAGGCAAAAAATGAGTAAGATATTAACATATAGCTTTAATGTATGGGACAAAGTAAGGATGTTTGCCATCATTATTCCTAGTCAGTGTCATACTAGAAGTTAGCACATAAAGTAAGTCAAGATAATAGAATAAAAGGCATAAAACTTGGAAAGGAAAGAAGTAAAACTCTTAATTTGTATATAGTATGAGGAGATGTATATTGAAATATAATTTTGTGAGTGACAGGATAATATCCAAACACACACAAGGAAGATCTGTTAAAATCACTATCATTATATGCATGTACCAACAACCAGGGCCAAAGAAGATGAAATAAATTATTTCTACTTTTTATTATATTTTAGGGCATTATTTTTATCGTAGGAGTATGCAATGAGGGTTGCAGAGTGGATTATATTTGGGGGTAGGGGGTGGGGTTTGGGGAGGTGC
>NW_006399846.1:3812400-3813497 GCF_000299155.1 Elephantulus edwardii | reverse complement strand
TGGCTGACACAGAAGTTCATGAAATAATATATGATCAGAGGCAATGATGATGAAGGAAGAAGTTCAAGCTACTCTGAAGGAATTGGCATAAAACAAGGCCCAGCAATTGATGGAATACCAATTGACATATTTCGGCAAACAGATACTGACCTGTATGCATCCATCAGGCTATGACAAAAAAAAAATCTGGAGGACAACAACCTGGCAAACTGAGTGGAAGATACTTTTATTTATTCACATGCCCCCAAAACGTGACCCAACAGAGCATGGAAATTATCAAATAATATCACTGACATCATAAACAAGCATGATCCTGGTGAAGATTATCCAGAAACAACTGAATAGAACACCAGCAAAGAACTGCCAAATGTGCAGGCTGAATTTAGAAGAGGCCATGACACTAAGGACACCATAGCTAATGTTAGATGAATCTTGGCTGAAAGCAGGGAGTACCAGAGTACCAGTCTATCTGTCTTTCATTTCTAACATCTTTCATTGCCCATGCAAAGGCATTTGACTGTGTATGTGGACCATGACAAATTGTGGCTAACTTTGAGAAATGGGGATCCCAGAACACTTAACTGTGCTCATGTGAAACCTATACTTGAATGAGGAAGCAGTGGTCAGAGGAGAGCAGGGAAACATTACATGGCTCAGTATCAGGAAAGGTGTGCACCAGTGATGCATCCTATCTCCATAACTTTTCAATATATATGCAGAACAGATCATTCAGGAAGCTGGACTTTATGAGGAGGAATGTGGCATCAGGATTGGAGGAAGACTCATCAACAACCTATCTTACACAGACAACACAGCCTTACTGAAACTGAGAAAGACATGAGGTATTTGCTACAGAAGGCCAAGGACAGTAGTCTTCAATATAGATTGAAGCTCAACATGAAGAAAACAAATATTTTCACCACTGTGCCAATTGATAGCTTCATGATCAATGGAGAAGAGACTGGGATTGTTAACTTCAGCTTTTTTGGTTCCACAATTAACACTCTTGGCACCAGCAAATAGGAAATAAAAAGATGAATTGCATTGGGAAAGTCTGTTGTCAGGGATTGACCTCTGGAGAGTACTGAAGAGCTTTG
>NW_006399846.1:3809732-3811695 GCF_000299155.1 Elephantulus edwardii | reverse complement strand
ACCATAAAACATTTATTAAAGAAACTAAAGAACAATTACATAAGTGGAGAAATACCTCTAATTTATTAAAGAAAGAAGTCAATATTACTAAGATGACAGACCTTTCCAAATTACTTAAAAGAATCGATGAAATATTAATGAAAATCCAAGTACGTTTCATGGTAAATCTGGGAGATCTTAGTTGTTTCATAATAATTGGCAATTTTTATTTTAAATTTTTCATGAAAATTTAATGGAGCTGTATTTTTCAAGTTTAATCTTGAAAAAGAGTAACACAACTGGACTAGTTTCTCTATCTTATTTCAAGACTTTTTATAGGCTCCAAGACATCAGGGCCTGTGTGGTATGTTTGGGCCCAGGAGCATCTTCCCTCCACCTCTTTCCCAGCATCTGCTAAAGGCTGTGACCCAGCCCAGGCACACTCACGCCCAGGCTGCTGATAGAACCACTGCCTGCCAGAACCACTGGATTGGACCACACTCCTGCCCAGAGCACTAGACTGCTGGCTGCTGCCTGGAGACTTGCTGCCCCACAACCTGATGCCCTGTTATCCTGTGTCAAGAGCACCAATATCAAAGGTGAAGCAACATCCTTCCCCCTCCCAGAGACAATACGTGAGCTGTAAACCCGTTAGACCCAGCCTAGCTAGGGCAGTTGCCTTGCTGAAAAGGCCACTAATTCACAGGGCATCTCTCTTCTCAATTGAAGTAAGTCTTCCCTTGAGTCAAAGGATCACATAGAAACTCAGGTAGAGTGAGCTTCCCTTCCTTCCTCTGAAGCAGTGAGCTTCTGAGCCAAGGGTATCAGACAAAGGGCCTACTAAGGCCTCAGGCATGAAAAACTCTACCACAGCAATGACACAGAAGAAGCAGACTACTTCACAACCTACACAAAACCAAACCAAGATGTTACCCCAAAAAAGTGATCATATCATAGAATCAGTGGATTTTCTAAAGTCATAAACTCTGATGAAACTTTCTGACACAGAATTCAAAAGAACAATGATTTAATATTTTCAATGGGTGAGAGACAAACTCAAAGAACTCCATGACTCTCCAAGTAAAAGCCAAGAGGAACTTAAAAAATAAACAAACAAACAAATTCAAAACAATGCAAACAAAACAAATGAAGCCTTGGATGCTCTGGAAAAACAAGAAACCACAGTTCAGAATATGAGCACCAATGTTTCTGTCAATATATTGGGAGGCATATGAGCAGACTTGAAGAGGTGGCCTTCAGAACCAGCAAAACATAAGATGGAATTCTCAGTACTGATTGCTAGAACAAAAAGTAGAAACAAAACAGAAGGAAAAAGAAGAAAGCCTAAGAATAATGTAGGACACCATCAAGAGGAATAAAATGTATATTGTCAGAATTCCAGAACAGGAAGAAACAAGTAAAGGCAGTGAGAAAGTTGTGGAAGAATTACTAGAAGAAAATTTTCCAGGCATAATGAAGAATGAGAGAATATATATTCAAGAAGCTGAGCTAACACCCTATAGAATAGACCTCAAAAGTAAAACATAAAGGCATATTATAGTCAAATTTGCCAGAACCAAAGATAAGGAGAGAATTTTGAAAGCAGCTAGGGAGAAATGAAGTGTAACCTATAAGGGAGAGGAAATAAGATTAAGTGCCAATTTCTCAGCAGAAATTATGTGAGCAAGACAGTGAAATAACATATATCAAACACTCAGGTAATACAACTGTCAACAAAGAATACTGTACCCAGGAAAACTATCCATCATATATGAAGGAGAGATCAAGATAGTCTTTTAGAAAAGCAGAACCTAAGGGAGTTTATAAAACCAAGAGCAGAGTTGCAGGAAATACTGAGGGAAGTCCTTCTTACAGAGATGCCACAGAAAGTAGGATGGACCAAAGTAACCAGTAACAATAGCAAAAAGAACTGAATACACCACTCTCAAGAAAAGATAGCACTGTCAGAAAGAAACTCCATAAA
>NW_006399846.1:3801879-3807944 GCF_000299155.1 Elephantulus edwardii | reverse complement strand
GTCTAGAAGATAGGATTGTTTATACTTAGAAAACCCTAAGGACTCAGCAAATAAACAATTGGACATAGTCAACCAATTCAGCAAAGTGGCAGGACAAGAGATCAACATTCAAATATCAATTGGATTTCTTTACAGTGACAAAGAAAATACAGAAATGGAGACAATATCAATCAAAATGACTAACCACAAGATTAAATAATTGGGAGTAAATCTACCCAGCAGCACAAAAGACCTATTTAAAGGAAATTACAAAACATCACTAGAAGAAACAAAAAGAGACCTAGAGAAATGGAAGAATATACAATGTTCGTGGATAGGAAGACTAAACATTGTGAAAATGACAGTTCTATCAAAGGCAATCTATCAGTTCAATGCAATCCCAATACAATTACCAATTTCATTCTTCAGTGAGGTGGAAAAGGCAATTTCCAGTTTCATCTGGAATGGAAAGACATCCTGAATAAGTAAAGCACTCTTAAAAAAGACAATCAAGGTAGAAGGCATCTCACTCCCTGATTTCAAATTTTACTACACAGCCATAATGGTCAAGACAATGTTGTGCTGGTACAGTGAGAACCCAAAAATCAGCTGATCTACCTATGGCCAACTGATTTTTGACAAGAAGGAAAAATCAGTTAAGTGAGGAAATGAAGCATCTTTAACAAATGATGTTGTCAAAATTGGAACATGATCTGTAGAAAACTCACGCAAGACCCATACTTTACATCATACACAAAAACTTACTCGAAGTGTACTAAGGACCTAGGAGGAAGTCCAAAATCAATAAACTTCATCAGAGAAAAACTTGGAAGAACTCTAGAAGCCCTAATCTTCATTATGAACAGTCTCCCAAGTATACTGAAAAACCTACAACCAGGAGAGAATAAAATAGATTAATGGGACCATCTAAGACTCAAATCCCTATAAGCATCAAAAAACTTCTCCAGCAGGATAAAAATGAAAGCCACAGACTTGAAAAAATATTTGGTAGTGATATATCTGATAAAGAACTTATATCTAAAATTTATAGAATATTCCAGTACCTCAACAATAAAAGGGTAAACAACCCATCTGCAAAATGAACGCAGGACATGGACAGACTCTTCACCAAGAAGATGTTCAGATGGTGAACAAGCACATGAAAAAATGTTCAAAATCCCTAGCTCTCAGAGAGATGCAAATAAAAACAACTATGAGATATCATCTCACCCCTGTAACAATAACAAAGTTCAACACAGCAGCAAACAACAAATGCTTGCAAGGTTGTGGAGAGATTGGAACTCTTATTCACCTCTATGGAAGGGAGTATGGTGCTTTCTCAAAATGTTGGAAATAGACATAGCATTTGACCCATCAATTCCATTACTAGGAATATACCCTAAAGAAATCAGAACTGCCACCCAAACAGAAATATGAATATTCATGAACATTGCTGTGTTAGTCACAATAGCAAAGAAATGGAAGCAACCCAAGTGTCCATCAGTGAATGAACAGATTGAAAACTATGATATATTCACACAATGGAAACCTACACAGCACTGAAAAACAAGGAACTCATTAAATATTACACAACATGGGTGAGCCTGGAGGACATTATGCTGAGTGAAATACCTCTGTCACAAAAGGACAAATACTGTATAATATCACTATTATAAAACAGGACTGATGTTAGATTTGGGGAGAAACTAAGAAAAGAAGGGCTAAATAATGAACACTGTATTTGAACAGGAGAAGGAAAGAACTGTTTAAAAAGAATATATGATTAAGCATTATTTGTATGAAAACAGTCCAGAATAAGAAGTGCATAGCAAAGTGGACTGGGGGAGGGGTGGCAGGGAAGGAAGAAATTGTGCAACAATAAATGAATTTTTTTGTTAAAGCAAACTGGTGGGGGAGGATGGTAAGGAAGAAAATGTGCAACAATGAATGAATGAATGAAAAATCCAACTTTTCTGTAAATTTTTGTTAAAATCACAATAAAAAAAGAAGTTAAAAAAAACACATCATAAAATAACACATCATAAAATAACATTAACCAAAAGGATTGGCTAATAAACCAACAGAACAAAGTGATCTAGAATTAGGTCCACAGTCCTAACTGGTCAATTAACAAATATTAGTACAAAGTCATCAGATCAACTTCAATCAGGATTGGAAAGTCTTTAGACAAACAATTCTGAAACAACTAGATTCTAAATGGGGGGGGGGAATCAACTGTAAATCCTATTTTTATATCGTACACAAGAATTAATATGACATGGGAAGGGCCTAGAAAGGTCAACAAAAGAAAGACAGACTTTCAGTGAGATGGATTGACATAGTGACTGGAATAAGGTGCTTGTGTATTTCAGAGATAACAAGGGTGGCATAGGATAGGGTGAACTTCAAGTCTGTTGTTCACAGAGTCTCTAAGCATAGTTGTTGACTCAACAGAACCCAACAACAGATTGCAGAACAGACATAAGAACTGAAACTATAAGGCATCTTTAAAACTTTTTCCTGGTTGTTTTTAGGTGCTGTTGAGTAAGAACCCACTCATAGCTGGCCTACCACTTTTCAGAGGCTGTAAATTGCACACAAAGAGATTGCCTCTCTTTCTCCTGCAGAGCAGCTAGCAGATTTGGCCTTCCTGCATTTGGGTTGGCAATGCAATTCATTATCTCTAAGGCCATGTAGATAATGTATTTTTGGCTATGAGGTAGACAAAAATATTTGAATATGTACTTCACAGAAGAAGTATGAAAATTCAAAACACACATGAAAAGATGCTTTATGGAAAGTCAGTTAAAGCCACAATACCATTTTACGTGTGTTAAACCAAACAAAAGAACAAACTTAAATAAACAGAAAACAGTTGAGTTCATTTTAGCTCATGTTGAGTTCCTGTATGGTATAAATAGTTAAACACATAACTAGTAATCATAAGGTTTGTGCTTCAGTTCCTCTCTGAGCTCCTCAGAAGACAGGCTTCACAGTCTTCTCAATAGCGAGTCTTAAAAACCCTATGGAACAGTTCTACTCAGATGCATATGAGGTTTCTATCACATATATTGTTGTTGACATATGCCATCAAGCTGAGTGCAATTCATTGAGACCCTATGAATAACAGATCTGAATCCTGTCAGAACCCTGTACCATCCTCACCATCTCACACGCACTTGAAACCGTGGCTGCAGTCACTGCATCAATCCATATCATTGAGGGACTTCCTCTCTTTTGTTGATCTACCACTCTTCCAAGCATGAAGTCCCTTCCCTAGGAATAAAGGAGTATGTTAGGATTGTATTGTCTCTTGATACCTATTCAATCTGTATGTTGAGCAACTGATTACAGAAGCTGAACTCTATGAAGAGGAATGTGACATCAAGAATAGAGGGATACTCATCAATAACCTGTGGTATGCAGATAAAATGACTTTGCTTGCCAAAAGTAAGGAATGTGAAGCACTTGTTGTAGAAGATAAAGGAATGTAGCCTTTGGTGATTGCATCTCAAAGTCAAGAAAACAAAGATTCTTACCACTGAACAGATAAGCAACATCATGATGGAGGGAGATGAGATTAAAACTGTCAACAACTTCATCTTACTTGAATTCACAATTAACACCACAGTACCAGCAATCAGGAAATAGGAAACACACTGAACTGGGAAAATATGCAGTTAGGGACCTCTCCAAATTACTAAGAAGTAATGATCTCAGTTCAAGGA
Organism: Elephantulus edwardii; assembly: GCF_000299155.1. NCBI lineage: Eukaryota > Metazoa > Chordata > Mammalia > Macroscelidea > Macroscelididae > Elephantulus > Elephantulus edwardii. The sequence goes on along the minus strand of NW_006399846.1, from coordinate 3,804,237 downwards.
TTAAGGTACATCTGATTCAGCATAATCTTACTAATCACTTGCTATGCATCTGAGAGCTGGACAATGAATCAAGATGACTAAAGAATTGATGCCTTTGAGCTGTGGTGTTAGAGAAGAGCACTGATAATTCCATGGATTGCCAAAAGAACAAACAGATTAGTCTTGGAGAGGGTGCAACTAAAGTGCTCTTTGGAGGCAAGAATGATAAGATTTTACCTCACATACTTTGGGCATGTTGCTAGTAGGGGCTGTTCCTTGGAGAAGGACATGATGCTGGGGAGGGTGGAAGGTTGGCAAAGGAGAGGAAGACCCTTAACCAGGTGGATTGACACAGTGACTGCTGCAATGGGCTCTTGTGTGTCAGAAAGTGTAAAGATGGCACAGGATAGAACAAGGTTCAGATCTTTTGTTTCATAGTGTCACAATGAGTTGTATTTGACACAATGGCACCTAACAACAATAACAACACGCCTTCTAGCAATATACCCAAAGTGTGTGAGATAAAGTGTCAGAATCTAAGGAGCATTCTGGCTACATCTTCTCCAAGACGTATGATTTACTTAAAGAGGACTAGTAATATGAACAGATGGTAAGGATGTGCAGCAAGTGTCTGTCATTACTGTTGGGTCTGTACAGTCCCCCCCCCCTTTTTTTTTTTGACGGCCAACTACCATTTTATTGGAGGCATCATCACTAAGAGTCTGAGGTTCCATGTCTGCATTGTTCTTATAAACTTAGGTGAAAATGTACAGTCCCTTTTCAAAACTGTTTAGTTTTTATGAAATCAAACCCACATCTTTCATATGACTCCTCAATTTTACCTCCCATAAATTACACAAGAAAAAAATGAACGTATATGCAAAAGCAAAAAAGCCATGAGCACAAATGTTCTTAGACTATTTAGCCATAATAACCCCAAAGTAAAAACAATCTGAATGCTCACCAGTAAGAATAAGAAACAAATATATTCACACAGTGAATAAAGGAACAAAACACTGACACACCCACATGTATAAATCTAAAAAATATCATGTGTAGAAAGTCAAGCCCAAACAATATATTTGGTATAATTTTATTTATGTGACATTTAAGAAAATACAAAACTATTAATGACAGTAGAAATCTGGAGTAGTTAACTTTTTGGGGAAAAGATTTTAATTGGAAGGACCCTAAAACTTGCTGGGGTAATAAAAAATTTTCTGTGTATTTCTTTGGTTCTTTGTTCAAATCCATCAAACTATATACATTTATAGCGTTATATTTCATGTAGATTTTGCCTCAATTGAAAAATGATAAAAGGAAACCAGGTAAAAAAAAAGCTAGTAGCTTTAAATTCATTTTAATTCTAGCATTTCATTTTGAAAAGCAGTTGATAATAATACTATAGCTCTTACTAAGCTGTTGCTAATATGCAGTAGATAATATCTATGAAACATCTGGCACAATGATTAACACATTCTAAGTCCTCAATGCTAGTTCAGTCTGAATCTGGCTTCTTGCTATTGAAAAACATTTACTTTCTGGAATTTTAGTTAAAAACATCAATGCAACCAACTAGACTACTTTGTTCTTGTGTCTAATAACTGCTTTCTTTTGGAGGCCCCTTTTTTCTTTTCAGTATGCCCTGGGATAATCCCCAAGTGCCAAGTTGAAGTGCCAACATCCCACCCACTCTGGGCTTGCCCTTCACCTGGCAAGTGGCTCTGATTCCATCCATGAAAGAATTTCACACATTCTGCCAATGGCCATTGATCCCTTTCCGGCTCCAATGTCACCCTGGAAACAGCCCCAAGAAGGGTTTGTTTTCAGGCATTCAGACGGCTGCTGTTGATCTTACCCAAATTGGCTTTTTCTGCTGAGAAAAAAAAAAAGTCCCCTCCCCTTGGGTTTGTGGAGTTGTTTACTTAGGATCAAGAAGAATAGCTGATGTGCAGCTGGTCACATTTGGAGGCCAATCAATGGGAAGATCTTTTGTCCTCTATATCAGTTAATTAACGTTTCACCCCAAGAGTCAAAGAAAAATAACAATAATCAACTTAATTTTTTTATTGTGTTCTTAGTAGAACATATAGACACCTCTAGATACATTAGGAAAATGATTATACTAGTTGTAACTTTGTGTTCTCTTCCCCCGATAATATCCAAATCCTTAATAAAATAATCTATATTCATAGATCTCCAGAGTAATATCATATGGTCATCCGACTCAAAATGCCCCATGCCAGTCCATCTCATCTCACCAATGCCTAGTATGTCAATATTTATGTGTTCCATTTCTTCCTTAACAATATCTAATTTTCCTACATTCATGGTTCTCACATTCCATGTCCCAATCACCAGTGTCTGCTTACAACTATT
>NW_006399846.1:3797217-3800479 GCF_000299155.1 Elephantulus edwardii | reverse complement strand
TGGGAGTGTCAGAGACAGTGCGATTGGCACAGGACAGAGTGGAGTTTAGGGCTGTTGTACATAGGGTCGCTATGAGTCGCAAGCAACTCAACGGCCCATAACAACAACAACAACAACAACAACAACAATATTCATAGAGGTAAAAGTGAGGGGAAAATAGCATAAGGATAGCCAGAGGTAAAGTACGATCTAGAACTTCATATGACACTTAACTGGTATCATTAAACCTGTCTTAACTGTCAACTGAAACACGTTTAGTGGCTTCCTGTTGTCACCATATACATTACATTCTGAATTTGACAAGACTTTCACGGTGTCACAGAATCTATCTGTCTATCTGTCCATCCATCCATCCATCCATCCATCCATCCATCCATCCATCCACCCACCCATCCATACATCCACATATACATCTTCTTTGATCCAGTGTCAGCACACTGCTCTTGAAAGGTTTCTCTCTTTATGCCCATATATGAACTATATTAATTTATACGGAAAAGATATGGATGATCTTAGGGTCTCTCACAGAGAGGTATGGCCAAACACTAAGTCAGATAATAAGAGAAATAGATGTCATCATATATAGTCAAGACTACTAATTTTAGAAACAGAGAGTAATACATCTCTTGGTTTCTAAAGAGTGAGAAACTTGGGGCCCCGGTTTGGATATTGTTGTTACATACCATTGAATCAGAGCTGATGCATAGCTGACCTTTGAATGAGTTTTTGGAGGCAATTAATCACATGGGAGGAGATTGCCCATCTTTCTCCCACAGAGAAGTTGCCAGATTTGAACCTTGTGCCTTTGGGTTAGCAGAAAAATTCCTTACCACAAGGCTACCAGAGCTTCCTCCCAGTTTTGATAAAAAGAGGAAGTTGTGTAGAATCTGTTGAGTTTATCCAGAAACCTTCATGGAATTCCATTGTGTTGGACACAACTACAGGAACAACATGCACTTATGGGATTTAAAGAGAAACTTAAAGGATAAGAGAAATAAAGGGAGAAATATTGTCTGAGTTATATCTGTGGAGGTAACTCACAACTGTTTGAAAGAAAATTGTGCACTGGTGAAAAAAATTGTCTCTCAGCTCACTTTTGTCATACCTTTACTAGAGTTTCAGGTCTAGATCTAGGCTAATCTATTCCAGAGATTATAAAAGTCAAGAAGAGAAGTTAAAGAAAGTGGAATTAACTTTTCCTGGGGTAATAGAGGCCAAAGGGGAATATAACAAAGAATTCAAACTCAGAAAAGGTCAATCAATATACAGATTGTGGTAACCAGCTGTCCTCCAACTTCCATGTGTACAAAACAAGTTTTTAACTCATGGCAATTCATGACTCATTTTAGAAAGCTATTCTGCATGGTTGACCCAATGCCAATGTATTTATACCCTTGTTAGTTCCATAAAAAAAGTTTGAAGAGGCAGCATTTGGATTTTGTAAACATCCAAAAGCATATGCTGTGCACTCCCACACCAAATCATTGGCCAAAGGCTTGGCTAAGTGGAAATAAACTTTAGCTAGTAGGTAAATCTCATTCACTCATTTTATAGATGCAAACACTGAGAACTTAAAGAGGTGATGAAGTGACTCCCCTAAATCACAAGACTCAAATAGTTTTATTTTCTTTTATTTCCTGAAGGCAAGCCTAATAACATGCAGATTCTTTATTTGATAACTACAAATCCCTAAGGGAACCTTGATCCCCTGAATTCATATGGTGAATTTTATGGGGATCTGCAAAGATGCCCTCAGGTGGTCTGCATCAGTACCTCTGTATTGCATGTGAAAATATTAAAACACCTCCACATTGGTTGGTAAATAGAATCTGTTGCAAACCCACTTAGTCTTGACTTGGCCTCTCAAAGATCCTTCCAGATGCACCTACAATTCAGCAACTAAAGGGTCAACATCTGGTCCAGGAAAGGACTTCCAGAATCCTACCCTCTGAATTAACAGTATCAGGAGCTTGGTAAGTGTTCAAGATATAGAATATTATATTGGAGATAGCAAGAAAGCTTTCAGTTATTAGAAGGGGTGCTTATAGGTTTGCAAAATTATTGCCATGGTGGTTAAAATCCCCAAAATAAAATCTGAAGAATGGAAAAAAAAACCACCCAGAACAAAACAAAAAACCCAAACCCAAAGTGAGTATTTTTTTAGATCATCTTTTTTTTTTCTGATTGGGAAACATGGCTGGAATGGTACATTGACAGGGAACTGACAGACATTCAAAATGGATTCAGAAAAAGCCATGGCCTAAGGGATAACATTACTGGTGTCAGATGGATCTTGAGAGAATACCAGAGAGATGTTTATTTGTGCTTTATTGACTATGTAAAGACATCACAATGTGTGAATCATAACAAATTATCGCCAGCATTGAAAAGAATGAGAATCCCAGAACTCTTAATTGTTGTCAAGAAGCAGTTGTCCGAACAGAACAAGGGAACACTGCATAGTTTAAAATCAGGAAAGATATACGTCTCCTTTGTTGATTCTCTACTTTTCTGAGCATCATTTCATTCTCCAAAGACTGCCCCCCTCCCCTGGGCCCACAACAACATGCCCAAAATACGTGAGACGAAGTCTTACCATCTTTTGCTCTAAGGAGCATTCCCACTGCACTCTCTCCAAGGCATCATTGTTTGTAATTTTGACAGCCCATGGGATATTTAGTGCTCTTCTCTAGTATCACAACACAAAGGAATTGATTCTTTGTCATCATTATTCACTGCCCCACTCTTAGATGCATGACAAGTAATTGAAAAGGCCATGTCTTGGATTAGGGCACATCTTAGTCTTTAAACTGATATCCTTATTTTTCAGCACTTTGGAGAGGACCTACAGTAGATTTTCCCAATGCAAATGTGTCTTTTGATTTCCTAAGTACTGATACCAAGGTTGTTGTTTGTAGATCCACATTTCTCCCTGTGTGTGCTTTTCCCCTCTGCTTGTTGATTGTTGATTTTTCTGTTTGTTGATGAAGAAGGTCTATTTGAAGACTGAGTGGTCATAGCGGGTGGCAGTGTTCCCAGTTTACTGCTTGAAGGAGAGGCACCAAGAAGAACCACCAGTATAGAAACACTTATGTGAAGGAGAAAGAAGTCATTTAGTTCCCCCCTCCCTTTTAAAAATAGTGTGAATAACAAAGTCTTTTATTCTCTCTTTTTTAATTAAATTTTATTAATTTTAATGAACATTTACAGAGATTTTGGGTTTCCATTCATTCATTGTTGCACTATTTTCTCTACCCTCCCC
>NW_006399846.1:3794035-3795080 GCF_000299155.1 Elephantulus edwardii | reverse complement strand
TGGTATCTCTATTTGCAACTTTTTGAGAAAGCGCCATACCACTTTCCACAGGGGCTGCACCATTTTACACTCCCACCAACAGTGAATAAGGGTTCCAGTTTCTCCACAACCTCGGCAGCATTTGTTGCTTGCTGTTCTGTTAAATTTTTTCTATTTTGACTGGGGTGAGATGATACAGTTATGTCTTTGATTCTCTTAATCCACTATGATTTAGATGTTATTTGCTATAGGAACTAGTGTTAATTATCCTGATTGATACCTGGTTTTTCATTTTCTTCTACCATAAATTGTATTACGTTTAAGATGACAAAACCAAGTTATTAAAAAACAGGAACTTCCTGTATCTCTTTTTCTGAGTGATCCACTACTGTGAGACTCTTAAGTAGATAAAATATTTTTAAGTATCTGTATGTAAAGGGATAGTCAGCCTTTTACCCTTTTCATGCCATATTTAGAGACACAGTGTCCTGGAAGTGCTTTGACAAACCTGCCATATATTTGTGTCTGTAGAGTCACAACTTATTTAACTTAAGCTGTTTTACCAGAAACCTGGGAGCAGAACAGCAAAGCTACTGGCAGCTGATTCACAGAACTCATGGGCAGACACAAATCTTGATATTTGGCCTAGAGCCCCACATATGGTTTTAAAGAAAAGTTTATTTTCAAGAGACAGTTTTCACTCTGCAATTCCACTTAAGTCTTATGAGTTGCTGAATTGCTTGATGTGAACATGAAAGTAGCAGCTATTTAACAATTAACTAGGTCTTTTACCAAAAAGTAATGGGTGACTGGAATGCAAATGTTTGGAAGAGAGGAGAAAGATTAGTAGTTGGAAAACATGGACTAGGTGACATAAATAAAGCTGGAGAGAGAATGATAGAATTATGAACAATGACATATTTGTTACAAATACATTTTTATAAGAAACATACACACAGGCTATACACATAAATTTCACCTGAGGATATATGCATAGGAATCAGAGTGATTGCATCTGTGGAAAGAATTTCTGGAGAAGCTCAATATCAGCTGTGAAAACTAGGCC
>NW_006399846.1:3779912-3793800 GCF_000299155.1 Elephantulus edwardii | reverse complement strand
TTAAGGAGCTGAACAGAAGAATCCAAAGGGCAGAATGGGAAGACAAAGTATTACAATGAAATGTGCAAAAGAGTTTGAGTCAGAAAATCAAAGGAGCTGAACTCGCTCAGCATTTCTTAAGCTGAAGGAACTACAGAACAAATTCAAGCCTCAAGTTGCAATACTTAAGGATGCTTTGGGCAGAATATTAAATGATCCAGGAAGCATTAAAAGAAGATGGAAAGAGTATACAGAGCCATTGTACCAACAGGAATTGGCAGACACAAAAGAATTTACTGAAACAACATATGAGCAAGAGCCTGTGGTGATGAAGGAAGAAGTTCAAACTGCTCTGAAAGAACTGTCAAAAAACAAGTCCCCATGAATTGATGGCATACCAATTAACATATTTCATCAAACAGATAACTGCCCTGGATGTGCTCACCAAGTTGTGTCAAGAAATCTGGAGGACAACCACCGGGTCAACTGTCTGGAAGAGATCTATATTCGTTCCCATTCCAAAGAAAGGTAATCCGACAGTGTGGAAATTATTGAACAACATCATTGATATCACATGCAAGAAAGAGTCTGCTGAAGATTTTCCAAAAACAAATGGAATATCACATTAACAGAGAACTGTCTGAAGTGCAGGCTGAGTTTAGAAGAAGCCGTGGAACTAGGGGTATTATAGCTAATGTCAGGTGGATCTTAGCTGAAAGCAGAGAATACTAGAGGAATATCTATCTGTGTTTCGTTGACTATGCAAAGGCATTTGACTGTGTGGATTACAAAAAACTGTGGCTGACTCTGAGAAGAATGGGAATCCTAGAATACTTTATTGTGCTTATGTGAATCAACTCAACCAATAACATTCTATGACAGGTTTGGAAGCAGGAGTGGCATTATCCACTTCCTAAACAACTTGCCTGCGGAAACTCTATGAACTTTGATAGAGGGCTTCAGGCCTTTTGTTCATAGGGTCGCTATGAGTCATGCTCAACTTGAAGGTGTTCAACAACGACAACAACAACAACATACCTGGACCAGGAGGCAGTCGTTAGAACAGAGCAAGGAAACACTGCATCATTCAGAATCGAGAGGGTGTATGCCAGGGATGTGTCCTATCTCCATGCATTTTCAATCTATATGCGGGAACAGATTATCTGGGAGGCTGGGCTCTATGAGGAGAAATGTGACAACAAGATTGGAGATAGACTCATCAACAATTTGCGTTATGCAGATAACACAATCCTGCTTGCTGAAACTGAGGAGGACCTGAAGCGCTTGCTGCAGAAGGTCAAGGACTGCAGCCTTCAATATGGATTGAAGCTCAATATCAGGGAAAAAAAGATTCTCACCACTGGGCCAATTGGCAGAATCATGGTGATTGGTGAAGAGACTGAGATTATTAACAGCTTTAGTTTGCTTGGCTTTACAATCAACACTCTTGGTACCAGCCACCAGGAAATCAAGAGATGAATTGCATTGGGAAAGTCTGCTGTCAGAGACCTCTCCTAAGTACTGAAGAACAACGATATCATTTTGGAGAAAAAGGCACCTGATCCAGGTCATGGTCTTTACAATTACTCTCTATGCATCAGAAAGCTGGACAATGACTAGGAATGACAGAAGGAGAATTGATGGTTTTGAACTGTGGTGCTGGAAAAGAGTATTGAATATAGTATAGACTGCTGGGAGAACAAACAAGTTCATCCTAGAGAGGATGAAACCAGGCTGCTCCTTGGAGACCAGGATTCCAAAGCTTCGTCTTGGACATGTTGCAAGGTGGGACCAATCTTTGGAGAGAGACGTTATGCTTGGGAGGGTGACGGGACAGTGCAAGAGAGGAAGACCCTTGATGAAATTTATTGGTTCAGTGACTAGGGTAATGGGGGGGTAAGTGTGCCAGAGACACAATAAGATTGGCACAGAATAGTGCAGGGTTTAGGGCTATTATACATAGGGTTGCTATTAGTCACAGGTAACTCTAGAGCATATAACAACAGTGGTATCAGACAACATCACAATAGATGGAGAAAGGATTGAAGCTGTCAATGATTTTATCTCACTTGATCAACACTCAACTTTCTTGGTACCAGCAGTCAGGAGATCAGGAGACATGTTCCATTGGACAAGTCCTTTGTCACACATTTCTCCAAAATACTTAAGATCAGTGATGTCTGTTTGAAGAATAAAGTGTGCCTGATTTAGGCCATGCTTTTTCAATCATCTGCCACATATTTCAGAGGTGGACAATGATTGAATATGACAGAAGAAGAATTGATGCCATTAAGTTGTAATGTTTGAGAAAAGTATTGAATATTCATTCCATGAACTACAAAAAGAATAAAGAAATAGGCATTAGCAAAAGTGAAGCCAGAATGCTCCTTGAAAGAAAGGATTGGAAAGCTTCATCTCTCATGCTTTAGGCATGTTGGTAGAAGAGGCTATTTGGAAACATGGAGGGTCCACAAAAGAGAGGAAGAGCTCCAATGAGGTGGATTGACAGTGATTGCAGCAATGGGCCTATATGTGCCAGAGATGATGAGGATGGCATAGGACAGACAAGGTGCAGGTCTGTTGTTCATAGAGTTGCTATGTGTTGTACTCAACTTAATGACACCTAACAACTACAACAAGAGTGCCAGTATGGCTGATGGACTTCTTTCCACTTGAATTAGATCTAGATCATCCACTATCCCCTCCTTTTTAAGAGCAGTCAACATTATTCAGGTGCTCTGAATGCCATTTCCAACACAAATCTGATTTTCTAATAGTGGTCCATTGACAACAGAATAATGTTCTAGAATAAGGAAGACACATCTACCATAGTTACTTAGACACTTACTCTACAACCTGTGTACTATGAGAAGTCAGTAAGAACATGAGAAAGGAGAAAAGGGACAGATGTTCATACTCAATAAACTTCCTGCCTACTAGGCATTGTATTTTGTATCTTTCATGCATATTGACACTGACTCCCTTCAAATGTCTTGCAGGGTGAACTTTTTAATCCTCATTTTACATATGAAGAGCAAGAGACATAAAAAGTGAAATCACTTGTTGTAATAGCACACGGAAGAGCTAACTAACATTTAAGCCTGGGTCTGCTATCCGATTCTCCTTTTATCTTTTCCTTGATCTTTTACTCTTACCTCTATTCAGTCTGAATTGATTCACAGCTGACTCAACCCAACTCCCCTGGGTTTTGGACACTGTAATCACGTGGAAGGAGACTGCCTTCCATCTATCACCTATGGAGCCTATGATGAATTTAAACTGCCCAAAAGGCACAGCATTTGGGTTAGGAGCAAAACTTCCTACAGCGTTCCCTTCTTTTTTTTATGGATGACTAAAGTATTCAGTTGAAGTTTAAAACAGACATTTAAATTTTTAGTGTTATATTTTTATAAAGGTTGAAAGAAATCTCGCCTTTTCAACACCCATCCCACTTAACTCTGTTTGCTTTCTTTTAAATTTTAGGCAGTTACTTGAAGGTTTCCTTACTTTTGCCTCATTATTATATTTTTTCTAACCTTAGATTGCAGTAAGGTTAATTGAGTTATGTTAGAGCATAAATACAAGCGTGCATGTTGGCTGACCATTTATGCCCCAGATTATCTTGCCTTTTGAGATCAAAACCATCACTTGAGCACTCCTCTCCCTGCCTCTAGACTCCTTTAACATTGATTTCTACCTTCAAGGTCCCACCTCTTGAGTGTGTGTCAAATCTGTTAGATTCTGCCTAACAGGTGCTCTCTCATAACACACACACACACACACACACACACACACACTCTGTCTATGCAACTGTTTAATCCCATCACAATGAGCTCCTAAGATTGGCTCAGAATAGGGCAGAGTTCGGAGCTAATGTTCATTGGGTCCCTATGAGTCACAGACAACTCAATGGCACATTACAGCAATAACATGTTACTGTTGTTGTTAGATTCTCTCAAGTGGAGTGTGGCTCATAGCAAGCCTTTGAACAACAGAGTTGAGCCCTCTCCTATCCTGTGTCATCCTCATCGTCTCTGACATAATTGAGCCCACTGCTGCAGTCATTATGACAGTCACTGGGGGTCTTGATCTCTTTATCTAAAAAGATGGGACTCTTTGTGAATTAGTCTGTCATCCTTGCTTCTTAAGGAATCCCTTATTTCGGGATTAAACATACCGTTGCTACTCTATTTAATGTCTATAACTGTACCTATGAAAACTTTTTGAGTCACTGCTGCTATACATTATTGAGAGACTTAGAAGATTTTTGGAAAATTTGCCTTTCTGAGTAGCCTCATTTAGGTATTACTTTGTGTGAAAAGACATTTTCTTCAAAACACTACTTTTCAAAGGACGTGAGCGGAACAAAGGAGCCAGTCTGTAGTGTAGATACGGTCTAATTAACAGCAGATACATAAAAACGCCTCGCTTGTCAGAGCAGGTAGTTCACATTGAGTCAGCCCACTCTTTTTTTTTTTTATTTTATACTGGTTTATTACAAAGTTTGAATACATTGTTTTTCACACCAGATCTTTCCCTGTTACTTCACCACCCCCATCAAATTGTACTACCTTATATGATTAACCCCTCCTTCTCACCCATCCTCACCTCTCTGCTTCCATCCTTAACCCCCCACCCCCACTTGGATCCTCATACTCATTCTACAATAGTTGTTTTATACAGTATTTGTCCTTACAGAACTGATCTAGTTCATTCAGTATAATGCTCTGCAGTCCCTCCCAAGTTAGGTAGTGATTTACAAAATCATTGCTCCTGCATCCTGCACAGTTTGAATGTACTACATTTTTCCTGGTGCTTCCATAAAGATATTTGTGAAGCTGGCATGGGAAGCACCCCTTCTAGAGTCTGCACTGGCCTTGAGTCCACTTCTCATGAGGGCTGACCCAGACACTTGGGAATCTCACTATGGATCGGGCAACCATAAATCTGTGTTTGGTATGATTAAAAGTTCTCTAGTGAGACAACCCCTTAAAGCTTCAGTTGTTAGTCATGTTCAGTGCACACAAAGCTAAGGTTCAAATTGCTTCATGTTCTCCAATTTGGACCACAGTTTTATGGGTTTGGTCTTTTGGACCAGGCCATTCTTCCCTCCAGCCACAATTGTGCCCTTAGATTGGCTGCTTTTATCTTGTCTTTAAACAATAACAACATGCAGTGATAGGTTCTGGTGTTGGGGCAAGAAATGAACTATTGTCCTAGTCTAAATGGGATGGTTTGAAATGGGAGAGTCTCAGCACATAACGCAATATCTGTCTCACTACAAGAGTTTTTTCCTTGATGTCGGCCACTTCTTTGTGGAAGTAGGCGGAGAAAAGATAGAAGCCAGTACAAATGATCAGTCTGGCCATCTGGAAAGAGGTGCAGGCACTTATATGCCTTTTAATGGTCCATTTTAGCTGGTGGAGATGGAAATGGGAAAAAAAAATATTTTCACTGGTTTGGAAAAGATTTGGGGAATCTCAGAAGGCTCTTACTCTGACTAACCATTTTGATGTGTTATGAACCCAAGGAGTTTAAGCAGCATTGTATGCCTGTCCCTTCTGATTGAAATGAATCAAATTATGATAAGTCTTCTTTCCTTATAGGATCCTACTCAAGTCTCCGATGCTCCAATATGCTGACATTTCTCTGTCAAGACCCTTAATGCTCCAGCCTCAGCAAACACATTGTCCAAATCCCAAGAGGCATTAGTGTATTATACTGTTAGTTTACCCAGCTGGATTGCTTCCATGTGGCTGGAATTACTAACTTCTAAACTACCAGTGAAGAAAGTTCCATTTCTCAATACAGCCCATCTAATGATTTAAAGTCGTTTATTCTCTGGTATCTGCTATGGTATTTCTTAGGACTTTTCTATTTCAAATGTAAAAAAATTCTACTTAAACTCAACTTAGCCAGGCTAGAAGGAACATGGGTGTCACAGGCACAGTGATTCATCAGTTGTTAACCAAAAGATCAACAGTTGAAACTCACCAGCTTCTTCAAGGGAGAAAGATGTGGAAGTGTGTTTCCATAAAGATTTGCAGCTTTGAAGCCCTAAGGCAGCTCAATTCCAACCTATAAGGTTCTGTGAGTTGAAATTGACTCAATGGCAATAGGTTTGATCATGTAAAACTATGCTTCCCAGAATTCTCATCCCTGTGTGTTTTTGTTCAGAAAGAGATTATTGTTGGGAATTTAGAGGTCACAAGTGAAATAGCAATCAGTTTGCAGCTGACACACATTGTTGCTTATCTGATGCAAGGGAACAGTGGGCCCTGCCACAGCCGCAGCTTCTTCCGTGGATCCTCCTTCCGCTTCTCTGACTCCTAGGCCAGCGGTGGATTGGCAGTAGAGATTCTGGCTTCTGTAAGGTATTCAGACCGCAAGATATTCAAAGGCATGGGAGTTTTATTGTGTCCTCATGAGTTCCAGCTTGTGCTTGTGGGAAGTACATATCTATCTTTGCCTCTGTTGGTTGAAGATGAAATTGTGCTCTCAAAAAAATGTGTTTTGAGTTCTACACTTATGGCCATGGAAAGGAGTCAGTGTGGTGCACAAACAAACCATTTGGTGAGTGGTGTCAGAACAGCCCTATCTGGACCACTTTGAATAGACTTTTTCTCAGGAAAGAGGATTTCTTACACAGAACAGGGACAAAAGGGGCCCAAGAAGGTAAAAACAACAGTCATGGGTACATTACGTGCATGTTAAGTACCGGATAAACATTGTGGTTTCTCAAGGCTGTTGATGTTTCAGAAGATCTGTGACATGTGAGAATGCCTTTTGAATTGTAAAACTGTGGTAAATACGTATTATTCTCACAAACCTACTCTTTTAGATGCTGTAGGTCTTAATCTTACATTCTTTTTTTCTCCTCTAAGTAAAAATTCCACAGATGTTTGCATTCAGGCTTAAATTTCATTCATTCTGATGTTTTCTATAATGCCAGTTGGGAATTAGACTATTCCTCTTATGTGCTTTTCTGGGATTTGGCAAAAATCAAGAGATGACTGTCTTACTTTTTTTTTTCATGAAAGAATTGAAAGAAGTAGGCTTCATCTAATATAATTACTTTTTCTCCTATTTTATTTAAAAAAAGAAGAAGAAAAACAAACAAAAACAACCACCTAAGCCAAAACTTTAAGACAATGTCATTTTGGGCCCCAAATCTGGCACAGATCTTCTTTCTTTCTTCCCTGGTATTTCATTTCCAAATTCAGATTGTTTCCCTGAACCATTTTCAACTCTGTCTGTCTACTCCAAGACTTACATGTAGAGTGAACAGCAAGTGGGTCTCATTATCAGTGGCATTCTATCCTGCAGAATCCTTTGCCACTGGGTTGTCTCCAGTCAACCCTGGGTCCAAAGAGAACTGTTCTCACCCAGATGGAAGTCTCTGAGAGATTTGCTTCCTGTGTCCATGGAGCAAGTGTCCATGGATGCAAGTGCCAACTAGAATACAATGTCTATAAGAGATGCACTTCTTCTGGGAAAAGAGAACAAAACTAGAACATGTCTGGAGACTGATTTTGAAAGAATACATCACAGTTTACAGAATACTTTCATCTATTTTATGTGTATACAAATGCTCATTTAATAAAATCAACAAGTATTATTTTAATTATCATTTTACTACTGAGGATCTAGGAGAATTATGTGACCTGCGTAGCATTACATGAATGAAAACGCAAATCTAAGACAAGACTGTTGCTCTTTTTTTTAATATATAAGCTGCTCACACCACACTATATCCCTTCCTGTACTTCAAACTGCCCTTGAAAAAAAAATCAAAGTTAATTAAATTAAGTTTGGGATGAATTTAGAGTTAAGGATATTGTACTTGAATATGTCAATAATTTGAAAATTGATATTCAGCTGTGGTTTGTAGGTTAGCTCTCTTATTAATCATAATACTCAATTGATCTATAAAAACTGTTCCCAAGGTAATTTATAATAATATTCATTTTCTGAAGGAAGAAAGGAGGTAAACTAATATTTATTAAATAACCGCTACTTGACAGGTCTTTTCACATATATTTATTTTTCATTTAATCTCCAAAATAATCTTGTAAGGTATAACTTTTACATTTTCACTCTTCAGATGATGATGATAATAATATAAATCATAGTGGTATTTATAGACCACTCATACATTACCTGACGTAATCCTCACAACCATTCTATCAGGTTGGTTGTGTGAGTGAAAACGAAATTGTAGGGGCATTAAGGAAACTTCTCAAAGTTGCAGAGTTTGAGTTTGAACTTAGATCAGAATCTCTTGCTCTTAAAAATTACCTAGTGGATCAGAGTGTTTCGTCAATATGACTGTGGCCCAATCTACATGGGTCTTTTAACTTGGGAATGTGAAGAATAAATAGAGCCTCTCATTTTGCAGTCTAATAGTGTACTGCAGGGTCAGGGAACAGATAGGAGTCTAGACAACAAGAACAAGTTGACACTGGACAATGACTAAAAGAGAAAAATTTATTTTCTAGGGTTAAAGAGGACGTGAGGAGGCCATTAAAGTTCTGCTTTAGAGAATAGAAAGGTTAGAAGTTGCATCATACCTAGAGGTGTCTCAGAAGAAAAGCTTGATTATCTAGTTCCAAAACACCAGGCACTGGAAAGCCAGAGGAACACCATCCTGCTTTGACATGGATGGGTTGGCCATGAGTCCAAACTGACTCCACAGTGTCCTGTTTTGTTGTTTGCTTTAATATAAAAATGTTTTAATTTTTTCCATTGTCACACACTTTCTTTTTCCCCTTCCCCTTCTGCTTGCCCCCCACAATGCAGACCTGGTTCCAGATTGTTGTCATACATATGATGCCTAATCATATGCTCCTTTCAGACAGTTCTTTCCCTCCTCAATGATCATTATCTACCACTCTTTTCTCATTCTCTCCACAATCCCCTCATGTCTGTCCTATTTCATAATAGCAGTGTTATACAGTATTTGTTCTTTTTTGACTGAGCTATTTCACTCTGTATTATATCCTCCAGGATCCCTCATGTTGCATAATGTTTTACAAGTTCATTGTTTTTTTTTTAGTGCTGCATAATATTCTATTGTATGAATGCTCTGTAGTTTTCCTATCCATTTATTCATGGGCATTTGGATTGCATCCATTTCTTAGCTGTTGTGAACAATGTAGCAATAAACATGGGTGTGCTTTCATCTGTTTGAGTCATGGCTCTGATTTCTTTAGGGTATAGTCCCAGGAGTGGGATTGTTGGAACAAATGATATTTCTATATCTAACTTTTTGATAAAGCACTAGACTACCTTCCATACTGGCTGTACCATTTTTACATTCTCTTCAGCAGTGAATAAGAGTTCCAATGACTCCACATCCTCACCAGCATTTGTTATTTGTTGCCCTGGTGAACTTTGCTATTGTTGCTGGGGTAAGATGATATAGTTGTTTTGACTTACATCTCTCCTATATCTAGAGATCTTGAACATTTTTTTAACTGTGTGCTTGCCATCTAAATATCTTCTTTGGTGACTTGTCTATTCATATCCTGTGCCCATTTAGTGATTGAGTTGTTTTTCCTTTATCTTGTTGAGGTGCTGAAGTATTCTACAATTTTTAAATAGAAATTCCTTATCAGATATTTCATTATTAATTCCCTCCCCCACCCCAGTCTGTGGGTTTTCTTCTTATCCTCTGGAAAAGTTTTCTATGTGCTTTTTAAAAGGTCCCATTCATCTGTTTTATTCTCTCCTAGTTAGAGATTTTTATTATGCTTTGAAGACTGTTCATGCTGTGGATCATGCCTTCTAGAATTCTTCCTAGCTTTTCTTGAATGAATTTTAATAGTCTTTGGTTATACTTGTAGACCCTTGATCCGTATTGAGTTGGTTATTTTGTATGGTGTGAGGTGTGGATCTTGCTTTGGTTTTCTGCTGATGTTTCCCCAATTTTACCAATACTATCTGTGTTATGCAGATGACACAACTCTGCTTGCTGATACTGAGGACCTGAAGTGCTGGCTGCAGGTCAAGGACTACAGTCTTCAATATGGCTTGAGTCACAATTTGACGAAAACAAAGATTCTCACCACTGGGCCAGTTGGCAGCATCATGATGGATGGTGAAGAGAGTGAGACAGTTAACAGCTTTAGTTTGCTCATCTCCACAGTCAACACTCTTGGCACCAGTAGCGAGGAAATCAAAAGACTTAATGCAATGGAAAAGTCTGCTGTTAGAGACCACAGCAAAGTACTGAAGAGCAATGATGTCACTCTGGAGACTAAGGTACACCTGATACAGTCTATATTCTTTGCAATCACTTGTTATGCATCAGAGAGCTGGACAATGACTAGGGGTGATAGAAAGAGGATTAATGCTTTGAGCTGTAGTGCTGGAGATGAGCATTGAATATACCATGGACTGCTAAGAAAATGAACAGGTTCATCTGAGAGAGGGTTAAACTAGGCTGCTCCTTGGAAGCAAGGATTGTGAAGCTTCGTCTGACATACTTTGGATATGTTGTAAGAAGGGACCAGTTCTTGGAGAGTAAGGTCATGCTTGTGAGGGTTGAGGGATAGCACAAGAGAAGAAGACCCTCTATGAGGTGGATTGATTCAGTGACTGGGGTAATGGTGGTAGGTGTGTCAGAGACAGTGAGATTGACACAGGACAGAGCAGGGTTTAGGGATGCTGTACATAGTGTTGTTATGAGTTGCAAGTGACTCAACAGCACATAACAACAACAACAACAACAACAACAACAACATACTACTGAAGATCATTCAAAACCAGCTAGAACAGTACAAGGATGAGGAGCTGCCAGAAGTTCAAGCAGGATTTAGAAGAGGTCATGGCACCAGGGATATCATTGCTGATGTCAGATGGATCCTGACTGAAAGTAAGGAATACCAGAAGGATGTCTATCTATGCTTTATTGACTTTGCAAAGGTGTTTGACTGTGTGGAACATGACAAGCTGTGGCTGACACTGAGAAGAATGAGAATCTCGGAGCACTTGATTGTCTTCATGTGGAACTTATACCTGGATCAGGAGGCTGTTGTGTGAACACAGCAGGGGAACACTTCATGGTTTGGAATTGAGAAGAGAGTATATTCTCTCTCCACACCTGTTCAATTTATAAGCTGAACAAATTATCCAAGAAGCTGGACTCTATGAAGAGGAGTGTGGCATCAGGATTGGAGGGAGAGTCATCAGTAACCTACATTATGTATATGACATAACCTTACTTGCTGAAAGCGAAGAGGAACTGAGGCACTTGTTGCAGAAGATCAAGGAATGCAGCCTTCAGTATGTACTGCATCTCGATATCAAGAAAACAAAGATTCTTACCGTTGGACTAATAGGTAGTGTCATGATGGATGGAGAGAAGATTGAAACCTGTCTACAACTTCATCTTGCTTGGGTCTACAAGTAACATCCATGGTGCAAGCAGTTAGGAAATAAGGAGATGCATTGCACTGAAAAAGCTTACAGGTAGGGAGTTTTTCAAATTATTGAGGAGGAGTGTTATCAGTTTGAGGACTAAGGTGCATCTGATTCTGGACATAGTCTTTCTGATTATGAGCTATACATCTGAGAGCTGTATAATGAATAAGGATGGCAGAAAAAGAATTGACGTCTTTGAGCTGTGGAGAAGAGCAAAGAACATCCCATGGATGGCCAAGAGAATGAACAGAGAGGTCTTGGAAAGTGTGCAGTGAGAGTGCTTTTTAGCGGCAAGAATGATGAGGCTTTGCCTCACACACTTTGGACATGTTGCTAGGAGGTACTATTCCTTGGAGAAGGACATGGCGTTGAAAGGATGGAGGGTCAGCAAGGGAGAGGAAGACGCTCAACCAGGTGAATTGACATGGTGACTGCTGCAATGATCTGTTTGGGAAGTGTTAGGATGGTGCAGGATAGAACAGTGCTCAGATCTTTTGTTCAAAAGGTCTCTCTATGAGTTGTGCTTGACTTGATGACAACATCCCCATTGAACTGATTTTGTCTCCTTGTCAAAAGATCAGTAAACCATAGATAGAAGTGCTGATTTCCTAGGTTCTCAATTCTATCACATGGACTTTCATGTCTGTCATTATACCAGTACCATTCTGTCTTGATCATCATGGCCTTGGAGTAGGATTTGAGATCAGGGAATGTCATGCCTCCTACTTTTTTTTTTTTTTTTGCTTATTTGGGGCTGCTTTCCATTCCAGATGAAATCAGAAATTACATTTTCCATTTTGTTGAAAAATGAAATTGGTATCTCCATTGGAATTGCAATGAACTTGTAGAATTATAATTTTCACAATATTGAGGCTTCCTATCCATGAGCATGGTATATTCTTTCATTTTTCTGAGTCTCTTTTTCTTTCTTGTATGTTTTGTTGAGTGCCATCTTGTTGAACATGACTCATAGCAACCTTATGAACAAAAGGCCTGAAGCCTTTCTGTAACTAATGTAATTTCTCCAAGTTCATATTTGTGTAAGTCTTTCATAGGCATTTGGTCATCAGTTTGGGGCTGCTTTCCAGTTCAGGAAGATGAGTGGAGCAGCTAGATTCTACAAAGGTGTATTTTCTGCTTTGGTTGAGGCTTGGGTGTCATCTGTTGCTCTCAATTGAGTTTAAGCTGATTGGATTTGACCTCATATTTTAAAAGGCATTTTAATTGTTCTAAATATTTTAATTGTTTTCAGTCAAACATTCTTCTAAGTACTATACCACTGGTCTGTCAATTTGCTGTACAGATGTATGTAACTTTTGGTTGCTGTGATAGTAAACACTGTGACACTGATGCATCAATTGTGGTAATGGTTACCCATGATGAACAATTTTTGGTGGAGCTCTCAAATTAAAGCAGTTTTAGAAGAAGGAGTGATATCCAGATACCTTGCCTCCAGAAACTCTATGAACTTTGAGAAATGATGAAAGTTTTGAGTATTCAGGACTTTCATGCATAAGATTGTTATGAGTTGTCTACAACTCAACAGCACTTAACAACAGGTCTTTTATGTCTCTAGTTAGATTTATTCCCAAGTATTTCATCTTGTGAATAGCTATTGTAATTGGTATTATTTTTCTTAGCTACATTTCTGTATTTGTCACTGTAGAGAAATTGAACTGATTTTTGTTTGTTGATCTTGTACCCTGCTACTTTGCTGAATTAGTCGACTATGTCCAATAATTTTCTCACTGAATCTTTAGAGCATTCTAAGTATATTATCATTTCATCCACATACAAAGATAGTTTTACTTTCTCTTTGCCAATTTATATATCTCTTATTTCCTTTTCTCACCTTATTGCTCTCACTCGATGGCATACTAATTGACATATACTTCAACAAACAGACGCTGCTCTGGATGTGCTTACAGAAAGTTGTGCCAAGAAATCTGGAGGACAGCTATTTGGCCAACTGACTGGAAAAGATTGATATTTGTTCCTATTCCAAAGAAAGGTAACCCGACAGAATGTGGACATTATTAAACAATATTATTAATATCACAGGCAAGCAAGATCCTGCTGAAAATTATCCAAAAATGACTGGAAAAACACGTCAATAGAGAACAGCCAGATGTAGAGGCTGGATTTAGAAGAGGCCATGGTACTGGGGATATTATATCTAATGTTAGATGAATCTTGTCTGAAAGCAGAAAGTACCAGAGTAATGTCTATCTGTGTTTCATTGACTGTGGGAAGGCTTTTGACTGTGGATCACAACACACTGTGGCTGACTCTGAGAAGAATGGGAATCCCAGAATATTTGCTTGTGCTTATGTGAAACCTATACATGAACCAAGAATAGAGGAAGGAGACACTTCATATTTCAAAATCAGGAAGGGTCTCCGCCAAGGATGTATTCTGTCTCCATACCTTTTCAATCTGTATGCAGAATAGATCATCCGGGACTGTATGAGGAGGAATGTGGCAT
>NW_006399846.1:3770916-3779491 GCF_000299155.1 Elephantulus edwardii | reverse complement strand
ATATTTATATAAAAAGACCAATCGCAGTGTTTTATGCATCAATAGCAGCAACAGCTTTTCCAGGCTCTGCAGTCATCAGAACAAAAATAATAGACATCCAGCACACTCCATTAAAAAAAAAAAGTACAAAACAAAAATCTCAGAAAACAGCAAAATTCTGTTACTGTTGTGGTACCTGGCAACAGTTTTGGTTTGCTTGGTTCTACAGTTGACACTCTTGGTACCAGCAGCCAGGAAATCAAGAGACGAATTGTATTGAGAAAGTCAGCTGTTAAGAATCTCTCCAGAATACTGAAGAACAATGACGTCAGGCTGGAGACTAAGGTGCGCCTGATCCAGGCCATAGTCTTTGCAATTGCCTGCTGTAGGTCAGAGAGCTGGACAGTGATTAGGACTTACAGAAAGAGAATTGATACCTTTGAGCTGTGGTGCTGCAGAAGAATGTTGAATATACCATGGACTACTAGGAAAACAAATAGATTCATCTTTGAGGGAGTGAAACTGGGCTGCTCCTTGGAGGTAAGGAATCTGAAGCTTCACTTTGGGCATGTGGCAAGGAGGAACCAGTCCTTGGAGAGGGATATCATGTTTAGGAGGGCGGAGGGGCAGCACAAGAGAGGAAAACTCTTGATGAGATGGATTGATTCAGTGATTGGGATAATGGGAATAGGTGTATCAGAGAGAGTGAGGTTGGCATAAGATAGAAAAGGGTTTAGGGATCTTGTACATAGGATCACTATGAGTTGCAAATGACCTGATGGCACATAACAACAACAACAATACTTCCAATACAATATTGTATAAAAGAGGTGATAGTGAGCATCCTTGCCTAATCCCTGTTCTTAAACACAGTGTTCTATTTTGGTGACCCAAGATCTGAGGCATTAGGTTAGGCTTCCTGTGAACTTTAAGTCTCCCCAGTCTTTAATCTAAAATCAATCTACCCTCTTGATAAAAAACATGTAGAATTTCTCCTCTTTCATCCTTGTAATTTCTTCCCAAATGAAGTATTATAGCCAATGTAAACAAATGCAATGATATTTAAAGCTGCATCAAGAGTGAGGTTAAGTATAAGGCACTTGTCATATAAACATAACACAGAGCTGACGTTAAACTGCTACCCCACAGAACCAAAGCTAGAAGTCTTCACCCAAGTTTGTTTGCGAACTGAGGGGGTGATGCCACAATCGGCAGGATTAAGAGCTTTGAAACACTTGCCTAAAGCCAACAGGCTGAAGGCTGAGGGCTTGAGAGCACATTGTAGAAGCAGTCCTGACTGCACAATTATATACTGCTGCCAAATGTAATTAGTGTTTTAATTTCCCTAAGAAACACCATTGTCATGAGGGAAAAGATAAAGCCAAATACACAGGTATAGAGAGGATGAGAAAGTTCTTAAGTTTTCTTCATTTTGGTTTTCTCTGTCTAGTTATACAGGATAGAACAGCAGAAAGCTAAAAAGATACCGAGGGAGGAAAAGTTGGCAGAGAACCCCTAGCTGACCTACCTGAGTCTTAGCTTCCTGATTTAAGACAGTTGTGCACTAATTTGAGAAAAGCAATAGCAGTACTTCCTGAAGCACTTTAGGTCTGTGAAGACCTGGAGAACATGGGAGAGAAGCTCGGTGATGCAGTTATAAAACATTTGGTTTCTAACTGAAAGATCAGTGGTTCAAATCTATCAGCTTTCTCTTGGGGGAAAATGTGGCAGACTAATTATGTAACAATTACAGTCTTGAAAACAGTTCTACTCTGTCCATTGGGTCCCTGTGAATCAGAACCAACTTAATGGCAATGAATCCCTGGCCAATGGGAAATACTGTTAAGCTCCACCTTCAAATAAGCATTTCCCTGATTTCCAGAAGTAGATGAATGTGGAGGTTGGGGAAACTGGTAGGATTTTGGAAAGTACTATTGGAAAGATGATGTTTGAACTTAGTAAGGGACAGACTTGATCAGTAGGAGCCATCTAGAGAGGAAAGAAAAGAACAAATCATAAAATTCCAGTGAAAAGTCATTACATTCCAGGAAGGTTAGCAAATACAATATATATGCAGTGTTTGGGCTTCAGTAATCCATTTGTAGGAGCTCTATTGGTGAAGACATTGCAGAAGAAATTAGTTTCACTTAGATGTTAAAATTTGTTGTTTGATAAGATTGTTTTTATTAATGATTTTAATGCAACATATATATATTTTTACAGCATATTCTTTCCATTAGATTTCCCCCCGTTCACCCATTGTTACACATTTTCCTCCATGCTCACTCCACCCCCCAGTTTGCTTTTCTCCTTGAAAAGAAAAAAAAAAAAGAATTCTTTCATTTTTATACAATCCTCTCCAAGTACACAGTCCACTTGACTATGCATTTCTTTTTTTGTAATCTTGTCATGAAAAAAATACCTAATCCTAACAAAGAGGTTTATCCTAGAGAGGGCTAAACCAGGATGCTCCCTGGAGGCAAGGATTCTGAGGCTTCGTCTGACATACTTTGGACATGTTGTAAGGAGGAACCGGTCCTTGGAGAAGGACATCATGCTTGGGAAGGTGGAGAGACAGCACAGGAGAGGAATAACCTCTATGAGGTGGATTGATTCAGCGACTGGGGTAATCAGGATGGATGTGTTGGAGACAGTAAGATTGCACAGGACAGAGCAGGGTTTAGGGCTATTGTACATAGGGTCGCTATGAGTCACAAGTGACTCAACAGCACATGACAACAACAACAACATATTCCTTTTAAACAGTTCACTCCCTCATCTGTTTCAATTCAGTATATGTTATTTATCCCCTCATTTTTTAGGTCTGATAAGATTTGAGAGCCTGTGGTTCTCTGATTTGACACTAAATGGCATTATACAGATTAGGAGGTTTTCTTGAAAATATTGATGTAAGGACAGAAGGGTCAATGTTTATATTTCCATAAGCCTTCACTACATGCTGTGTAAACACCAAACGAAGGATCTACACATCTCATTCATTTTTAGTGTTGCCCTATGCTACCCACTTACACTAAACTTTCAGAGCTTTCACTTCCAATTATCACTCTGTTTTCCCCCCTACCAAAACATGGACAATCTTCCTTCTATGATAAGTCTTCCAGCTGTTCGAGAAGGCTAGAGTTTTCCCTCTTTAAATCATTCTCCGGGCTTTTCTTTGTAGAATGACGAATGACACTGAAGTCAGGCTGGACTGTGGATGACTTTTCTCTTTCTGGCCCTTGTTCCTCTCCTGGCAAAGGGCAACTTTTCTGTGGTTTGAGCATTCTTCTCTGACCACACCATGACATAGTCCAACAGCAGGCTGGGAGGACACTTCCCTCCCTCCAGTGGTAGACTGTACTAAATCTGTTTATAAATAAAGACTCGAATGAAACACACTGGTAGTAAGCCAATTCCTGCTTTCAACTCGTAGTGACCTTCAACCAGGTCTCTAAAGCTATACATCTCTATGGGAGGAGACTATACAACTTTCTCCTGTGGAGAAGTTGATAGATTTGAAACAATCATCTTTTTCTTATCAGGCCAACACATTACACACCATATCACCAGAGGTTCTTAATTATAAATGAGGATGTTCAAATTTTATGCAGGAAAATATTTTTCTTTCTTGAGGAATTGAGCTTGTCTATATCCATCTCCCTTAGTAGAAGTTATGTAAACAACTGGCATTGGTTATGTTTTTCTTTCCTGAAAACCATGAAAAATGAAAACACTTTCCTCTTCTTCCTAGAAATATGTAGGTGTATGTGTTTGTTCTGATGAAAAACCTCAAATAAATTGTTTCCTACTAGAGTGTACACATCCTTGACCAAAGGTGAACAGGGAAGAACTACCTATCAGGTCAATTGTTTTAAAACCATTTAAAAAAAGCTTTATTTTTGTATCTTTCCACTTAACCAGAAGTAGGAACTGTTTTCATTTTAAAAATGTTAGCTGTTGACTTCCAAGGGATAGATAAACAATGAAAGGTCCAGAAATCCACAAGCAGTTCCACAGGAGAAGGGTGGACAGTCTCCTCGTAAGTGGTTTACAGACTCCAAAAATCCACTAGAGGCAATGACCAAGTGATTCTGATATTTCTTTTAAGTTTTTTTAAAATTCGGCAAAATAACTGAATTACACATTATGCCAATCATTGATTCTGTTTGGTGCTATTGCATCACCTAGGACTCATAGTGACCCTATCAGCAAGGATCAGAGCCGTCTCCTACCCTGCCTCTCCCTAACATCGCCTCCATGCTCACATCCCTCGTTACAGTTACTGGTCCATCCGTCTTGTTGAGGATCTTCCTCTTTCCGATCCTCTACCTGTCCCCAGAGGATGCCTTTTTTTTCTCCCAAAGACCAGCCTCCTCTGACAACATGCTGAAAACATGTGACAGAAAGTTTCACTAGCCTTACTTTTAAAGAGTGTTTTAGGAAAGAAGTATAAAGAGGGACATTGAGGAATAAGGAAGAGATAAAAGATGGGAAAAAGAAAATGAAAAAAAATGTAGCCTTTGATTCAGTCATAAGCAAAGCAATGCAGAAAGTGATAGGGAAATAGCCAAAGAAAGACAAAACCAGGCAGAAAAACTCTTTCCATACACACACATAAACATCTTCAGAGACAAATTAACATTTGTACAAGGCCTGGACAGTCCCAGGAAAACAAATTATATGCAGACACACTTAGAGATTCGTATACTGAATGAGGTAGAAATAAAGGGCTCTTGAGGTTTAAGAGAGAAATGCAAGAAGGCAGTGGTGAGTCAGCAGTAGAAATCATACCTTCCATGTGGGACGTCAGGGGCATCAGATGCATCCCAAGCATGGCTACCACCTGTCTGCCACCAGAGTCCTGCATGGTCTTACACTAAAAACTCAGCCAATAAAAATCCTGTGGAGCTCAATGGTCTGATCCTGTTATGCCTAGAATCATATAAGCAGAGGCCAGCTAGATGGTAGCTAACATGGAGAGAAACAAGGGAAAGGGGCCTGCTGCATAAGGAAAGCATATTAACTGGACACCTTCAAACACTGAACATGCTTCAGGCACTTTTATAGCCTTCTTCCAGAGATTACTGTGCACTTCTTACAAATACAAATTTTGGATCTTATCTCTAGCATTTCCTAACCATGTGACTACATACTAGCTATTTAACTTCTTTGAGATTCATTTTCTTCATTTTGAAAATGAATAATAAGGACATCACAGGGAAGCTGTAAAAATAAATTCAAAATAATGTAGATAAAGTTCCTTGCTCACTGCCTCACTCAGATTAAGTGCCCAACAAATATTGACTGACGCTATTATTAAAATTTGTCACAATGCTATTGAGTAGGTTATTTTTATTTATTAAGATATGGAAACCAAAACTAAGAGATTGACCCATTTGTCCAAGCTACATAATTATTGAGACACAGAGCCAGATTTGAACCTAAATCTATCTAATTCAAAAGCTCTTGCTCTTTTCATTGGTGACAAAGCGTATGGATATCCCAATGCTTGTCAAGAGAACAGATAAATGTGTTTTGGAGCAAGTGCAGCCAGGGTGCTCCTTAGAGGCAAAGATGTAAAACTTCATCCACGTACTTTGTGCATGTTACTAAGAAGTACCTCTCCTGCTCTGTGGCTGAGTTCTTTATGAGTCACGTGGATGTTCCACATACCCTGAAACAATTTCCTGGGGGCTCACAGTTCTAACCGGCCTTTGCCCTTTCACCAAAAGGCCAAGGTTAATGGGCCCACAAATCTGGATCGCAGAACTTGGGACCTGACTTGGGTCAGAACCTGACTCATCTTGCTCTATGACCTCCACTAAAGGAGTGAAATGCTTGGCTGCTAATTGAAAGGTTTGCACTTCCAGCCCACCAGTTGCTCTGAGGGGTAAAGATGTGACAATCTGCTTCTGTCATGATTATGGTCTTAGAACCCTGAGCAGATGTACTCACAGGGTTACTATGAGTTGAGAGTTTGGTTTTTGCACTGGTAGCACTATATACAGTTAAACATTCAGCTGCTAACCAGAAAGATTTCTGGTTCCAGACTGAAATGAAGGTCACAGCCTGGACAACCCTATCAGAAAATTGTATTAAAAATCCACTAGTGTTAACCACACTTATCCCAGCCCTGGTAAAATGTCTAGTTCCTAGTATTGTCACTGGTAATAAAGGAGTTGGTGTGTCTTAAAGAAGAAAAAAAAAAGGTATCAGTTCTTAGAAAAAGACGTCATGCTGGAAAAGGGAGAGGGGTCCAGGAAAGAGAAGAAGTCAGGTGAATTGACTTAGGTGAATTGACACAATGACCATAACAATGGGCTGGAGTTCATTAGATATTGTGAGGTTGGTGCAGAATAGGGCAAGGTTCAACTCTGTTGTTCATATGGTCGCTATGAGTCATAGTCACCTTAATGGCACGTAACATGGATACATATACACATACATATATGTCATTGCACAGTGATTAAAATTTACATTTAAAATGCACTGATGTTTCCAGCAAGATAGTGTACTACACAAATGATAGTACAGACTGTCTACAACAAAGATACCAGAAATGAAGATAGCAGATATGACTATGATAGTCCTCACTTCCAAAGGAAATGATAAAGATGTAGTTTAAACACTGTCTGAAGAAAGAAATGGACTGAAAACACTGTATAAGGATACAATGTGGTGAATTTTGAACCTTTCCGGTGCAGCACAAATATTTGAATCTTTTGAAAACAAATTTTTATTAGCACAGGAAACCAGGACTGCAATGCTGTCTACATCAAAGGCTGATTGACAAAAAGAAAGGTTATTAGTCATAGACTCCCCAGGATCAGGGTCATTACTCTTCCCTCTGGCCACTCACCGTATGACCAGCTGTATTGCCCCTACCACCTGATGCAGGAACCATACACAGCTTCCCATTCAGAGGCATACTCTTCTGCTTGGTGTCTATGAAGCTGCCATAATGTGTGTGAGAGGTGGGGTTCAGGAGAAGGTTCCTATCTTGCAGCCATCTTTAAAATGATAGAAACACCATCTCTGACTGGGTTCTTGGCTCTGGTCACCTCTCAGATTGGCAGAAACTCCCTTTGGCAAGACATCCCAATATATTTCACATCTAGCACACAATACAACACAACTACATTTACACAGGGCTCTCTCCACACATTATCTGTCTCTTGAGAGTGCACTGTTCTTGAACGTTTTTGGGTAGAAATGACTTCCTCTGGCAGGATGCCCTTGACGGTTCAGCGTCTGGTTCATGTGGTCTCGCAAGTGGTTGATGCATGCATTCTTCATGCTGGGGCTGTAGTGTGCTCCCCAAATCAATTGCCCAAGTACCTACAATTGCCCAAGTACCTACTCTGACATTTCTGTGGCTCAGGATGCAGATATATGTCTCCTCACACCAGTAGAATGAGACATCTCTGGCTGTATTCCCTGCCAGCATGCATCCCCTATATTGACAAAGATACCATCCCTGACCAGAAAGACTGCCCTAGACACTGCTGAGGTCACCACAGAATCTGTCCTAGACTACGTGTTCCAACCCTAGAAGCCCCTTTAGACCAATATAGGTGCCATCTATAAACCAGCATCATATCTTGGGCTCTCTTTAGTGCCCTCTGTCACTTCTCAGACATGAATAGATTTCATATTAACTGGGCACCTCAACTACAATCTTTTGAAGAACCAGTAAAAACTCCAACTCAGAGAGGGCATCTTGAATCCAGCCACTACAGCAATGGCAAGGACACAAATCAGGTACCCAACCCACTCCCACTCCCCATGTTCCTCTTTTCATTACTCTTGTTTTTTTCTTTTCTTTTTCATTCTTCCTTTCGAGTGTTTATTTCTTCTATTTTTTCTTCTTCTCTTTTGCTTTTCCCTTTCCCTTGTCTATCCTTTCTTCTTTTTTTTGCTTCTCTATTTTTTATTCTCCTTCCTTTTATACCCCTCAATTTGATTTTTCTTATTTTTATCTTAATGTCTACTCTTGTCTTTGTTTATTGTGTTTGTGTGTTTCCTCCTTTCTTTTATTTATTGTCCCTCTTGGAAACAGATGGCACCAGTGTCCATATAATCCAGTGATACAGATACCACTTGTTGTTTTATCCGTTGTTTTGGAGTGCCATTGAAGTTGACTATGACTCATAGTGATTCTGTGAACAACTCTATGAACAACTGATCTGAACCTTTCCCGATCCTTGTCATCATCTAGATCTCTGTTATACTCAAGGCCATTATTATAGTCATTGCAGCAATCCAGCTTGTTGAGAACCTTCTTCTATTTTTCTGATGCTTTATCTTTATCAGAATGATCTCTTTTTCCAAAGACTAACACCTCCTGACAACATACCCAAAGTATGTGAAGCAAAGTTTCACCATACTTGCTTCTAAGGAGCACCCTAGCTACAATTCCTTCAAGACAAGTTTTGTTGTTTTATTATTTTTGTAATCTGTAATAAATGGAATACCAATTGACATATTTCAGCTAACAGATGCTGCCGTGAATGTGCTCACCAAGTTGTGCCAAGAAATCTGGAGAACAACCACTTGGCCAACTGACTGGAAGAGGTCTCTATTTGTTCCCATCCCA
>NW_006399846.1:3750343-3769786 GCF_000299155.1 Elephantulus edwardii | reverse complement strand
TAGAGTAGAGGGACAGCGCAGGAGGGGAAGACCCTCTATGAGGTGGATTGATTCAGTGACTGGGGTAATCGGGATGGGTGTGTCAAAGGCAATGAGATTGGCATGGGATAGAGCATGGTTTAGGGCTGTTGTACATAGGGTCGCTATGAGTCACAAACGACTCGACGGCACATAACAACAGCAACAATCTGTAGGATATTCAGTGCTATTTTTCAACACCAAATTTAAAGGTATTGATTCTTTTTCTGTCATCCTTACTCATCACTGAACTTTCAGCTGTATATAAACTACTTGAAAATATCATGACTTGGACTAGGCACACTTTAGTCTTTAAAAGGACATCCTTGCTCTTTAGCATTTTGGAAAAGTCATTGACAGCAGATTTGCTGGTATCTTTAGAATTCTTGATTCCTGGTACCTTGAGTGTAGATTGACCAAGGGTAAAGATCAGCTTCTGCTCTACCTGATCAATAACAGAGTGCAACAGACACCAGCCCTATCTGACCTCAATTGCTTTACATGAACCAAGAACAGAAGATTGTATATACATCCACCTTGATCATATTCAATGGCTAAGAATTACCAAACTTATAAGCTGCATGGAACACTTTCCCTGATCAATAAAAATATAACAACACAAAAGAACACAAGGACAATAACACTACAATGTCTTGGCGGCAACAGATAAGTTAAAACCACACACAAGCACAAACATGCAGAAATAACACACATAAACAAGTGACCTAAATGCAGAATCAGAAAGTCTTTCAGAGGAAGAAATGCTATAAAAGAATGTTCTGATTAAAAAAAAGTGTGAAAGAATATTAGTGGCCTTTAATGGGTTGAAAACAATGGTCAAGAAGAGGACAGAAAACAGACAAAATTCTAGAAGAATTTTAAAAAGTACAATACCAAAATTAAAAGCCATGCAAGAAAAAAAAAAACCCTAAAACAACAAAAAACACTCCTAACCGAAATTTAGAATATTAAAGCCCAGAAATAGATAACACATTTCAAAAGAAATAATTGTAGTTAAGGCATTCACTTGCTAACCAAAAGATCAGCAGTGTAGATGAGTTGTTTTATGAGAGAAGGATGTAGCAGTCTGCTTAAATAAGGACATACAGCCTTGGAAACGTTATAGGCCTGTTCTGCTCAGTTCTACAGGATTGCATGAGTTGAGATCAAATGGATGGCAGTGACTTTTCATCATCATGCGAGTAGATTGCCAGGTCTTTTTTTGCTGTTTGAATAGCCCATCTTTCAGTTGATAGCTGAGGACTTAACTACTGCAAAACTAGGGCTGTCCAGGATTAAGATAAGAGGAACTCAGTATTCACTTCATATTTTGAAAAGGTAATTCCCCCTCCCCCCTTCTTCACAAAAGTGTGAGAAAAATCCCTTTAAAGTTTTCATTTCCTTTCTCAGTAGTATTGAATACTTACTTAGTCTGGAAATGGGCCTTTTCTCTGAACCTCAAATTCACCAGATTCAACCACTTGGTGTTCACTTTTCCTTTTATGGACTCATTCAGATGTTTCCTGGACAAAACACAGAAGGATGGATTGCTCAGGAACGTACAAACGTGCCACCTGATGGCTGAATGCAGTCCAGTTGGCACTCAGTTCTGGGCCATCAATGAGCAAATTCTTTAGGAATTTTTCCCCCCAAAACTGTTTTCTTGTGCCTAAAACATGCATTCTCACACCATTTATCTATCTGGTCTGTACCAGATGAATCTGCTCTGGATTATGCATCTTCCTGTGAGTTTTCCTGAGGCTGTGTTGCCTGTGTGTGTCCTGTGTCCCCTGGGGAAGGTTGACAGCGCCTAGCGAGGATCTCCGATTGAAGGACTGATGTGCTTTAGGATGTCAGCTTCTTTAAATTTAGGCTTTTCTTAATCACTCATAAGCTTGGCTGTTTGACTGGCATTTCTCTGGCATTCTTCATTTGTGAAAGGAAAACAAAGGAGTGAGGGTGGTCTTACTTTGGGAACAATGCCCTTTCAGAGGAGAACTCTCCCCTTCCTCAAGTCAGAAGAGCAAAGAGAAAATATGTCCAATTGTCTAAGAAAAATATTTTGACGCACTGCTCTGCAAAGTTATAAAAAGGAGGAGAGTAGCAGGATTGGTCATACAAAACAATTATTGCAGTGCTCTCAGCTGCTAATCAAAAGGTTGGAGGGTCAATTCTATCCAGAGTTGTCTTAGAATAATGCCCCGATGATCAACATCCTAAAACCCAAGCTTTGAAAACCCAATGAGTATGTGGCCTCAGTAAGTCAGTGTCAACTTGATGTTGCAACTTATTTTTTTATGAAGTGAGTTACTAACAGATTCTATAGTAAAAGCCGTAAAAGAAGTCACTACCTTCAAGGAACATCCAGGTGACGGTGGCTCTGTTTTGCAGATTCCTTGGGCTGAGGAAAGCAGAGGGGCGAGAATTGAGGCAGTGAGAGAGAACAGATAAGGGAGAGTGCTCAGAGCAGAGTCCTGGGGTACAGGGAGGAAGCCTTCTGTGATGGTGGTCCTAATTCAGGCCTGCTGGCCTGTGTTCAGAATCATTGTCAGAAATTTCAGTCTGTTTCATGGTCCATTTGAAATATCACCTTCCATTTGATCCAGGCCCAGCCAATCTTTAGAATGTGTTTGTGATATAAGGAGGCAGAAGTACATACTCGCTGCCCAGATTTCCTGAATCTTTGCCAGGTGATTAAGTGGTATATTCAGTGGGTACTGGAGTCCAATGCAAAATGTACTGGTGGTTTTTATAGGATCAGACCAGGCTCGTAGAAAGGCAAGTACAGTAAAGTTTCATGGAAATGTTGGCTTAAGAGGTATCACATGCCCGTGTATTTTAATAGAAGAAGAAACTGGGGCAAGGAAGAACACAGATGACACTAGAAAGTGGAATAGCTGGGACGTGATGCTAGTTCTTGCTGGTATTAGAGCCCATTCTCTTTTCTCTACAGCATGGGACTTATTAGCATCTCAAAACAGACAAGATTGACCCATCAATCAAGCTTTGCATTATCAGTAGAGAGGAGGCACTGTCACATGCAGTGTCTAATTTCACTTTGTGTCAGTTTGACACAATTCTCTTTCTTTTGACAAAGCAAGGCCTCCATTTAAACCCTGAGCAGCCTTGTGAATCTAGAGGCATACAGAAACACAAACAGATATCCACACTGGTATTATTCTTCTTGTTGCTTATGTGCCATCTTGTCACCTGTGACTCATAGTGACCCTACTCTCTCTTGAGGCAGTCTCACTGAATCCAACACACCTACCCCCACTATCCCAGTTATTGTGTCTCTCAATCTCATCCCAGGCCTTCCTCTCTTTCACTGCCCCTCCATCCTTTCAAGTATGATGTCCTTCTCCAGGGACTGGTGCCTCCTAGCCACATGCCCAAAGTATGTGAGACAGAGTTCAAAATCCTTACCTCCAAGAAGCAGCCTGGTTTCACCCTCTCCAGGGTAAACCTTTTGTTTTCTTAGCAGTCCATAGTATGTTCAAGACCTTCTCCAGCACCAGAACTCAAAGGCATTGATTCTTCTTTTATCATCTTTGGTCAATATCCAGTTCTCTGATGCATAGCAAGTAATTGCAAAGACCATGGCCTGAATCAGTTGTACCTTAGTTTTCAGACTGATATGGTTACCCATCAGCAGTTTTAAGAGATCCCTGACAGCAGCTTTCCCCAGAGCAAATCATCTTTTGATTTCTTGACTGC
Source organism: Elephantulus edwardii (assembly GCF_000299155.1). Lineage (NCBI taxonomy): Eukaryota > Metazoa > Chordata > Mammalia > Macroscelidea > Macroscelididae > Elephantulus > Elephantulus edwardii. The sequence goes on along the minus strand of NW_006399846.1, from coordinate 3,766,051 downwards.
TAGTGCCAAGAATGTTAATTATGGAGATAAGCAAGCTGAAGTTATTAACAATCTCCCCCTCGCCCTGCCCCGGGGTGAACATTTTGTATGGAGGGATGGAGCCACCGTTGTCCAGGTAGCCTTCACTCCCCTTCCTGGGTGCTCCCATGACAAGGCTGTTCTTGACCCTCATCTGGAAGGGGGTGGCAGGGAGGGGAGAAGGCTGAGGAGGATGGTGGTTACCTTTTCTTCTTGGCCAGCCCAACCTTTTATTACCTTTGTAAAAAGCATGTGCGTATTTATAGTGTTTTAGATTTTTTTTTTTTCTAACTTTTGTATCTTAAGAGCAGAGCACCTGATTAAGCATTGTACCCCTATTGTTAAAGATCTGTGTCCTCCCGCCTTCTCTTCCCCCTAAGTGCCCTTCTAATAAACTTTTCATTGACGAGCAAAAAAAAAAAAAATCTCAACCTCTTCTCCATCTATTATGGGGCTGCCTATTGAAGATTGTAGCCCTTGACCTTCTGCAGCAAATACTTCACTTCAGGTCCTCCTCAGTTTCTGCAAGCAGGGTTATGTCATCCAAATAACACCCGTTGTTGATGAGTCTTCCTCAAATATTGATGCCACATTCCTTCTCGTAAAGCCCAGCCTCCCAAATGATCTGATCTGCATATAGATTAAAAAGGTGTGGAAACAGGATGCATCCCTGATGCATTTTTTGCTTGATTTTGAACCATGTAGTATTTCTTCCCTCTGTCCTGATGACTGCTTCCTGGTCTAAGTACAGGTTTTGCATGAGCATAATCAAGTGTGCTGGGATTTCCATTCTTCTCAAGATTAGCCAAAATTTGCTGTGATCCATGCAATCAAATGCCTTTGCATACTCAAAGAAACAAAGATAGACATACTTCTGGTACGCCTTACTTTCAGCCAAAATCCATCTGATATTGGTGATGCCCTTTAGGTTTTTTATGAGTAAAATAGTAATGGTAGATTGATTAGAAAGATACAACCCCAAAGGGAGACCTCTACCCCTGACAGGAAATATGAAGAAGAAGCATCATGCTACTGAGGTGAGGCTCTGTTTATGGCCTCCTTCTCCGGGTGGGCCTCAGGGTTGGAGTTTGGTCAATGAGATGATGTCATGGAGAGTTTAAAGTTTAGTGGATGGTGCTTGTTCTGGTCCCTGTTTTACACTGTTATGCATGAACTTACAGATTATCTTAGAATCTCACCCAATAATAGCCAAAATAATGACTGAAAACTTGAACTGCTATTATCACATAGCATGGTGTTTATATGAGCTGGCACAGATTTTAAAATTTACCCATTTAAATGAACAACAATGGCAGTAAGAGTAGCAATTGTATCAATTAAAATCTTCTGTGCTATGGCAAAAACTTCATCTCATTAAATCCTTACAGTAACCTTGTTGTTGTTGTTGGGTGTCATCGAGTTGTAGACGACTCATAGTGACCCTACGAACGAAAGGCCTGAGCACTGTTCGTACATAGAGTTTCCGGAGGCAAGCCATTTCAGAAGTGGATGCCACTCCTGCTTCCAGGCTTGTTTTAGTTGGGAAGCTCCAGCAAACACTGTCTACCATTACCATGATTGGCACATCATTGTCACGTCGTCAGCATCACAGCAACCATGAGTTACCTCTGTACAACAATGCATAGACCAGTGCTATAGCACCTAGAAGAATGTTTTATTTTATCCCCACTCTGTAGATGAGGAAGGAGCCCCAGTGGTGCAGTTGATTAAGGAATTTGACTAATAACAAAAAATGTGCCAAACCTGTTGGGAGAAAGAGGATTTGGTTTGCTTTGGTAAAAGATTAACAGCCTGGGAAATGTTAGGAGCAATGTTCCTCTGTCTTACATGGTCTTTTTGTGTGAGAATAAGTTTAGTGGGTTTGTAGATGAGGCAAGTACAGCAGAAAGTGGTTAAATAAGAGGATTCTATGGATAGGATGAATAGTTAAGGCATTTGAAGAGTGACAGTTGAAATTCACCCAGAAGCACCTTGAAAGAAAGAACAGTAGATACCCTGAGAAACCAACCATGGATAATCCCACGGATCACACATTTATTCTGATAGACACAATGTCTCCAAGACTTAAGAACTGATTCAACTGGTCAAAAGGCTACTCAGCTAAGAGACATGTAGAGTACAGAATCTAACAGAGACTCAGCTTCCCAAGCTCCTTGTCTTCCTTTAAGTTTCAGCAGAAGATAGTTGTGCTTCATTAAGTTCATGTTTGAATTTTCTGCTCTAGTCTCGAAATATAAATGCCTTGAATGCATTCTTAGGGTCTTAAGGCTTCTTCTGTTGTTCCTTCCAGACACGTGTCAAAATCTTCTTTCTCCTCTGGTCTCCCCTTGAGGTTTTTGTGACAGCAGTGAAGTCACCTCTCATGTCCCTAACAGGCACTGCCTACTGTGACATCTCTTCTCATATCCTGGTCTCTTTAGAAACATTTTAGTAATTTTTCTGTCACTGTCCTTTTTGTTTGGTTGATTTATTTACTCCCCCTCCCCATGTGAAAAATGCAATTGGTCTGAAATAAGATGCCTGGGGCCATGCAGAAAAGTCCGTCACTCTCAGCAACCAGCTCATTCTTCGCTCTGACTCCTCACCCTGCTGGCTTATATTTTTAGCTTATTTTCCCCTTCTTTCTACCTTTTAAACAAATTTCAGCAGTCCTCCTAAAAATTTTATATACCTTCTACCCCCAAAGCTTAGGTCAAGCTTCTTTTTTAAAGTCTTAAGAACACATCTATTTTTTCACTTTACAAAATAGGTTTATCTTTTGTTCAGTTAAACATTTCAACATAACATCTATTAAATTTTAGGAAGGTTTAGAGAATAGCATAAACACATGAACCTTTACCACCCAGCTTTATAAATCGCAAGTTAGCTTTATATTTTCTCCACATAGTTTTAAAGAATGTAAGTGTTACATCATACATAGTGTTACATATATAGCACAACAACATCTAATTCTTATAATTAATAATGAAAAGAAAATAATGAAATGTAAATTTTACCTTTACTGTGTGAACCATATTTCATGTGCTCGAAATAACCCTTGCAAATGGGGAAAATTCTTTAAATAGATTTATTTGATTAGTCTAGTCTCAAGTTTAAAGGAAAATTGTGCAAAAAGAACAGAGACCTTTTAAATATCACTCTTCTGCATACTGTTTCTCCTATTATTAACATCCTGCGTTCCTGTGATACAGTTAGGACAGTTGATCAGCCCATATTTATACAATGCTATTAACTTAAGGTCATAATTTACTTTTCATTTAGAGATCATTTAAAATTTGCTCTTCATGCATTATCTAATCTTATGGGGTTTGGCAAATGTGTAGTGTCATAGGCTCGTCATCATACTATCCTATAGAATAATTTCACAACTTTAAAGGACCCTGCACTCCATTCGTTCGTCTTCTCCCCTTTAATTTTTCACTCTCTCTGCACATTTGTTTTTTACAGAATGCTCTAGAGTTGGGATTATGATGCTTTTCAGACAGATTTCTTTCTCTTTGGAGGATACATTTTAAGGTGCCTGTAAGAAATTTCCTGGCTTGATTGCACATTCACTTTCATCCTTGAATAATATTCGTTATATAGATGTATCACAGTTGGGGGGGCATAAATCATGGAGTTGTACAATTTGATGGGTGGATGGGGGTGAAGGAAACTGGAAAAATCTGTTCTGGTAAACAATGTATTAGAATTTTGTAAATAAGCTAGCATAATAATTTAAAAAAATAACTATCAGTTAAATCTTGTTGTTGTTATGTGCCGTCGAGTCGCCTGCGACTCATAGCGACCCTATGTACAACAGCCCTAAACTCCGCTCTGTCCTGTGCCAATCGCACTGTCTCTGACACTCCCATCCCAATTACCCCAGTCACTGAATCAATCCACCTCATAGAGGGCCTTCCTCTCCTGCACTGTCCCTCCACCTCCCAAGCATGATGTCCCTCTCTAAGGACCGGTCTCTCCTCACAACATGTCCAAAGTAAGTTAGACGGAGCCTCAGAATCCTTGCCTCCTAGGTTAAAAAAAATAGACCTCTTGGTTGCTTCCAATCTTGGGCAATTTTGAATGGCTACTATAAATAACTATCTCCATATCTTTTCAATCTATATGCAGAACAGATTATCCAGAAGGCTGGGCTCTGTGAGGAGAAGTATAGCATAAGGATTGGCCGTAGATTTATCAACAATCTGTGTTATGCAGATGACACAACCTTGGTTGCTGAAACTGTGGAGGATCTGAAGTACTTGCTGCAAATGGTCAAGGATTGCAGCCTTCAAAGTAGATTGAAGTTCAACCCCAAGAAAACAAATATTCTGGCCACTGGGCTAATTGGCAGCATCATGATAGATGGTGAAGAGATTGAGATTGTTGATAACTTTAGTTTGCTTGGCTCTACAATCAGCATTCTTGGTACTAGCAGGCAGGAAATTAAAAAGCCAATTGCATTGAGAAAGTCTGCTGTCAGAGACCTCTCCAAAGTACTGAACAGCAAAGATCCTAGTCTGGACACTAAGATGCCCCTGATCCAGGCCATAGTCTTTGCAATTACTTGCTATGCATCAGAAAGCGGAACAATGGCTAGGGGTGATAGAAGGAGAATTGATGCCTTTGAGCTATGGTACTAGAGAATATACCATGGACTGCTAGAACAACAAATAGGTTCATCTTAGAGAGGGTGAGACCAGGCTACTTATTGGAGGCAATAACCTACTTTGGACATGTTGCAAGGAGGGACCTGTCTTTGGAGAGGGATACCATGCTTGGGGGTGGGGTGGGGGTACAGCACAAGACAGCAAGACCGTCATTGAGATGGACTGACTCAGTCACTGGGATAATGGGGGTAGGTGTGTCAGAGTCAATAAGATTGGTACAGGATAGAATATGGTTTAGGGCTGTTGTACATATTGTCACTATGATTCGCAGGTGACTCAACAGCACAAAGCAACAACAACACTATAAATTTCTGTGTGCAGGTTTATGTGTAGGTGATTATTTTCACCTCATTTGGGTAAAGATTTAGAATCTGTTTGCCGGATTGAATGATAACCCTATGGTTAGCTTTTTTTTTTTTTAATTAATTTTTACTCTCTTCACCCTTCCTTCTGATGCTTGGTCATCATGCTGGAAGGATTCTATCTGTGTGGTTTTGTTTAGCTTTTTCTAATAATAGTAATAATCTTTTACAGTATTTGTCTTTTTGTGACTGACTTATGTCACTCAGCATAATGTCATCTAGATCTGTCCATGTCATGCAGTGTTCACAAATTCTTTCATGTTCTTTAGTGCTGCATAGTACTCCATTGTGGGCCAGAGTTGCATAGATCTCTGTGCATTTTTCTCTAGGATACAGAGGTAGCAGTGAGATTGCTAGATAAAATGATTCTGTTTTTTACCTTTTCCCCCCATAAGAGTATATGGCATGTTTTAATTTTTAATTTTTTAATTGAGATTTTAATGAAAGTTTTTAAAGAACTTGGATTTCCATTCATTCATTGTTGCACATTTTCCTTCCAATCTCCCTCCCACTAGTTTGCTTTTTCTTTGGAAAAAAGTTCCTTCATTGTTACAAAGCCTCACCCCCATGCTTAGCTTTTAAGAAATTGCCAGACTTCGGATAATTAAAACAGACATTCAGGGGTGGGGGAGAACAAACTGGGGAGGAGGGTAGAGAAAACAGTGCAACAATGAAGGAATGAAAACCCAAAATCTCTGTAAATGTTCATTAAAACTAATAAAATTTAATAATAATAAAAAAAAAGAAATTGCCAGACTATGTCCCAAGTAACTATCATTTTACATTCCCTCCAGCAATGTGTAAGAATTCCTGCTGACTCGTATTTCTCCCAAGGGGGTAAAGAAAATATTTCTCTCTCTCTCTCTCTTACAGAATAATAAAATGAATTTGGTATAAATTATAGAATTAGGAAATTGAAATTATTTAAAGTCTAATGAATTCTTTCCCATTTCCCCCCATGATTATTACTATTAATTTGGGAAGTAAAAAAGCTATAATTGAGGTAAGCAACAGTATAAAATTGCTTAGTCAGGATAACATTCGAAATGTGTTTGCAGGCACCTCAGCTTCGAGCCTTGTGTCTTGAAGGCCATGCTACAAATCCCTTAGTCCTTCCAATCATGGCATTCCCCCGCATTCCTCAGACAAACTTGAGAGAAGGTTCCTTGCTCTGGTTCTGTATTGTGGCAGTGTGAAGGTCCATGTCAAGTCTCTGGTTCTTTGCTGCAGCTGCTTCACCTTTGACCCCAGTATGAACGACACAGGCATCTTTGGTCCCAAGGGATATACAGTCTGCATTCTCTGCTTCTTCTTTGCTAGCGGTGAGACTCTCATTTTCTGAAGCTGAATCCACTCAAATTAATGACAACATTCACCAATCCCCTAATAGATCAACACACTACATTTGCCTGTCCCAAACACTCCAATCCAACTCATTTTGGCAATCCATGTGGCAAAGACAAACTCAATGGCTAGACAAGCCATTTTAAACTATGAACCCTTGATATCACAGATGACCCCCTGGCTTTTTTTGGCCATTAATCTTTGTATTTTAATGATTCCCTTATAATCATCTTACTAATAACTATGTTCATTAAAGCACATAAGCCAGCTACTTCATACCTCCTTCCTTAATATTCCCATTTTAGATGCCAATTTCTGTTTTTTCCGTCTTTATCAAACCAGTACCCTGAAGAAACAACCATATCACTTTTGCTGAAGAATATTCTGTTCATTTTAAAAACTTTGATCATATGTGTCCACAAGCAAAGTCCAATCCAAAGCAAGCCTTCAGGTTGCAACAATATACCCTGCCTCCCAGCATGGATCATCTTTTCTTTATCTGCTTGGGCTCTGGTCAATAAAAATCAAACTATCCATAGTTAGGTCCAAATGGGCATTTTCAACAAACTCTGGAGTCCACATTTTCCTCTGCATTACAGACTGACTACTGATTCCCCCACTCAGCCCTAGATCCTATTCCATAACCTCTAATGACTTTTTAAAAAATATATAGAGTTGGCTTTGTATTGACTTTTGGGGGGTAAATGAGAAAAAAGACTGGAATAGTACATCAACTGAGAAGTGCCAGAAATTCCAGGTGGATTCAGAAGAGGCCATAGCATCAGAGATGTCATTGCTGATATCAAATAGATCTTTGTTGAAAGCAGAGCACACCAGAAAAATGTTTACTTCTGTTTTACTGACTTTACAAAGGTGGTTGACTGTGCAAATCATAAGACATTATGGATAATATTATTGTTCTTGTTATGTACCAGTGAGTCAATCAATTTGGTGTTTTCAGAGGCTATCATTGCATGGGAAAAGAATGCCCATTTTTTCTCTAAAAGAGCAGGGGCAAAATTGAACCATTAGGTTGAAAGCACAACTCCTTACCCACAGCCTAGTGGAGGCCATGCAAGCTCCCTTGGAAAGGCTCAAAGAGCATTTGGCTTTTTGCTTTAGGTGGTGAAAGAGGGTTATAAAAGTTTGACTATATTAATTTCTCCTTATCTTTTCTAATGTTTTACGAAGCAAGTCTAACTGCATTATCTTGGTTGAAAGCAGAAAGTACCAGAGGAATGTTGTTCTGTGTTTCATTGACTATGCAAAAGTGTTTGACTGTGTGGACCACAACAAACTGTGGGAGTTCCAGAACATTTCATTGTGCTTATGAGAAACCTATACTTGGACCAAGAAGCAATCTCCAGAACAGAGCAAAGAGACATTGCATGGTTCAAAATTGGGAAAGGTGTATGACAGGGATGTGTTCTATCTCCATACCTTTTCAATCTGTATGCAGAACAGATTATATGGAGGCTGGGCTCTATGAGAAGTGTGGCATCAGGACTGGAGGTAGACTCATCAACAATCTACATTATACAGAAGACAAAACCCTGCTTGCTGAAACTGAGGAGGACCTGAAGCTCTTGCTGGAGAAGGTCAAGGACTGCAGCCTTCAATATGGATTGAAGCTCAATATCAAGAAAACAGATTCTCACCATTGGGCCGATTGGCAGCATCATGATGGTTGGTGAAGAGATTGAGATTGTTGACAGCTTCAGTTTGCTCGGCTCCACAATCAGCACTCTTGGTACTGGCAGCCAGGAAATTAAGAGATGAATTGCATTGGAAAAGTGAGCTTGTCTGGGACCTCTCCAGAGTACTGAAGAGCAACAATGTCAGTCTGGAGACTAAGGTGTGTCTTATTCTTCACAATTGCTTGCTATGTATCAGAGAGCTGGACAATGACTGGGTATGATAGAGAATTGATGCCTTTTGAGCTGTGTTGCTGGAAAAGAGTCTTGAATATACCGTGGCTGCCAGGAGAACAAACAGTTTCATCCTAAAGAAGGTGAAGCCAGGCAGCTCCTTGGAGGCAAAGATTCTGAGGCTTTGTTTGACATACTTTGAGCATGTTGAAAGGAGAGACCAGTCCTTGGAGATGGACATCATGCTTGGAAGGGTGGAGGGACAGAGAAAAACTGGAAAACCATCAATGAAATGGATTGATACAGTGACTGGGGTAATGAGGGTAGGTGTGTTGGAGACAGTAAAGTTGGCACAGGATAGAGCAAGTTTCAGGGCTGTTGTACAGAATATCAATATGAGTTGCAAGCAACTTGACAGCACATAGAAACAACTACAATAAGGTGTTCTAGGACAATGACTCAATCTTTGTCTATGTTTCTTGGCCTCTTAGATGATGTGGGAATCCTATAACCCTTAGTTGTGCCCATGTGTAACAGATAACATAGTAAAAGCAGCAGTTGTCTGAACATGAGAGAGGAACACTGCATTGTTTAAAAAAAGAAAAGATGGGTTCAGAGTTGCATCCTTTCTCTGTATTCTGTATCTGTGCACTAAGTAAAACATTCAGGAAGCAGGTCTATTTGAAGAAAATGTGGCATCAGGATTGGAAGAAGACTCTCCATTATGCAGAATGTGAAAACACATGAAGCACTCACTGAAGATGATAAAAGAATGCAGTCTTCAATATGGATTACATCTGAACACCCTGAAAAGAAAAATATTCACCACCGTTGCCAGTAGGCGATAGTATGATAGATGGAGAAAATACTGACATTGTCGACTATTTCATTTTAATAGGATCACAATCAAAACTCATGGTAGAAGTAGTCAAGAAATCAAAAAACATGTTGCATTGAGAAAGTATGCTGCCACGAATGTCTTCAAAGTGATAAAGAGCAAGGATATCAGTTTAAAACTAAGGTTCATCTGACTTAAACCCTAATCGTTTCAATTGCTTCTGATGCATCTGAAAGTTGGATAATGAATAAGGGTGACAGGAGAAGAATTGACACCTTTGAATTGTGGTGTTTGAGAAGGGTACTGAGTATCCCATGGAGTACCAAAAGAATGGACAGATATGTCTTAGAGAAAGCAGACAGAGGGCTCCGTAGAGGCAAGGATGGTGAAGTTTCCTATCATATACTTTGGGTATGTTGTCTGGAGGAGTCTTTGGGAAAAAGACATCATCATGCTAGGAAAGGCAGAGGGGTCAACAAAAGAGAAAAGGTTTCAACAAGATGGACTGGCACGATGACTGTAGCAAGGGGCTTGATTATGTCAGGGTTAGAGAAGATGGAGCAGGAAAACACAAGGTTCCAGTTGGTTGTTCATAGGGTCACTATGAATTGTGCTTGACTCAATGGTACTTAACAACAACAACAACACAGTGAAATAAACTAATTAACCCAGGCAACAGAACTGGGTAACAGCATTGAATAGAAAGTTAACGGGGAATTTAACAGTGGAGGGACCAGCTGTGTCTGTTTTGATCAGTCAGTTGTACCATCACTAGATCTGTCACCTGACATGAGGCAATGAGAGGACTCAACACTTTATAGGAAGTTTTCTTGCTCAAACAAGATGAACTTACATTTAATGTAATCTGTAGAACATCTTTTTGTGCACAGAAAACACAGGAAGGAAAGAAGTACATTAAGTGATACCAGAAGAAAGCACATAGATGAATTCAGAATGTAGGACTCCCTAAAGAACAACCTACTGTGTTTAACTATTTCACAGCTGAAGTAGTTTGTTTTGGACCTTTTGTTGAAACCACGTGTTTTAATTAAAACAGTTAAAGTAAAGGGATTCTGAATGGAAGGAAAAAACTTTAGGTAATACAGACTTTTATAAAACAAATGGAACACATATATCCCAAAAGGGTTTTCTGGTACTCAAATTGGTGGATGAGGTTTATTTCTTTAGATTCACGCTATTATACAGACCACCACTAGATGGCACCATGCACTAATAGTGGGATAAGACATTCCCACTACATATCAGAAGTAGAACATATAGTGGCTTAGTGGGAAGGAGTTGTACTCCCAACTTAAAGGTATGTGGTAAAATCCACCAGGAGTTCTGCAGGAAAAAGGTGAGCTTTCTCCTCCCATGCAATTTACTGCCTCTGAAAACCTGCTGGAGGGTCAGCTGAGTTGATTCCAACTGAGTGGTCCATAACAACTATATGTCCTATAGATCACACAAGGATAAGCAATTAAAGTATAAAAGAGAAGGGAAATAACAGACCTCTTCTTAATTTAAAGCAATTTAAAAGCAATTAAGACAGAACACAACAAATGGCTCTTGTTTAGAAACTGTTTTGTTACAAGCCTACATAAAAAATATTTTTGAGACAACTATAAAAATTTAATATGTGATGCATTTTATATGATGCCAAAATTATCATAATTTTTTAGTTTGAGAATAGCATTAAGCTTATATAAGAGACAGTCCCTTTTTACAGATAATGACAGAATGAAAGTATTTGTGTGAAAAGAGGTGGAGGGAAGCAACAGTAAAAGATGCAGCGTGAAAGTGAACTCTTGTGTGATCTTGTTTTCTTTCCCCCTAACCAAAATAGCCACTGTTTGAATTTGACATTGTGATGTTAAGGGTTTATTGTTCAAAATTGCTTTTGCCACCGCTAGCTTTCTTTTTTTCCCCACATAAGGGGTAAAATAGGGTATGTATAAGGTAATCAGTTTGGAATTGGTCAATTACACCCATCCCACCAACTTAAACTGCATGGGTTTAGTGGTGAAGACTTCTGTTTCATTGGTGTTCAGGTGCAATCTATATTGAAGGTGGGATTATTACTACCATTAAGGAAGAGGAAGCAGGGAATGCAGCAAATGTCCTTTGGGGCCAGAGAGTTTTGTGTTGGTCATACTAAGATCTGCATGAGGGTAGCAGCAGCTTCAGCAGAGAACCAGGAGAAAACAAGATACAGAGCTGACGTGGAACTGCTGCATCACAGAGCCAGAGCTAAAGGCTTTCATCCAGGCTTGCTGGAGGGCAGAGGGAAGATGTAGTAATTGGTAGGACTAAGTGAATTCTTTAACACTGACCTACACTGTGGGTGGAAGGTCAAAGGATCTGCAAGCACGCATAGAAGCTGTCTGGACTGAGGAATTGTATCCTGCTGCCAATCTGAATTGTAGCCTGTTAATGTCTCTAATAAACAGCATAAGCGTGAGTATGGTTCTATGATATCTGTGTAGTTTACAATGGATTTCTGGCCCAACAGAGCTGTAAGATTGGTGCTGTAATTAGTAGAAGTGTGTGTAGGGTCATGGCCTTATAGGAATTGATTTTGTACTGTGGCTGTTGTTGATGGGGACAGTTCCTCTTTGTGGAGTTAGGAGAGGCCAGATATTGCCGTGACTATACTGCTGATACTCCTTTTAAAGACAATTACTGTTTCTATTCATGTTTAGTTCTACTACTTCGTGTGTATATTTCAATGCATAGTATTGATTTTCATATCTTCAAACATTTCATAAATTATATTCTGCAGCATGTATCATTCCACGGTTTGGTTTGGGGGTTTTTGCCCTACACTCTCTCTTTTTATTATACTTTGGCCACCAGAGATAGCCTTGGTGCCTTAATGGGAAGGAGTTGCACTGACAACCCAAAGGAGCACACCAGCTGCTCCCTGGGTGTGTGTGGGGGGATATTGGCAGTGTTTTCCCATGAAATGAATTGTCTCTGAAAACCCACTGGAAGATCAGGTGTGAGCTGGTTCTAACTCAACAATATATAACAATGACATATAACAAAAACTTAGAGCATCAAAGCTTATGGTATGAGATCTCCTGAGACACCTTCTGCCACATGCATTGTAACGCCTTGCTCTGCCCTTCTATCCTGTTCTCTGTGCTCCAAGATTTGAAGATAGGCTTGACCTATGGGCCACTGGGAGACATAGTTATTCGTACCTGCATGGTATGGAGTCTGCTGAGACACCTTCTGTCACATGCGTTATATCCCCTTTGTTCTGCCCTTCTGCCTACACACACACACACACACACACACACACACATCGCTCATATCACACACAAGCAAACTCCTGCTGAAAATTATCCAGAAATGACTGGAACAGTAGATTGACAGAACTACCAGAAATACAAGCCAGGTTTAGAAGAGGTGGCACTAGAGACATTATCACCGATGTCAGATGGATCTTAGCAGAAAGCAAAGAGTACCAGAGGGATATCTATCTGTGTTTCATTTACTATGCAAAGGCACTTTTTGATTGTGTAGAGCACAAATTGTGATTAACATTGAGGAAAATGGAAACCCCAGAACCCTGGATTGTGCTTATGCAAAACTTATACTTGGACCAGGAAGCAGTCCTCAGAACAGAGCAGGAAAACACTGCATGGATGCATCCTATCTCCATACCTTTTCAATCTATATGCAGAACAGATCATTTGGGAGGTTGGGCTTTATGAGGAGGAATGTGGCATCAGGATTGGAAGAAGACTCATCAACAATCTAAGTTATGCAGATGACACAACTTTGCTAGCTGAAACTAAGGAGAACCTGAAGCACTTGCTGCAGAAGGTCAAGGATTGTAGTCTTTAATATGGATTGAAGCTCAATATCAAGACAAAGATTCTCAACACTGGACCAATTGGCAGGCAGCACCATGTTGGATGGAGAAGAGATGGAAATTGTTAATAGTTATAGCTTGCTTGGCTGTTATCAACACTCTTGGCATTGGCAGTCAGGAAATCAAAAGACAAATTGCATTAGGTAATCTGCTGTCAGGGACTTCTACAGAGTACTGAAAACTAATGGTATCGATCTAAAGACTAAGGTGTGCCTAATACAGGCCATAGTCTTCACAATTACTTGCTATGCATCAGAGAGCTGGACAATGACTAAGGATTACAAAAGACTTGATGTCTTTGAATCATGGTGCTTAGTTAGAGAAGAGTCATGGACATGTCATGAACTGCCAAGAAAACAAATAGATGTGTCTTAGGGTGAAACCATGTTTCTCTCTCTTTGGGGGCTAGGATTTTGAAGCTCTATCTCACATACTCTGGGAACGTGGTCAGGAGGGGCTGGTCCTTGGAGAAGGACATCCTGATAGAAAGGGTGGAGGGACAGCACAGGAGAGGAAGATCCCGGATGAGATGGATTGATATAATGAGGGCAATGAGTGTAGATGTGTCAGATTCATTGAGACTGGCTCAAGACAGGAAAGACCTCAGTGCTGTTGTATATAGGGTCGCTATGAGTCACAGACAACTTGACGGTACGTAACAACAACATGTATATGCCTATATATATGAACAGTCATGCCTAGCATGTAGGGAGTTGTGCTGCTAACACAGAAGTGATCCCTTTCAAGTGATTCAAGTCCACTATTAGCTTTGTAGGAAAGGTGATTGTCTCCTCTTGTGTGCTTTACAGGCTCCGGACACCAGCAGGAGGGGCAGTTCTGAGTTGGTTCTTATCCTACAGCAATGAGTTGAGATATGTATTAAAAAATTTGAGACTTGTTCTTCTGATAGTCCTTTATTATACTGTTTTGCTACATTCTGTTCAAAATTATCCCACGATTTCTGTATTGATTCAGCTGGTATTTGGCATGTTTACAATTTGTCACTATTATTAACAATGTAGCCATAAACAATTCTGTACATCATGCATTGTTTACATTTAGTAGAATCCAGCTATAACTGAATTTTGTGGATTGTATTTATAATTTAATAACAAGAAAGCAATAAATAATTTTCCAAAGGCATAATACATGCCCAACACAATTTATAAGACCATATGATCCCTCATATGTTTGGCATTATCAGACTTTAAAGTTAGCTGGAGGTTTTCTCACAGAGAGACTTTGCCTCCATATGAAGTTATCTTGAGGGCTGGAAGAAGAATACAATTTATAAAACAATATACAGAAACCTGTGCTATTGTTGTCAGGTACTATGCCATCAGTTCCACTCAAAACAATTTTGTTTAATAAAACACTATGTTTCTACAGCACCCACACAATCTTTGCTATGTTTGGGCTCATTGCTAAAATCACTATGACAATGCAGATTGCTGAGACTCTTTGTCTTTCTAGCTAACCTTCTACCAGCTGTGATGCCCTTAGTCAGGGAGTAGTCCCTCCTGATAATAAGTCCAAAGAATATCTTACCAGCCTGGCTTTTATCTTAAGAGAGTTCTGGCTGTACTTCTTTCAAGACATTTGATTACTCTCCTGGCAGTACATTTTTAGGCAGTAAAAGGAAATTTAAAATTCTTTGTCAACATCGTGATTCAAAGGCATCCATTCTTCAGTCTTCCTTATTCATTGCCCAGCTTTCGTATGCATATGGGGTGATTGAAAATATTATGGCTTGACTTAGGTGCACCTTCATTTTCAGAGTCATGTGTTTGCTTTTTAACACTTTTAAAGAGACCTTTTACAATGAATTTGCCTATGGCTTGACCCGCTGCTCTCCTGAGAGTTGAAATAATTTTCACCGGCCAATTTTTTTTTAAGAGGATGAGTAATTTTTTTAATTGTGATTTTTTAAAATAATTTTAATGAACATTTACAGAGATTTTGGATTTCCATTCATTCATTGCTGCACTTCTCTACCCCTGCCCCCCAGTTCGCTCCTCTCTTTCTAAAGTAAAAGAAAGACTCCCTGCCTGTCACCGGCCAATTTTTAAGAAATAAATCACCAGATCTTTCTTCCTAGTCTGTTTTAGACTGAAAGCTTGATTGAAACCTGTCCGCCGAGGGAGGCCCTGTCGGTAATTGAAATATTGGTAGCATGGCATATAGAACACAATGGTATGAAAGATGAGAGGTGGACAAGAATCGGTATAGACCCCAAATTTTATTTTTTTAGTCATGATGGTAATGTATTGTAGAATCATTCTAATCTTAATCTCATTCTGGTTCCTTCTCTCGCACTAAAACACCTTGAGCACCAGCAGCAATGAGGATTTAAGCAGCTCTTGCAGTAACCAGAGCACTTGTAGTCTGTGAAAGGAGACTAGAGGGCATGGAGAGCAAATGGAAATAATACTGTGTGTCAGGAAGAGCACACAACTCTCCACCTCATAAATCCTTTCCTGGCTCCTCATCGTCGTCATCACGGGCCAAGATGAGTGCAAGCCTGGGGGAGGAAGCTAATGCAGATGTGATCAATAGATTCACCGGAAGATTAGCACTCAGGTGCCAGCTGCTCTGCGTGTGAAAATGGGATAAAGCAGCAAGACGGGAAGCAGAGGGTCTTCATAAAGAGTGAATTGTCAGAAGAGTCCACAGTTAAGGTTGCATAGTGGAATGTACTTGGGGGGTGAGAGGGTGCAGGGGG
>NW_006399846.1:3717066-3750052 GCF_000299155.1 Elephantulus edwardii | reverse complement strand
ATATAAGTTTAAATATATACACATATATATGAAATACAAGTAAAAATGTAATCAATTATAACTGATACTAAGGACTAAAATATTACTAATGTGATTGAACCCCATCATAAAGCTGTATCACTTTGTATTTGGAGTTTTAATGCCACTGTAACTTTATTTTTACTGCATAGATTATATGTCCTTCAGCCACAAACCACACAGCCCCTCTGTGTAATACACACACACACACACACACACACACACTCTCTCTCTCTCTCTTACTCTAATGTGTGCATTTGCCCCAACTTGGGTTTTGATAAACATTATGTCTTTGAAACTGAATTATATATGCAGCTTTAACTTATGGATTTTTATTACTGCATGGAACTTTATTGTATGACTATATAGAGTCAAGGGTCACAGAGGAGGGACGGGGAGGAAAATGTGCAACAATGGATGAATGAAAACCAGGTTCTTTATAAACTTTCATTAAATTCTAAAAAAAAGAAAATCAAATGTGTCAACCAGAGTGACAGCGCTGGAGTGGGTGACAGTCAGCAACTTATTTAGCTGTTTGTTCTCTTGATTAATTTGAGAGTCTAGGTGACCTAACAATATGGTGCTGCTCTGCCATCCCAAAGGCACACGGTTTGAATCCACCAGCTGCTCTGTAGGAGAAAGATGAAAAAAAAAACTTTTCCTATGCAATTAAAAGAACTCTGAAAACTCACTGCAGGTTCAATGCTGGGCTGATTCCGACTCAACAGTACACAACAACATTATGCATTTACTTGTTGAGGTGTGTTAAGCTTGTTTAGGTTTTTTGTATTATAATGCTGTATCTATCTTCGTAAACTCCTGGTGGTACAATCGTTAAGTGCTTCTCTGCTACAGGTCATGGGTTTAAACTCACCAGTGGTTCCATAGGAGAAAAATCCTGGCCATCTACTCCCATAAACTCAGTGCTATGGAGTTGATTCCAACTTACAGTAACCCTGTAGAATAGAATAGAACTGTCTCATAAAGTTTCCAAGGCTGTAAATTGTTACAGAATCCCATTTTCCTAACTTTCTCCTGTATAACAGCTGATATTTCAAACCTTTTGATTGTTGTTGTTATGTGCCGTGGAGTCGTTTGCGACTCCTAGCAACCTTATGTACAACAGCCCTAAACCCTGCTCTATCCTGTGCCAATCTCATTGCCTCTGACACACCCATCCCGATTACCCCAGTCACTAAATCAATACACTGCACAGAGGATCTTCCCCTCCTGCACTGTCCCTCCACCCTCCCAAGCATGATGTCCCTCTCCAAGGACCTGTCTCTCCTTACAACATGTCCAAAGTATGTCAGATGAAGCCCCAGAATCTTTGCCTCCAAGGAGTAGCTTGGTTTAACCCTCTCTCGGGTGAATCTGTTTGTTTTCTTGGCAGTCCAGGGTACATTCAATACTCTTCTCCAGCATCACAGCTCAAAGGCATCAATTCTCCTTCTATCCTCCCTTGTCATTGTCCAACTCTCTGATGCATAACAAGTGATTGCAAAGACCACGGCCTGTATCAGACGCACCTTAGTCTCCAGAGAGACACCGCCGCTCTTCAGTACTTTGGAGAGGTCCCTAACAGCAGACGTTCCCATAGCAATACATTTTTTTATTTCCTGGCTGCTGGTGCCAAGAGTGTTGACCGTGGAGCTGAGCAAACTGAAGCTGTGAACAATCTCAATCTCTTCGCCATCCATCCTGATGCTACCAATTGGTGCAGTGGTGAGAATCTTTGTCTTCTTGACATTGAGTCTCAATACATATTGAAGGCTGCAGTCCTTGACCCTCTGCAGCAAGTGCATGAGGTCCTCCTCAGTTTCAGCAAGCAGGGTTGTGTCATCTGCATAACGCAGATTGTTAATAGATCTTCCAGAATTCAAATATTTACTAAATGCACCACCAGGCCTTTGAGAAATCATGTGGTATCATCCTAATAATAGTAATAATAAAGTTAAGCAACTTAAATGCACATGAATAGGTAAATGTATAATGAAGTGTGGTGTTTTCAGAAGATAAAATTACAAGGTTCCCCCTATAAAGATTACAGCCCAGGAAACTCTACATGGTACAGTTCCTACTGCATTGTTGTGATTCCAAATATCCTAACGGTGTCTTAAAACAAAAATATGTCGTCTTTTACACATGTGCCAATGTTCTCCACAATGCATACCTCAAATTGGGTTTTTCATGTGATGGAGTATCAGAATTTCCAACTTGACCAAATTGTTCTCCAAATTGGTTATCTCAGCATAAACCCAGCCAAAGGTATGATTTTCAATTGTTGCATCTCTCATGCTACATTCATTGCTGTCAGGTTTAAACTACTCCTTCTCCCCATTTATTGAGCAGGAATGGCTTTACCACTGTGAATTTATTTTCTGTTTCTTAGTTATTAACAAGGCAGCTCTGGTGGCATACATAGTCTATAAAGGGGTGCTGCTGCCCGAAAGGCCACACTTCTTTGGTGGCTCAAATCTACCTGTGGCTCCACCGAAAGATGGGCAGATTCCTCCATGTGATTTTACAGACTCAGAAACGCATTGTGGAGTCAGCTATGGGTCAGCAAGAGAGTGAATTTTAGCAAGGGAGCTCTGGTACCAATCTGTCTTTGCATTATTTGGACCTTTTACTTATTATTTTGTGGATTAATTTTGTGACTGTGTGTGATTCAGTATGTTATGAGTTTTGTTGCGACCTGGAAGGTAGCAGTTCAATGTGACCAGCAACTCCCTGGGAGGAAGACGAAGCAGTCTGCTCTCATTAAAATAAGTGAACTTGGAAACTACTAGAGGGTTGTTATGGGTCAGCATCAATCTGATAACATCAGGGTTGGCTTTATGGTTTATTATAAATTGTAGAAAAACATTTGCAAATCCAATTCAATTCAGAAAATATTTTCATTTTTCCTAAATCCAAACCCAACTCAGTCATTTAATTTCTCTTAAACCTACTTACTTTAAGCATCTTTTCATGGGGTTATGTTCTATCCAAATGCTTTACTTGTGAATTATCTATTCACATACCCCCTCAATTTATTGTAGAGATAATTTTTTATTTTTATTGACTTTTGAAGGTTCTTTCTGTAGCCTCAATTCATCTCTTTTATACACTATATAATTTGCAGATACTTTCTCCCAAATTCTATCTTGTTTCTTTCTTCTCTTAACAAAGTCTTTTGAAGAATGTTATTGTATGTTGAAGAACGTTAAATTGTATGCTGTTCAAATTATCAGTTCTTCTCTTTCTTGAATAATACTTTTGTTATGGCATTTAAGAAAAGTTTGCCTACGTCAAGGTCATAAAAATTCTCTGCAATATTTTATTCTGGAAGTTTTCAGTTTTACACATAGATTTCTTGTAAGTAAGTTTTTATAAGATATGTAAGTGATATAACATCCGGATTGAAGGTTTTTGCATTTTGGTTTTTTTAATATGACTAATTGTTCTACATTTATTTGTTAAAAATATCATTTCTCTATGGGACTGTCTTTAAAATAATCTTTCCATTTTTTTTCTATAGGTATGTGGTTCTATTTATGTGTTCTCTCTTCTGGCGTATTGATCTATTGATCTTGACACTAAAATGGCATTGTCTTGATTACTAGAAATTTATAACAGGCTTTATAATCGACAAGAATTTAGAATACATTCTCATGCTTTACATGGACTCAGGATCTAGGTCTAATTCTCATAATAAGACAGTTAAATTCTCTACTGGTGAATAAAGATAAGTGAATATGGAGATGCAGTTCTCTGTAAGAGGATGAATAATCAACAAGAATGAGGGTAGTTTGGAATCTTCATGCTGAGTAATTTCTACCTTGGGTAGCATTGAACAGCCCATTCTAAATCTTTGCTCTTTCAATGGGTTGCTATTGCCTTTCAAAAAGGATTAGTCCTTTGAAAAAGACATCAAGCTTGGGTAATGAGAGGGTCAGAGAAGGAGGGACCTTCCATGAGGTGAACTAACACACTGTGACGATGTACCTGGGCAAAGCAGAGATGGTGAGGATGCCCAGGATGGGGAAGGGCTTCATGTTCTTTACATAGATAGTTTCTGAGGAGTCGGATTTTACTCATGATGACCCTAATAAACACTTTTCAAAGGTTGTAACCTTTCCTAATTACATCTAATGCTTCTTAGTCATAATTGCTTTCTATGCTGCCTTCCTGGATTTAGACAAAATCATTGTGATGGACTTCTGTGTTCCCAAATCACTATTCATGTCCTTCCAAATTATGTTTGAATTTCTTTAGCCTATAAATAACAGTAACTGATTTTCTTTCTTCTTTATTTCATTCTCAAAGTTCTATGAATGTGCACATGTTGCTCTCAAAACTGAACACAATATAATGTTACAGTTTTCAACAAATTCTTGGGGACAAATAACTGATATTTTAAATGTTCAAGAAAATGGTAAGATTTAGCCTTCAATGGTATTGATCCTTGAAAAGTCGCTTAAGAGTATAACATCTGAGCAGTATGCTGACTGAACAAACACAGTATCATAAGGACAAATACTGCATAAGGCAGTGTTTTAAAAATAGAAGAATAACTAGTAAAACATGTATGGGAACTCAAGGTGGGGAGGGTTGAAGATGGGTAGGGGGCAAAATCACGGGGTTGTACAATTTAGTAGGTGGAGGGATTTGGGGAAAGGAAATAGGAAGAATCCAGGGGGAAAGCCTGGATAATCATGGGCAAGATTCCAATGGTAATTCACTTTATGAAACATAATGCATGAGAATGATTGTATGAAACACAACGTGAATGAATAATAATGTGAAAAACATTGTATATGAACTTTGTTAGCAAACCCATTTAAAAAAAAAGAAGCTAGACATAGAAATTCCACATAATCCAGCTATTCCACTGCTTGGAACATACCTGGAGAAAAGGAGAACTGAGACACAAACGGAGACTTATACACCAGTGTTCATAGCAGCATTGTCATTATTCACCATTGCAAGAACTTGGAAACAGCCCAGATGTCCAACCACAATAGAATGAATTGAGAAATTATGGTACATTCACACAGTGGAATACTATGCAGCACACAGTAGCAATGATTTTATAAATTATTACCTAACTTGTGATGGACTGAAGAGCAATATGTTGAGTGA
Organism: Elephantulus edwardii; assembly: GCF_000299155.1. NCBI lineage: Eukaryota > Metazoa > Chordata > Mammalia > Macroscelidea > Macroscelididae > Elephantulus > Elephantulus edwardii. The sequence goes on along the minus strand of NW_006399846.1, from coordinate 3,744,907 downwards.
ACTAACTCAGTCCCACAAGGACAAATATGGTATAAAACTATTATTGTAGAATGAGTATGAGGGTCCAAGGGCTGGGGGAGCAGAGGGATGAAAATGTGTGTGTGTGGGGGGGATGGATTAATCACGGAGTTGTCCAATTTGATGGGTAGGGGGTGAGGAAAATTGGAAGAATATGATCTGGAAAACAATGTATTTAAATTTTGCAAATAAGTTAATATAATAAAGGGGAAAGTATAACATTTAAACTTCATGCATAATTCATATTTGAGTATCTAATATGTACTAAGCACTGACCTAGTGTTTTGGATATAAAGAAGGTGGATAATAGTCCCTACTCTTAAGAAATCAAAAGATATATTTCTTTGGAGAAAATCTGATGTTGAATACTTCTTTAAAATGTTGAAGAGTAAGGATGTAAGTTTAAAGAGTAAGGTACACCTAATCCAAGCTATGAAATTTTCAATTGCTTCCTATCATCAGAACAGAGCAAGGAAACACTGCATGGTTCATAATTGGGAAGGGCATATGCCAGGGATGCATCCTGTCTCCATACCTTTTCAACATGTATGCAGAGCAGATTATCCGAGAGGCTGGGCTCTATGAGGAGAATTGTGGCATCAGGATTGGTTGAAGATCTATTAACAATCTGCGTTATGCAGATGACACAACCCTGCTTGCCGAAACTGAGGAGGACCTGAAGCACCTGCTGCAGAGTGTCAAGGACTGCAGCCTACAATATGGATTGAGGCTCAATGTCAAGAAGACAAAGATTCTCACCACTGGACCAATTGGCAGCATCAGGATGGATGGTGAAGAGATTGAGATTGTATACAGCTTTAGTTTGCTTGGCTCCATAGTCAACAGTCTTGGCACCAGCATCCAGGAAATTAAAAGGCGCATTGCCATGGGAAAGTCTGCTGTTAGGGACCTCTCCAAAGTGCTGAAGAGCAGTGGTGTCTCTCTGGAGACTAAGGTGCGTCTGATACAGACCATGGTCTTCGCAATCACCTGTTATGCATCAGAGAGTTGGACAATGACCAAGGAGGATATAAGGAGAATTGATGCCTTTGAGCTGTGGTGCTGGAGAAGAGTATTGAGAATACCATGGACTGCTAGGAAAACAAACAGATTTGTCCTGGAGAGGGTTAAACCGGGTGGCTCCTTGGAGGCAAGGATTCTGAGGCTCCGTCTAACTTACTTTGGACATGTTGTGAGGAGAGACCAGTCCTTAGAGAGGGACATCATGCTTGGGAGGATGGAGGGACGGCGCAGGAGAGGAAGGCCCTCTATGAGGTGGATTGATTCAGTGACTGGGATAATTGGGATGGGAGTGTCAGAGACAGTGCGATTGGCACAGGACAGAGCGGAGTTTAGGGCTGTTGTACATAGGGTCGCTATGAGTCGCAGGCGACTCGACGGCACATAACAACAACAACAACAACAACAACTCCCAAAGAGTAGCTGGTGGATTTGAATCATATACCTTAGCATTGACAACACAATTCCTTACCACTAATCCACCAGAGCTCCCTGAGATTCTAAGTATCAATATTTTCCATGTTTCAGAGCACATATCTGCATTTTTTACTTAGATACAATTACCATCACTAGGGGGGAATATGAAGAAATTTCTGTCAAATTAGTCTTGCTTGAAATGAAGAATGGTAGGATTTGGTTGACCAAAAGTTTGGGAAGGGAAATTCTTCCAGATAGAATCAGATTCCAGATGGCAGAGGCAAAGTCCTCTGAGGAGTTGCCCAGGGTCAGGGAACATTTATCAGAAAAGAAAGGACACATGAAATGAAGTAATTGGGTGAAGAATTATCTTCACCTCTTGACTGGGAATGTATATGTGCACAAGAAAGTAATTGAAAGTAAATTTGAGCCTCAAGGATAAAAAGTATTATATAAAAAGTTTAGTTGGTATTACTTTTCTGACTTTGAAGGGTCACTGAGGCAAGGAGAGTCTAGACATGTCTCAGAGAAAGCCAATGAATCAATGCAAGGTTGCCTGTCACCTGTGATGAATGTAGGTTTTGCACACACCATTAGCGAGCACTCCACAAAGGGCAGAGCGACAAGGATATTTGCCAAATGAAGCAAGCTTGAAAACCCGTTGTCCAGCCAAGGTGCACCTCAGGAGAAAAAATGGAGGGCAAAAGAACAGCGTGGTCTAAGACTGAGAAAGGGAAAGTGAAAGGCATTATGTTCCCTTCTCAAAGGTGGCAGAATCGCTCTTTGGCCAGGCTTTGTTTTGGGTGCTGAGAGGCTTGAGGTAGCATGAGGCCTAATGAATGTAAGTCCTAGAAATTTAGCTATTGCTGAAAAAAGGGATCCTTAGCCTCAGAATGAAGGTAGAGCTGCAGCTAACCCAAATGGGAATTCAAACTCTGTCAAAGTGAAGCAAATGTCTCTGGAAGACCCAAGAAGGTGAGGAGGGAAGAGTGCGACAAGAGAAAGTAAGTAGTAGCCAATGTGATGTGGCTCTGAGGTCTGAAAGATCTCTGCTTGAAATAGTACTTCCCATCACTCACCTCTTGGAAGCTTTGGTGGTCTAGTGGGAAAAAGCAGCACTGCAATCCTGAAGGCATGCAGCCTACTCTACGATCCACAACAACAACCTCTCAACTCTAAAACCAAACACTTATTGCCATCAGATTGATTCTCACTCCAGCAACTCTCCATTGGGTTTCCAAGGCTGGATATCTTAACAAATTTATACCTTTCTCCTACAGAGCTTCTTACAGATTCAAACTGCTAGAATCATGTAGCGTATAGCTTCTCATATCTCATTGTATAGACTACTGGAGTCCCCAATCCTCAACTAGACGGTAATATTATTTTATTAATTAATATAATTATATTATTTTATTGCCTACCTTATTTCCTATTCTTTCCTACAAGTTAGAAGCTTATACTTTAAGCCTTCCTAAGCAAAATTAAGGGAGCTCTAGTGACCTAGTAATAAGGAGTGGCACTACTACCTCAAATGCAGTGGATTCAAACTCGACAGTGGCTTCATGGCAGAAAGATTGACAGTTCCCCCCCTCCCCCCTGCATACAATTTACAGTCTCTGTAAACCCACTGGAGAGTCATCTCAGAGCGTTCAACTTGATAGGCACAACAACAAAGCAAAAGTCACATTAAGGGTAAGCTCTAGATGCATTCATAAAAATAATTTTGATTAGGGCACAATGTTGAATGTTGGGTAAGAAAAATGGAAGGGGCAAAGCACACAGAAAAGAGAGATAGCAATCTGGAGGGTAAAGTCCGTACTTTTTTGGTGGCCAGGCTAATATGGTAAATGGTTAGATGTAGCAAATTTAATGAACATGGAAATGAAACATAACAACAAAGGGACATCTAGAGGCACAATGAAGTTCATCTGAAACTAAGATTTAGTGGATAAGCCTACTGTTATCTGGCAACCTTAGGTCACAGAGGAATTCTGTGTCATCCTCTGACACAAGTGTTACCACTCTCCTTGATCTGTAAATGTCACCAGCCTTCACATATGCATGTGAGGAAAGTTGGGAATAGAGGTGTGGAATAAAGAATGCATCACATATATCATAAGGTAAATTACTAAGGTCTAAAAATGTAAATTTTTAGGACCAAACTATTGTTTATCTCTGTACTCTGAGAGTCTTCCATAGTGCTTAAAACAGAGCAGGTTTCCAAAAAGAGTTCGGTTAAGATAAGGGGAGAAATGTGTGGTGGTCTTCGAGTATCTAGCAAATAGGCTAAGGAAGTATGAGGAGCATACTTTATCATTTTGATTTTTTTAAGTGTTCCAAAGTTGATCTTGGCATATTGTTTTGCAGGATAAGTGACTGAATGTCTACGTGTCATGTTTGTATTCACTGAATTACAACTAAATTGTGATACCATAAAAAAAAAGATAAGGGGAGAAATGTATTGATAATAAAAACAAGCATCTACATAGTGGTTGCCACGCCCCAGGGTCTTTTTAAAGAAGACACAGTGACCACAGAGAATTTGGGGTAGTAAAGCTTATTGTTTCTTTAATTATTTATGAGGAATTCTTCTTTTTTATGAAGAGGGCTAGACAAATTTCATTTCAAGAGCTTTCTCGTCATCTTATGGAGAAAAAAATTGTATAAAGTCAACTACAGTATGCATTTTCCATAATTCCTCTCTGGAATGATTTGTTCAGCATACAGATTGACTAGATATGAGGAAAGGACACAGCCTTTACACACACCTCATTTAATTCTAAATTGTGCAGTGCTCTCTTGCTCTGTTCAGACAACAGCTTCTTAGTCTTGGTCTAGGTTTCATATAAACATGATGCTCTGGGTGGAAAACCAATATGCATTGTCAAGTTTCACTGAAATAAAAAGAAAATGTAAACAAATCACCAAGAAGGAAAAAAGTAATTCCCTTTTGAAATAATTTTTTAATATATTCCCCAAATACACATGATGCAAAATTGCACAGGGACTTTGATAACCCAACTACCCCTTTATCTCCATTACAGAGATTCCTAGAACTTTGCATTGTGTCTCCACAGAAACAGGTAGAGAGGAGAAAGGATTAAGTGGTAAGGTCCAACAACTATAAACTAGTATATATGAATCAGCATCAAAACTGAAAACTTGCTTAAATGCATCTAGTAATTTGGTACCAGAAAAAAAAAACAAAACACAACAAAAAACCAGCACTGTTTAAGGACTGAAAAGAGTAAATTGAGAGTAACTGCTACTACTTTTTTACATGTCTTCATTTTTTTTTAAAAAAAGCAGAATCTCAAATATTTCCCATCAGAGTCTGTCTTCACTCCCACCGCTGCCTTTCCACCCGCTCCCACCATTAATCTCCCTGTGAGAAGAGCTGGGCACACATGGTTCTGATCCATTTTTATTGAATTTATCAACACATTGTTTAGTCAAAGCAACCTCCTCTCCATGGACTTCTTTATGAGCTGACATTCTAAACCCGTCTTCAATCTGTTGCTGCAATTGGGATGTTTCTTTCTTTTTCTTGGCATTGAGAAGCTGCCAGTCCTAAGCCAGCCTTAAACCAAAACAAGCTCAAGAACCTGCATTTGTTATTTACATGTTTGCTTTCTGAATTCTGGAATCTAGTCAGTTCCAGTACATACCACAATTGGTCAAAAGTATTCTTTACGTTCTTTTTAAGTGTATGAATTCTTGGCCCAAGGGCTACAGGAATTTTACAGGATTTTAAATCCACACCCTTGAGCAGAGCTCTGCCCTTACCCTTAGTTTAAGGCTCAAAGACCACTCACTTTTGAGGGGGGAAAAAGAACAGTAACACACCACAAAAAGGACCCCAGAAACTTCCCTTGCCTGACCGCCATCAAGACGAAACCACCACTGAGACGACCACCAGCCACCAGCCGACTTCCAGAGTGGAGGGAGACTCCAAGTCTCCAGGCTCTTATGTGGAGAAGAATATAAAATTATTATATATTCTATTGTCAAAAACTCCTTAAAGATGCTGACGAGTAAGGGCATTACTTTAAAGACTAAGATATGCTTGACCCAAGCTATGTTATTTCCAATCGCTGCATAAACATGTAGAAGCTGGACACTGAACAATAAAGACTGTAGGAGAGCTGATACCTTTGAGTTACGGTGTTGAAAAGAGTATTAAATATGCCATGCACTTACAAAAGGACAAACATATCTGTGACAGAAGAAGTGCAGCCAGGGAAGGTGCCCCTGAGAGGCGAGAACCATGAAACTTCGTGTCACGTACTGTGAGCGTGCGATCAGGAGGGGCCAGTCCTTGGAAATGGACATGCTCACCAGGTTGTACCAAAACATCTGGAGAACAATTACCTGGCCAACTGACTGGAAGAGATCCATATTTATTTCCATTCCTCCCCCAAAAAATGACCTGATAGAGTGTGGAAATCATCAAACAATATCATTAACATCATACGCAAGCAAAATCCTGTTGAAGATTATCTGAAAATGACTGGAATAGTACATTGATAGAGAACTAACAGAAATAAAAGCTAGGTTTAGAAGAGGCTGTAGCACTAGAGACATTACTGCCAATGTCAGATGGATCTTGGCAGAAAGCAAAGAGCACCAGTGGATTGTCTATTTGTGTTTTATTGACTACACAAAGGTATTTGACTCTGCGGATCACAACAAATTGTAGCTAATCTTGAGGAGAATGGGAATCCTAGAACACTTTGATTGTGTTCAAGCAAAGTCAACATTCAGGCCAGAAAGTAATCCTCATAACAAAACAAGGAAACAGTGAATGGTTCAAAATCAGGAAAGGGGTATGTCAGGGATGTATCTTGTCTCCATATCTTTCAATCTATATTCAGAACAGATAATTTGGAAGAGTGGGATTTATGAGGAGGAATGTGGCATCAGGACTGGAGGAAGACTCATCAACAACCTACATTATGCTGATGACACAGCATTGCTTGCTGAAACTGACGGGAACCTGATTGATGCACTTGCTGCAGAAGGTCAAGGACTGTAGTCTTTAATGTGGACTGAAGCTCAACATCAATAAAACAAAGATTCTCACCACTGGGCCATGATAATGGAGAAGAGATTGAGGTTGCTGACAATTACAGCTTGCTCGGCTTCACAATAAATATTCTTGGCACTAGCAGTCAGGAAATCAAAAGACCGATTGCACTGGGAGAATCTGCAGTTGGGTAAACAATAATGTCAATCTAGAGACAAGGTATGCCCGATCCAGGCTATGGTCTTCAATTACTTGCTATGCATCAGAGAGCTAGATATTGACTAAGGATGACAGAAGAATTGATGCCTTTGAGTTGTGGTGCTGAAGGAGAGTCTTGAACATACCATGGACCTCCAAGAAAACAAATAGGTCTGTCTTGGAGAGGGTAAAACCAAATTTCTCCTTGGAGGTGAGGAATTTGAAATTCTGTCTCACATATTTAGGGCATTTGGCCAGGAGGGACTGGTCCGTGGAGAAGGACACCAAGCTTGGAAGGATCAAAGGACAGCAAAGGAAAGGAAGATCCTCGATGACATGGATTGATACAATAACTGGGGCAACAGGGCTAGGTGTTTTGGAATCAGTGAGACTGGATCAGAATAGGTCATATAGGATCACTATAAGTCACAGCCAACTTGACAGAACATAATGACAACAGTATACCCAATAATCTTTGGTAACATCACAATTCAAATGCATGAATTCTAATTCTGCCTGTTTTATTTCTTGTCTAACTTTCAGATACATACACACAAAATGATTTAAAACATGATTTAAAAGCATACTTAGCTTTTAGACTGATGTCTTTACTCTTTCTCTTCAGCACTTTTAAAAGTCCTTACAGCATATTTGCCTAATGATGTATTTTGGACATGTTGTGATGAGGGAGCAGTCCTTGGAGACGGAGGTCATACTTGGGAGGTTGGAGGGACAGCACAGGAGAGAAAGACCCTGGATGAGGTGAATTAACTCAGTGACTGGGGTAATAGGAGTAGGTGTGCCAGAGACAGTGAGATAGAGCGGGGTTAGGGCTGTAGTACATAGGGTCGTGATGAGTCACAGGCAATTCAATGGCACATGAAAACAACAACAACAATACATCTTTTGATTTCTAAACTTCTATTGGTGTTGATTGTGAATCCAAGTAAAATTAGACCCTTCACATACACACATGCACACTTGTTCTCACTTGCTTTCCAGGTATTTCTCTCCCTCCCCGCCTTCTCTCTCTCTTTTATTACAGTTGAGTTGGTTCTGACTTATAGTTCACTTTCCAGCAGCTTTCCAAGTCAGTGAATCACCTGGGAGAGCATTGTCTAGCTTTCCCTCACAGAGGATACCAACTGCTAGAGAAGTCCAGCCTCTGGGCTAGCAGCACAGCTCTTTACAGACCACACTACCAGAGCTCGCTCACTCATTTGTACGAAAGCACGCATTGTTTAAGTCTGTTTAGGTTAAGTTATGACAACTGCTTATACACTCATGAGCCCATAAATTTTTTTCTTCTTAAATTAAAGAAAGGTGGGGCAAATTTCCTTTTGTTTATCATTTCCCCCTAACAACTTAAAGTCTCCAAACCTAGACCCTTTTAGTACTGGACTACAAATAGGACACAGACAAGTGAAGCAGAGGATATGGCTGTGTGCATGGATCTTAAGCTTTGCACAGTCTGCCAACAGGCAGCGGTGGTTCAATGAGGGGCCTGGACAGCTCCTGCTGCTCAAATGTCCAGACCAATGGGTGGGTCTGGTTGAGTCCTGCTCTCTCTCTTTGCTGGTTTCTTCTCACTCCAGTTCACACACTCACAGCCACTACTGTCCTTCACTCTTCCCTTCTCTGCTAGTTTACAACAGCAACAGCAGTAACAAGTCATGAGGATGACCAGAGTCAGCCTCCCATAAGGTGTTCAGATGGTATTTGTACGACATCCACATCTCATAGTATCCTATTTCACAGAATGTATCAGGATTGCTAAGTGATGCAGATGTGTATGCATGTATATGAGTATTTTCATTTAAGAAGTATCACCTAAAAGAAGAGAGCCCTGGAGGCCTAGTGGTAAGAAGCCACACTGCAATCCCAAAAAGCCTACGGTTCAGATTCACTAGCTGTTCTGCAGAAGGATGGACAATCTCCTCCTGTTTAATGATTCTGAAAATACACTGGAACATCAGCTATGAGTTTATTCCAACTCGATGGAATACAACAACAACAAATACCTAAAATATATGGAATTTCCAATTGTCTTGAAAAAATCATTATGAACAAGGAGTTTGGCCTGGCCTGGCCTCCCAGCTGGCTAGCAATCAACAGGAATAAGTCACAGCCATTATCTTGAGAGTGAGTGGCAGCTCCCACCTCAGGAATATGCCACTGTTCCATCCAGAAAGGGGGCTTAGTTCCATTTCTAGATAGAAGGTGCACTGCCTGTTTCTGTGGTTACATTCACACAGAGCATCCCCTCCCCTCATCTGCTTCCTTTCCATGCAGATTGGCCAGAAACAATGAAACATGTCAGCCATTGATTAAAAATTCCAAGATCTTGGAAGGATGGATTGTGATAGATCAGAGACAGAACAAGGAGCCCTGCTGACATAGAGGATAACATATCATGCTGCTTACCAAAAAATCAGCAGTTCATAGCTCCCAGATGCCCTTCAGGAGATAGATGGACAGTCGTTTTTCATAAGATTTACCTTCCCAGAAACGTGATGGAACCTACTCAACAGCAAGGAGTATGTAAGAAGTAGATACAGGAAAGAGAGCAGGGGAGAGCTAGGTTGGAGATTTCTTGTTGAGCTGTGTCCCTATATTTCAGAACTTTTCTCAAAAGACATCACTCACCAAGACATGTCTGGCATTGTTCTTATGACAGTGCCCCAGCTCTGAGCCATGGCAAGGCCCTAGCCCATTAGTCGGGCTCTCTCGGCCTCATTTCTGGTGTCTTGACTCTCTACTGAAATGTCTGCTTTGTCTTCTTTTTCTTCATCAGATTTGCCCAGCACTGTTAGAGCATCTCCTCACCCCGCTTCTCAGATTCAGACAATTTGCTCAATCTGTTTGAAGCATTATTAGAAAAGTTTAACTAAGATTAGATCTCTTTTCCCTTTCAAAGCAGCCCCTAATGCTGATGGTAGAACAAAGCCAGGCTTCTCCCTTTCCTGGGCTGTGGAATGGGGGGCTTGCCCCTGCTTCTTTCACCCACCCCCAGCTCCAACAAGGCCTCTGGAAAGGGGTTTACTCTGTCTCAAAGCTTCTCATTTCACATGAACAATGAGGAGACAAGCAATGGCTGATAGGGATCCCCCAAGGACTCTCTCTGGCTATTAGTCCAGACCCAAGCTTTTCAGACACAGGACATTCCCAGGGCTTTGGATTTCAGGATGAGGAGATTAGCGAGGTGCACTCAGCCCAGGCTGAGCCCTCTTCTGCTGTGGCTGTCCAGGGCTAGGTAGCTGCCATCTCTGAGGAAGCTGGGAGCCACAACTTCCTCTGTCACTCAGGCCAATTGGGTGAGGGAGGGAGGAATAGGGAAAGAATGGCTAACAGATTGGCACTGGCTTTTTAGGTCTGGATCTACAGTAAAATCAAAGCGAGACCTCCACTTTGCTATCTTAAAAAATGACTAACAGGAGAAGTTCACCTCTTTTTACCATCCTTTTTTTCTATTAAAAATGAGACATAATAGAATTTTGGAATTGTAAAGCCCTTTAAAAACTTTAAAGTCTACCGCCTCCCCTCATGTTACATGAGAGCCATGCAGACAGTTGAGGTGGCTCATTCAATGGTACCAACTAGGAATTTTCAGCATGCAAATGCAAACTGGGGACTTCTGTCTTCAAGCTTTTGTTCACCATCCAAGTGATCCCCACCTTTCAGTCATTAGCATTCAGCTTTGATTACTTCTGACACATCTGCAAACACTTGTGTAATTATTTAATGCTTTCAAGATCGATTTATATCAATTATGCATCTTTTCAAGACAAAATATTATGTGAATGCAACGGTAGCATTACTTGGCTTAAGTATAAAACCAATCAGTTGCCATGGAGTTGCCTCCAGTGCTGACTCACAGCATGTCACGTAAAGATGTTCCGTAGAGTTTTTAATAACTGATTTTCAGAAATGGATTTTCAGGTCTTTCTTTAAAGACATCTCCAGCTTTTCAGCTGGATTGACAAGTTAGTGGAGTAATCATTTGCACCACCCAGAGACTCTGTCTCAAGTAATACGCTCACCAAAGCCAAATGTAATGAAAGGGAAATAGTATTTAAAAAGAAGCTGAGTATTTTGACTGGTTGAGGACTTTCACTCTCAGATCTCTTTTTAAAATGGAAGGCAAGTGTTAAGGGGGTATTAGCATCTGAGTTGAGACATCTTCCTTGAAAAGGAGAAGAAGAAATTAAATGCGAACACTTTCCTGAAAACCATTAATATCTCTGCTTGCACCGCTAAAGTTATCCCCTACACTTGAGCAAATTCCCTAGTCTGATTGCTATGCACTATCATGCTGCTTTCAGAAGGAGCATGAGCTCCTTGTATTGTTGTTTGCCATTTCTCAGAGACAGGGTTTCCCAAACGCTGAATATAGATAAGTATTATTTGTTGTTGTTGTTGTTGTTGCTATGTGCCGTCGAGTGGTTTGTGACTCATAGCGACCCTATGCACAACAGCCCTAAACCCTGCTCTATCCTGTGCCAACCGCACTGCCTCTGATACACCCATCCTGATTACCCCAGTCACTGAATCAATCCACCTCATAGAGGGTCTTCCCCTCCTGCGCTGTTCCTCCACCCTCCCAAGCATGATGTCCTCTCCAAGGACCCGTCCCTCCAACATGTCCAAAGTATGTCAGACGAAGCCCCAGAATCATTGATAAAAAAAAAAGTGGGGCAGTGATTCCTGCTCAAGACAGCCTTTTCTGTATTGGTTTTGAGATTGATTGGTGGCATTTCAAACAGCTTTCTACTTGAGACATCTTGGTGAGAGATCTGGGTCATGAAGAACGGTGATGAGGAAGGTCCTTAGATGTTGTTATTGTGTACCATCAAGTTGGAATCAACTCATAACTGACCTTGCAGTGGGTGTTCAAAGGCAGCAGATCACACAGAGCAGATCACGAGCAGCTGCTGGATTCAAACCATGTACCTCAATGTTGGCAGTCTAACTCTTTACCACAAAGCCACCATAATCTCTGGTATAATTTTCTGTATCCTCTCTATGAGTTGGAACAAACTTGAAAGAGCTCTGGTAGCATGTTGTTTTTGTTATTATGTACCATCAAATTAAATGCATCCATAACTGACCCTCCAGTGAGTTTTCAGAGGCAGTAACTCATACAGGAAGAGATTGCCCATCTCTCTCCCATGGAGCAGCTGGTGGATTTGAACTGCATGCCTTTAGGTTAGCAATGTAACTTCAGCACTAAGCCACTAATATTTTCTGGTAGTATAGTATGTTAAATAGTGTACTTCTAACCAAATGGTCAGGATTTCAAATCAACTGGTTGCTCTGCAAGAAAAAGATGGTCAGTCTCTTCCCATGAAGAATCACAACCTAGGAAAGTAAACTGAAGGCTACTGTAAATTGGAACAAGTTCAGTGGCAAGGGTGCTTTTTTATTATTTAATTATGTTTTTTGGGAGGAGGGTTAGATATCCTCTGGCAGCACTGATGTTTTAGTGACTGAATTCAGATGAAAAACCCAGACTTATAAAACAAACAAACAAACAAAAAAACAATAACAAAACCCCAGCTTGATTTCCAGTCAGTAGACTCCTTGTACAACTACCACCCATCAGTGATACGTTCCTTCAGTAGAGCTTCCAGACTAAAACAGATCAGGAAGAACGACCTGGCAAAGTACTGCCAAACACTAGTCAATATAAACACTATGAATCGTAATGATTTTCAACTGACCATGGAAATGATGGCCAGTCAGCGTTTCTCTCCATTGTGCATAAGGTACATTGAGTGAGGGGCCAACTTAACAGAAGGTACCAAGAAGACATTCCCCCTTTCCTTTATTGTCATTATAGTGTGATCCAGGTTACTTGAAATATATTAATAAATAAGATTCCTTCTTTTGTGGAAATATAAAATAGAAGTATGTTCTGAGGCTCATAGTTCTAGGTGGGATATATAGTCTTAATCGTACCACCCTAAGTAACAATCCAATAAGAAAAAGATTTTTGATCTCTAAGACTGTGCTAGGCATATTAGTCTTTTAGTCCTCACTGTGACTGGGTCAGAATCAACTCATGCCTCACCCTTCATAGGGTGTCCAAGGCTATAAATCACATTGGAGGAGATTGCCCATCTTTCTCTTGCAAAGTCGAGAGATAGGACCTTTAGTTTAACAGTGCAAGTCTTTATGAATTATGTCACCAGTGTTCCCTAAATTCACCAGGGCACAAAAATAAATACATATCATATTGCATCACATCTTTCTTAAAAACGACTTAGTGTTGCTAAGATAAGGTCCAATCATATTAAAGGGCAACTAGGGTATGCACACTATCGACATGGTCTGGGGTGGATAACCCAGTAAGCAGACTGTGGATAACCCAGTAAGCAGACTGGCACAGGTTTACGTATGTTTACTTATTAATTTGTGGTAACTCTTCATTACTGATTAGTAAGTAAGTAGGGGGAGCTGTGATGGCCTGGAGGTAAAAAGCTACACTGCCATCCCAAAGACACACAGTTCTAATCTACTAGTTTCTTCACGAGACGAGGATGGACAGTCTCTTTCTGTGTAATTTGCTGCCTCTGAAAAATTGGCTGGAGTCAGCTCTGAGTCACTTGTGACTTTATGGCTCACAAGAGCAGTAACAATAAGAACATACAAGTAAATCCATGCTTGCCTTTGTATTGGGTACTCTGTCCCTGCCAGGAATTATATATTTGGAAAGAGGCTTTAATTTGGTAGAAATATGTTATGAGCTTGGATGGGCGGTAGATGCCAACTATACCAAGAAGTAGAATCTTTGATGTGGTGAAAACAATATTAAATTATTTACTACATATAGTGGCAAGCAGCTGTGCTACAATCCCGAAAGCATGTGGTTCAAGGCTACCAGCTGCTCAGTGGAAGAAGGATGGGCAATCTCCTTCCATGTCATTAACTGCCTCTGAAAACCCACCAGAGGATCAGTTATGGGTCTGTTCCAATTCTAAGATACACAACAACAACAACAATTAGAAAGTAAGCACAAGTAAATTTGTATTTACATTGCTTGCTGGGTAATATGACAGTGGACACAATGATGGGGAGTCTGATCAGTCTTCTAGAGAAGCAAGTAAGGTAGCTGAGGCAGAGGGGAACGCTTTGTGGAAAAGGCACAGATTTCAGTAGACCTCTTTCTCCCTCTTTTCCTCTGGTTATCCTTCTCCCCTTCGTCCTCTCTTCCATAATGGCTCTGGTGTGCGCTGGTGGAGGGGTTGGCACTCACTCTGCATGTGGGCTGAACAGGCCTCCCGGAAGCCCGCAGAAGTGGGAGGCTGGCCAGGTGGACAGTGCCCACGCTGTTGCCCATGAGAGCCTCGAAGACAGATATACCAGTTGCCAAATTCTTCTTGTAACCCACTCTCCTATTGAGGCCTCATACTGCAGTTTGTGAGGCCTGGCAGAGTCAGGAGAAGATGGGTGAAAGGACATCACACATAAGCTATGAGCCCACTGTAGTTCTGCTTAGTAGGCTCTCCTTTCAGTTTCCTTAACTCAGGTTTCTCTGCCTTTACAAAACTTAGGCCAGAGGGAGAAGAAGCCTGAAAAATTGGTGCTTTCCACTCAGCTCTGCTCTCTGTACTGTCTCAAAGCATTTAAGAAGGGTCACAAAAGGTCTAGCCTTGGTGGTGTAATGACTAAGTATCCCACTGTTAAAAATATGAGCACTTTAGAGCTCGTGCAGTGGATCCACAGAAGTTAGTGATCTGCTTCTATAAAAATTATCACTTAATAAACCCTATGGGGCTGTTCTACTCTGCCACTCGTGAGTTCCCTATGGATTAGCGTTGTCTGGACATTAACTCAATGACGCATAACAGCAATATTGTACAGTCAATAGAGTTCTGGTCTTGAGGACAGTCCAAGCAATGGAACTGTGGAAAGAATTTCAGAACCAGTCCTTCCTCTTATTTTATTACACAGGTTCTAGGGATCAAGGCCTCAGAAGTGGGATTTATTCTCTGCTACTAGACAAACAAGCTCTTGGTTGATAGGGTGGTAATAATAAATTCAGGATTATTCAAACATAATGGTATAGTTGTAAAACTGACATCAAATGCTTCCAGCCTGAAAAACTGATTCCTTTGCCCTAGAATTGCATTTCTTTCTTTTGTCATGTAAAGTGCTTTAAACTGTCTAATGACCAGGAGGTGAAATGCATCTTTCTTGAATTAACGTTTTGACAACTATGTTTAGAAACTAGTGCATGACGGATATAGCCGTCATTTGTGGCAACGTGTTAAAACAGTTATTCTGTCAAATATAAATTGTACCCTTAAACTGTCTGTTTATTAGGAGGGGAAATGCATCTATCCTGGATTAGTGTTTTACCTTTTGAAACAGTATTTTCTTAGTAAACTATATCAGAAATTGTCTATTTACTAGTAACTGTGTGTAAACCTTTTTTTTTTTAATGTAAAAAATCCTTTAACTTTAAACTAGATTAACACCTAACCCGGGGAGCTCTGGTGGCCTAGTGACAAGAAACTGTACTGCAATCCCAGAGGAACACGGTTCGAATCCACCAGACGCTCTGCCGGAAAAGGAGGCGCAATATCCTCCCGTACCAGTCAGATCTGATTTGACGGTACACGCACACAAAATAATAAAAATTAAAAAAACAAAAAACAACAACAACAAAAAAAAACACCTAACCCAAGTATAAAGGGAAAGATAATTCTTAGATGGAAGACAGTTTTTGAGAGGATTCTCTCTGCTTTCCCAGATCTGCAATAAAGGGCTTTGGCTATTTTAATCTATCTGTCTTACTGGCAATTGACCATGGAAAGAACCGCTTGCATTCATTAACACGGTGGGCTAGTAAGTAGTAAGAAGCTGCACTGCAATCCCAAAGGCACCTGGTTTGAATCCTCCAGTTGCTCCATGGGAGAAGGATGAGCAATCTCCTCCTGTGAGAATTACTACCTCTGAAAACCCTATGGAAGATCAGCTGTGAGTTGGTTCTGACTCCATGGTACACAATAAGACAAGCAAGAAATGAAATTAGAAGCAACCAATAATACCTAAGGTTGTTTATATCCTCTTAGAATTTAATAATAGGCCTGAAAACTATTTTGATATAATCTCATTTAACACATTACAAGACTGAGAGTTATATGTCACTTACCCAATATTAACATGAAAAATTAATGGTAAAAAGAAAGACATGACTCCAGATCTCTTCACTGTAAGTTCAGTTTGCTCTAAACCCTTTGACAAGGTGGAACCAGTTAGGGAGGCTAGACTGTACAGGAAACAATGAGTCATATGTTAATTGAGATAATCTGACTGTTCCATCATGGCTGCATAAGTTATGGGTGATGTACGAGGCATGCCTTACCTTTCCTTTTGTTCCATGACCTTCTGGACATGGACTTTTCTTTTCAGTCACTATAAACACTGCCACCAGCTTGATGATCCTGCATGCACATGCTGCTTGGCCATCTGGAGCCCACCCCTTGGATTTGCTATCTTGTAGACTTGTATCTACCAGCAGCTCTAACTTTGTGATGGACAGTAGCTGGAAGGAAAAAAGGCAACTTCCCTAAGTGAGAAGACAGCAAGTCATACTCAGCAAGACTCAAGGAGGAATCATTAGGTTAGGGCTAAGAAGTGGGTGCAAATTGTTTGATAATGAAACTAAAGCCCAAGGCCAGACATCCAGGAAGAGGCAGAGTCTCCAGGGACCCCTTAACCTGAGCACCTGTATCTCACTGCTACTGAGGCAATTCCAGCACATAGAGACACTCCAGCAGATTTCTGAAGCTATAAATCTTAAGGGAAGGGGCTTGCCCATCTTTCTCCCACATGGCTGCTGGTGTATTTGAACAGCAAATTTTTTATTTACCATCCATCATGTTACCTGTGATGGCATCAGAGCTCCGGTAACAGAAGGTTGTTGTTTTTGCGTACCATCCAGTCAGAACCAACTCCTAGCTGCCCCTCCAGTGGGTTTTCACAGCACGGAAGGAAACTGTTCATCATTTTTTTAATGGAACAGCTGGTGGATTCAAACTATGTGTCTTTGGTAGCCAGCACAACTCTCCACTACTAAGCCAGTGCATGAACACAGATGACTTGTGCGTGCTTTTTAGTATTACTTTACCGGTTCTCTGGTGGTTTAGTTGAAAGAGCACTGACAGAGGAAGAAGATCTGGGTCTCTGATCCACCTCTGCCAGCAACTTGCTGTGTAATCATGGGCAAATCAATCTCTCTCTCTCTCTTTCTCTCTCTAATCTGTGTATAGAAGATTGCACTGCTAAATAAAATATTCTCTTCAGGAATTTGACTTCATCAACAGCAGAAAGATAGACAGTCTCCTATTAAAATTTCCAGCCTTAGAAACACAACAGAGGGTGCTGTGAGTCAGATTTGATTTGATGGCAGTGTCTAAGTGAAAGTGATGGGCCATCATTAAAGACCAATCATCTCTCACACAAGAGATCTGGGTTCAGATCATAGTCAATGTATCTTATTCACAGCTACCACCGTCCATGTGTCCATGGAGGCTTGTGTGTTACTGCACAGATTTAAGAAGAAATTCTTCTAAATGAAGACTGTTTGGAAAGAGAACCCAAAAAATTCATTTCTTAGAAGTCAGTAAAACGTTCTTGCTGTTGCAATCAAGTCTCAAAGTGACCCCATGTACAATAACTGAACTCTGTCTTATCTTGAGCCAATCTCATTTTCTCTATTACCCCAGTTACACTGTCAATCCTTCACATCCAGGGTCATCTTCTCCTCTATTGTCCCTCCACCTTTTAAACATGATGTATTTTCCAAGGACTAATCTCTCCCATGTACCCAAAGTATGTGAGATGGAGCCTCAAAATCCTTGCCTCCAGAGAGCAAGTTGGTTTCACCCTCTCCAGAGCAGAGTTATTTGTTCTCTTGGAAATTCATGGTATGTTCAATACTCTTCTCTAGCATCACAATTCAAACGTATCAATTCTTCTGTCATCTTTATTAATTTCCCAGCTTTCTGATGCATAGCTAGTAATTGCAAAGACCATAGGAGCACCTTAGTTTTCAGACTGATATCTTTGCACTTCAGCACTCTGGAGAGGTCCCTGAGAACAGACTTTCCTAATCCAAATTATCTTTTGATTTCCTGGCTGCTGGTTTCAAGAGTATTGATTGTAGACCCAAGCAAGTTGAAATTCTTGACAATCTCAATCTCTTGCCCATCTATCTTGATGCTGCCAGTAGACCCAGTGGTGATAATCTTTGTTTTCTTGATTTTTAGCTTCAATCCATATTGAAGATTGCAGTGCTTGACTTTCTGCAGAACTTGCTTCAAGTCCGTCTCAGTTTCAGTGAGCAAGTTTGTGCTATCTGCATAACACAAGTTGTTGATGAACCTTCCTCCAATTCTGATGCCACATTCTTCCTCATAAAGACCAGCTACCCAAATGGTCTGTTCCACATAGATTGAAAAGGTATAGAGACAGGATGCATCCCTGATGCATTCCTTTCTTGATTTTGAAACATGCAGTGTTTCCTTGTGCTATTCTATTGACTGCCTCCTGGTCCAAGTATAGATTTTGCCTGAGTACAATCAGGTGTTCTGGAAATCCCATTCTTCACAAGGTTAGCCACAATTTGTTGTGATCCCACAGTCAAATGCTATTTTTCTAGTACTCTCTGCTTTAAGCCAAGATCCATCTGACATTAGCAGTGATGTCCCTAGTGCCATAGCCTCTTCTAAACCCACTTTGTACTTATGGTAGTCCTCTGTTGATATACTGTTCTAGTTGCTTTTGGATAATCTTCAGCAAGATTTTGCTTGTGTGTGATATTAGTGCTACTTTTTGATAACCCATACTCTGTTGGATCACCGTTTGTTTTGAATGGGAATAAATATGTATCTCTTTCAGTTAGCTGGGCAGGTGGCTGCAACATTCATAGTAAAAAAGACCATTTCTGGATCCATCCTGAAATTTTTAATATTATAAGTAACAGCATAATATCAGTACAAGGAAGACCTGTCAATATCTCTATCATTCAAATATATACACCAAGAGTCAGAGCCAAAGAGGAGGAAATAGAAAATTTCTACCAACTTTTATAGTCATAAATTGACTGAATATGCAACCAAGATGCATTAATAATGATGGATGACTTGAATGTAAATGTTGGAAACAAGGAAGAAGCATCAGTAGTTGGAAAACATGGTCTTGGTAACAGAACGGAGGCTGGAAATAGAATGATGGAATTTTCCACCATCAATGATTTAGTAATAGCAAAGACTTTTTATAAGAAAACTTTCTTAGGTCCCCACAATTGTAGTGATAGAGTGCAACTGGGCCGTGTTTGCGCTATCTTGCTTGATAGCCATGACCAAAGGCTGACTAGCAGACAGCTAACAATAATATAATTAAAGGATTGGGTGAGATAAAATCTAGGATCTCTTGCAGTTTGAATGAAAGCAGCTTGTGTGTCGCTGCTGTTAAGACCCCGTTGACCCCATGGTTGCATTACCCACTGGGGCTGGAAATCAGATGTGACTGTGCGCTCAGCTGTCAGAGCCTAACTTTTCTCATTTACTTTCTTTTCAAGCTTTTTGTGGAGAATGTCCTCTTGGATTTTGTAAAGAAAATGAATGAAGCAAAAGAAAAGTGGAGGAGGGAAAGAATAAGGCAGAGAGAGGGAATAGCCTTAAAAGGAAAGTGGTGGTTATTGACTAGTTTTTGTTGCTTACTATTAAGTTAGAACTGACTGACCTTCCGGTGGGTTTTCAAAGGCAGTAAATTTCACAGAAGGAGATTGCTCATATTTTTCCCTCAGAGCAGCTGGTGGATTCAAACCATATAGCTTTGGGTTGACAATGTTTCTTTTTACCACTAAGCCACGAGATGACAAGAAATGTCAGGCAGAAGTACTTGTAAAGAAAGTATAGAATATTAATTATCAAGGGAACCAACAAGAGCATCACTTTCATCTTCCTGACTTTTGATGAGCCCACATCTGCCCTCTTTCCTGACAGGCCTCGGCTCTATGAAGTCAATTCCTACTCAGGGTGGCGCTCCATCAGGATTGTGAGGTTGTCAATCTGAGCAGCCTGCTCAGATTTCTCCCATGGAGCAGCTGGTGGATTAACAGCCCAGCACAAAGTGCACTACCCCAGTAGAGGTCCTTGACTGATGGACATATTTTGGGAAAATAAAAACCAAAACAAACAAGCAAAAGAAAAAAAAAATTAAAAATCCCAACAAAACCGCAAACTCATATCGAGTGAGAATAGATGGACAGCTTGCTCTCCAGTGGGTGTCTGGGAGGTTGTAAATCACACAGGAGGAGATTGTCTATTTTCTTCTGTGGAGCTACTGGTGCATTTGAACTGCCAGAGATGCCCTCCCTTTGTTTTAGCAGCACAACTTCTACACAGTATGCCACCAGCCATAACATACGAGCATATTGAGGGAATTTCTTCTTTGTTCAGCGTATACTTAGGAAATGTGAGGCTACGAGGGGTACATCTAGGTATAGAGAGACTACATCCAGGCATAGAGAGACGTAAACCTTTATGTGCAGTTTACGAAAAGGAATGCGAAAATCATGCATGTAGAATTAAGTAAAACAAAATAAATCATAATCAAGTAAATCTTAAAAATTGACACATCCATCAACATCTCAAAATAACTCAGTCTTTAATTAATGTCTCTGTTACAGGGCTTTTCTTTCTCTTTTTCTCCCATCCATATCTGTATACAGCAATAACTTTGTAAAAATATTTTTATAAATAAAAAGATAACTTTATCTTTGTCCTAACATTGCTAATCAAAATTTATTTTTTAAGAATTATGACTAGGATACATGAAACTTGCAATGTCACACAGCAAAAAGGCATGCTGTAATTTATAATTCTGCAGCCCTCCAAATATAGCACTTCCAAAATATATTCATTTCATCTGAGTCCAAGAAAAATTTAAAATATAGTGTACTTACATTGATCTATTTTGCATTATGGAGTATATACAATATGCTCAATATAGTAGAGAAAATTTCTAGTTGGACTTAAAATTAGTGTTAATTCATTTCTTGGTTTACGACTCCACACATCAAATGCCTACACTAGTCTTTTCCTCATGCTAGATTTTGGCTCTTTCAATTCTGACTTTTCTCTTCCACTACCCATGTTTCTGATGTAATAGTCACAGGACAAGTTCATATTTTAGGATACCTTCTGATCTCTGCATCAGCATGTGAACAATCAAGCACATGTCCAATAGACATCTGGTGGTCTAGTGGCAACAAGCTGTTCTGCAATCCCAAAGGCATGTAGTTCAAATCCAGCACCTATTCCACAGGAGAAGAATGGGCAATATCCTTCCATGTGATTAAATGCTTCTAAAAATCCACTGGAGGGTCAGCTATTGGTTGGTTCCGACTCTACATTACAGCAGCAGCAATAACAACAACAAGAAGGAAAACTAATAACTCATCAACTGACTAAAAGAATCATACAATCTTCTATTGCTGTTGGTTCTGAATTACAGTGATCCCTACAACAGATGGAAACTGTGTCACCATACAATCTTTTTGTTTAATTCTGTGTTTAAGCCAACTGTTGTAGTTATTGTGTCCAATCAGCCCATTGAAAATCTTTATCTCTTTCAATGACCCTTTCCAAGTAAGATGGCCTCTCCTGAAAATGTAACAATATAAGATGTAGGATCACCATCCTTTCCTGTAAGGAGCATTCTGACTTCTTCCAAGACAGATGTTTGGTGTTTTTGGCTGTCTATGGTAAATTTAATATTCTTTGTCACACCATCTATGGCCACTTCTATAGACCCCTAATATGAAAGATGGTGTGATGGAAGAAAATTTTGAGTAGGAAGACACAGTATATTAACTAATTGCAGTTAAGATAAAGAATTTTCACAATGATGTCATCATTAGCCAAATGACCAGGATTTCTCCCTGGAAACATCCTGAAAGAGACCAGTGCAAAGTGAAGGTCCTTGGGTATGAGTCTTTGTGAGTTGTTAGAAAGTCCACCTCTGGTAGTGAAGAAAAGGAGCATGGTGGTGCTGTGGTGAATAACTCAGCTGCTAGTCAAAGGCCAGGAATTTGAACTTACCAGCTACTGCACTGGAGAAGCATGCAGCAATTTGCTTCCATAGAGTGTACTGGCTGGAAACCCTGTGGGTAGTTCTACTGTGTCCTACAGAGCCACTGTGAGTTGGAATGGACTTGATGGCAGTAGACAGGTTTGGAAGTAAAGAGTGAGGGAGTAGAGTTATTCTCCATCCTCTTATTTTACAGTTTTCTGCTCCTAACTACACAGAACACTCCAGCTCCATCTGTCCCATCACATGTGAGCTGTATCTTTTGGCTAAAGTTGGGTTCAAGAAATTGGTTATTGGTTATGCTTCACATAAGGTTCTACTGAGGCAATGGACACTAGTATGTCTAAAGAAGCAAATTCACTTCAGAATGTGTATCTTTAACAGAAAACTTAAAATTTTTACTTTAATAAATATTCTTTTATATAATATATTTCTTTTATGAAACAATATGCCATAAGATATATCTTTTTTATGTATTAAATGTTCTAAATTTATAACAATAGAGAATTAGTTAACTATGCATCACTGGTATTTTCTTCAGATATTTAGTATAATTGCTGTGAGCATGGTTGGCATAAATATCTTCTTGATAGGTTAAGAAAATAGAAGGTATAATATAAGGACATATCACATCCACCTAACTATCTACCACCACAAGGGAAAAATAAACACAGTAAATTTATTTGGAAGTCTCTCTCTCTCTTTCTTTCTCTCATTGTTGTTGATTTGAAACCAAATCATAGCAAAGCAGACCCTCCCCTGGGTTTCCGAAACTGTAATTGGCACCAGAGGGGATTGCCCATCATTTTCCTGAGGAGCCAGTGGTGGATTTGAAGCTTGGCTTTGGGGTTAGCAGAAGAGCTCTCTACCGATTATGCCACCAGAGCTCCCTAGGAAGGCTATTTGAGATGAGTGAGAGCGACATTTCTGCAGTTATATTAGTTAATTTTTTCTCTCATATTTTATTTTCTGTAAATATTTTATTGTAAAATTAAAATACAAGGTTGGGTTTATTATTATTAGGTTGTTTATTTTTAAAATTGAATATTTTTATCCTCTCTGAGTCAGTTATAGTTATAACTATAGTTATTGTTATAGGTTGATCAGAAAACCTGAAAATTTAATTGAACAGCAAATTTAAAATTATGAGATGGGGGGGAGAGAGAGAGAGAGAGGTGAGTGTTTGTGGGGAGTGTTTATCTGGGTCCTGTGCAAGCAGATACTCTGCTTTCAATTGTAATGCCTTCCTTTGCTCTGTCCCTCACATCACTGAAATCCTGATGAAAAGTCTTCGGTTTCCACTTTGATTCAGTCCTTCAGTCAGCTTTACAAACCACAAAGGATGGAGAGAGGGAGACAAAAGCACCTCATCAGGATTTGACAAGCATATTACTCTAAGTGAAAGGAGATGCTTTTTTCCCTGCCTGCTTTGAGGGTCTGTGGAGATGGGGTGAAGGGAAAGGGTCACCCTGTTCTCCTGAGTGAAACCCTATGAAAGGAAATGTAACTGGAGTTTGAGATATCAAAATGAAAGAAGGGCAAATGTTAATGAATACCTCAAAGCTTTCCCTCTCATTGTTTCCATTTTGAATTCAAACTCCATCCTAGTGCCTTTGATTATTCAGGGAAGTAGCCCAATGCCATCTTTAAAAACAAACTATAAGCCCCAACACCCCCACAGCCCTACACTTGCATACCCAACAATCTTCTCAGGCTTGACCCACAGACTCACTTCCAAGAGGGAGAGTCCAAGTCACAGGGAAGCACTGTCATGTGCAGATGAAGTCCCCTCCTCTTATTCCCCAGCTGCCTGTGGTTTCTGCCAGGCTCCTCCAAAGATGTTAAAATCATATCTCCACCAGGTGGTCAACCTGATGGTTCACATGGCCTCCAAAGAGTAAGATCCCCTTGGACCACCAGCCCCAGCAATAGCACTAGAAGAGAGAGAGAGACCCTCAGCTGCTGGGGAGTCCTTGCCCCAACTTGATCCTCCCACACACTGAAAATCTCACATCCTTGACACAAGTTTCCATCAAATCCCCCTGAGAAAGGGGAGGGGCTTGGTGAGCCCATCCTGTCATGTACCCTCAATAAAGTACACTGTACTCAGCCCCCCCCCAAAAAAAAATCATATCTCCATTGAGGTTCAATGATGCTTCAGATTCCCCTTAAGGACTCTTTCTCCCTCATTGTCACTGAGTCAGCTCTGACTTAGGCCTGAACTCCATTGCATGTCTGAGGTTATAAATCACACAGGAAGAGATTGGCTATTTTATTCCTGTGGAGCTTCTGGTAGATGGGAACTGCCAAAAAGGTGTGGACTTTGAATTAGCAGTGCAGCCCTGGGGATTATACCACCAGGGTCTCAAAACTCAAAATCATTGCCAACAAGTCAGAATCAAGTTATAGCTGACCATACAGCAGGATTTTTGGAGGCTGTAAATAACATAGAAGGAGATTGTCCATTTTCTCCTGTGGAGCAGCTGATATATTTGCACCACCACCTTTGTGTTAGCTGGACAATTCCTAATAGACTATGTCAGCAGGGCTCTGTTGAATCTACATGCCCCAAGGACTTGGGACTTGGACTTTTTCTTTCTTCATGAGTCCTCCTTGGATCCCTACATTATGTGTTGAGCAGGGCATTGCTACTTCTATTATGGATCCTGACCATGCTCATGTCCAAAGAAATTAACTCTACTTTCACCTCCAGAGACATAGACTATGACCTAAGGGCGATAGAAGAAGGCTCAGGTGCTGGAGAAGAGTATTGAACGTACTATGGACTACAAAGAGAACAAACAGATTTGTCCTGGAGAGGGCCAAACTGAGCTGATCTGAAGATCCGTCTCACATACTTTGTGCATGGAGCCAAGAGAGACTCATTCTTAGAGAAGAACATTATGCTTTGAAGGGTAGAGGGACAGTGCAAGAGAGAAAGACCTTTAGCGAGATAGACTGACACAATAACTGGGGTAATGTGTCAGAAACAGCTTGGCTCAGAATAGGGCATGGTTCAGAGCTATTGAGCATAGGGTTGCTGAGTTACAGGTAACTTGATAGCACATAATAACGACAACTTTCACCTCCACCATTGTCTCCTCACCTTCTTTCTCAACAAATTGGACATTCGTAAGCTTAGCAGTAGTTAAAGCCTCTATCTGATGTTATAACATCAAGCAACAACTCTCTTGAGCGCTAGTGAAATGGCTGTGCATGCCATCTAGTGCCTCCGTGGCCGCACTAGCTTTTCTATAGTCCTCACACTCCACTCAGTTCTTCGTCTGGGCAAAGGAGGCTGAAGCCAGTTTTGTGCACCCTTTACTAACAAGAATCACTGGTGGCATAACCTGTAGCTTGTTGCACTGATAATCAAAAGGCGTGGAGTCTCTGGCAGCCTGAATTCATCAGAAACTCCAAGGGAAAAGGATGGGCAATCTCCTCTTATTAGATTTTACAGCTTCAGGAATTGGATGAGTTGGAATGTACCAAATTCCAATGAGTTAGAGGGAATTTTCTTTTTTTGCCACCTACATTTCTCACTTAACAATATGCCAGGCCAAGTATCTTCCTTTATGATTAAATTAGCTTGCAACAGAATTGTTATGGTATTTCATTATACCATTATACTATAACTGAATTAAACATTTGCTATTTATTTAAATTACTTCCAGTGCTGCCATTAGAGATATTAGTAATCATGTAAATAGATCATCATGAACTTCTGTAACTATTTTCTTCTACTTCATTCCTGTTGTGTTATCTATTGTCAAATCAGAATTAACAGCTGATCCTCCAGTGGGTTTTCAGAGGCAGTAAATTACATCGGAACAAACTGCCCATCATTCTTCCACAGAGCAGCTAACAGATTCAAACCACACACCTTTATGCTGGTAGCATAATTCTGTACCGTGAAGCCAGCAGAGCTCCCTACTTTATTCCTGTTGTTGTTATTCTTGTTGTTGTTATATGTCATTGAGTCACCTGTGTACAATAGCTCTAAACCCTGCTCTATCCCTTGCCAATCTTATTGTCTTTGACACACTTACCTCCATTTCCCCAGTGACTAAATCAATCCATCTCATCAAGAGTCTTCTCTTGTGCTCTCCCTCTATCCTTCCAAGCATGATGTCCCTCTCCAAGGACTGTTCCCACCTTGTAACATGTCCAAATTATGTCAGATGAAGCTTCAGAATCCTTGTCTTCAGGGAGCAGTCTGGCTTCACCTGCTACAGGACAAACTTGTTTGTTCTCCTAGCAGTCCATGGTATATTCAATATTCTTCTTTAGCTCAAAGTGTTAGTTAAATATTAATGAAATGGAATACAGTTTGCATAAACATTGCAACGTTACAAGAGTTCTTTCTACATGGAGTGGCAGTGAGATAAATGTGGCTTTGAAAGTGTGAAGCAGAAGCCACCTTGATGTTGAAGCTATTTTCTACCAGGTGGCCCATTCCAAATAGAGAATTTGAGCACATTGGGAAGATGGAAGCAAAGAAGATCAGAAAGGCTTCCCATTAAATTCCTCAAGTGAAGATGGGCTGGGATAATGGCATGAAAACGGCAACTCAGACATTTTGAAAATTAGAAGCTCCCAGTGCTTGATCTATCACCTAGGAGGTTAGACACGATCTTGCAAAATCTGTGCTGAGGGATTGCCACATATATATTACAACATGCTTAACCCTAATGCAATGAGAAGCCAAAGCAAAGGGAAGGAATCAGGAAGTTAAGGAGCTAAACAGAAGATTTCAAAAGGCAGCTCAGGAAGATAAAGCAAAGTATTATAATGAAATATGTAAAGTGTTGGAGTCGAAAAACCAAAAGAATTGAACTTGCTCAGCATTTTTTAAGCTGAAGGAATTGAAGAACAAATTTGAGCCTCAAGTTGCAATACTTAAGCATGCTATGAGGAGAATATTGAATGATCCAGAAAGCATTAAAAGAAGATGGGAGGAGTACATCTTCTGGGTTGCTGTACCAAAAAAAAAATGGACTGACACAGAATTTCATGAAACAGCATATGATCAAGAGGCAATTGTGATAATGGAAGAAGTTCAAGCTGCTGTGAAGGAGTCAGCAAAGAAGAAAGCCCCAGGAATTGATGGAATGCCAATTGACATATTTCAACAGACAGATGTTGCCCTGCACGTGCACACCAAGTTGTGCCAAGAAATCTGGAGAACAACTACCCATCCAGCTGACAGAAAGAGATCCATGTTTGGTCCTCTCTGAGAAAGGATGACTTGACAGAGAATAGAAATTCTTGAACAATATCACAAACATTTTTTACTGAAAATTTCACACTCATGCAAAATTTTGCTGAAAACGATTGGAACTACTAGAAATATAGGCTGTGTTTAGTAAAGGCTGTAGCACCAGAGACGTTATCACCACTGTCAGATGGATCTTGGCTGAAAGCAAAGAGTACCAAAGGAATTTTTATTTGTGTTTTGTTGACTGTGCAAAGGCATTTTTCTATGTGGATCACAACACATTGTGACTAACCTTGAGAAAATGGGCATCCCAGAACACATGATTGCTCTCATGCAAAATGCATACTTAGACCAGGAATCAGTACTCAGAATAGAGCAAGGACTGCATGCTTGGAAAGAATTCAGAGATGCATGTGTCCTGTTACCTTTTCAATCTATATGTGGAACAGATCATTCAGATTCTAGACTTTATAAAGAAGACTGTGGCATCAGGATTGTAGGAAGACTCATCAACAAAGTACATTATGCAGTGACACAACCTTGCTCACAGAAACTGAGGAGGACCTGAAAAGTGTTTGCTGTGTTTGCTGTAGAGGATCAAGAACAGCAATCTTCAGTATGGATTAAAGCTCAACCTCAAGAATACAAAGATTCTTTTTTTTTTTTTGGCTGAGTACAGTGTACTTTATTGATGGTACATGACAGGATGGGCTCACCAAGCCCCTCCCCTTTCTCAGGGGGATTTGATGGAAACTTGTGTCAAGGATGTGAGATTTTCAGTGTGTGGGAGGATCAAGTTGGGGCAAGGACTCCTTTCTAATTCTTATGCCATGCAT
>NW_006399846.1:3696947-3716150 GCF_000299155.1 Elephantulus edwardii | reverse complement strand
TAGTTGAGGTCAATGAAGGGATCATTAATGGCGACAATATCCACTTTGTTAGAGTGAAAAGCAGCCCTGGTGACCAGGCGCCCAATACGGCCAAATCCGTTTACTCCGACCTTCACCATCGTGTCTCAGGGATGCGGCTGAGGCTGCACAAGAAGAGAGGGCAATCTGGATCGACGAGGAGCAGAGAGCCAAAGATTCTTACCACACTGCATTAATTGGCAGCACTATCATAGATGGAGAAGAATTTGAGGTTGTTAAGAATTTCAGCTTGCTCGGCTCCACAGTCAACTCTCTCGGCACCAGCAGTCAAGAAATTAGAAGACGATTTGCTCTGAGGAAGGCTACTGTCAGGGGCCTCTCAAAAGTGCTGAAGAGTAATGATGTCAGTCTGGAGACTAAGGTATGTATACCTGATTCAAGCCATGGTCTTTGCAATTACTTCCTATGCATCACAGAACTCGACAATGACTGAAAATGCCAGAAGTAGAATTGATGCTGTTGAGTTATAGTGCTGGAGAAGAGTATTGAACATACCATGGACTGCCCAGAACAAACAGGTGTATCCTGGAAAGGGTGAAACCATGCTACTCCTTGGAGGCAAGGACTTTAAAAGGTCCATCTCATATTTTGGGCATGTGGCTAGGAGGAACCAGTCCTTGGAGAAGGACATCTTACTTGGAAGGGTGGAGGGACAGTACAGGAGAGGAAGACCCCAGATAAGATGGATTGACAGAGTAACTGAGATAATGGTATTAGGTGTGTTGGAGACAGTGAGACTGGCTCAGGATAGAGCAGGGTTCAGAGCTATTGTACACAGGGTTGTTATGAGTTGCAATGACTAGATGGCACATAACAACAATAATATCAAGACTATATATGATCTGTATCTTCTTTTTTAACCCTTGACTTAATCTTCTCTGGTGTATCTCCATCCTATAGACTCTTTGGGAGGCCATGGTTGGAGATGCCATGGTTCCCACTTCTCTTTGGTTTTGATTTTTTTTTTTTTTGGCTCTGTTTCTGTCTACTTAATTATTTTCTGTAACAACAAATGCTGGAAAGGGGCTATCAAATATCAGGCACTATGTAAAGTCTGAGATTTGGGAAAATGAATACAAAATAACTTTGGCTATAGATATAGCCCAGGAGTTCTTGTGATTTAGTGATTAAGGAGTTACCCACCTAAAGGCAGGTGGTTCAAGTCCAACCACTTCTCTGCTCGAGAAAAATGGACAATCTCTTTCCTTGTGAATTTATAGGCTCAGAAAACACGCTGGAGGGTCAGCTATGAGTTGGTTCTGACTTGACAACATATAACACGAAAAACATAGACTTGGATTGATAAATATCATCAAGCAAACTGATTTAACAGATCACTAAAGTACAGTTATGCAGCAGAGACATCTCCATAGTAGACTTTCTCTTCCATGTGGAACATTGAGGTTTGATAGCTAGTCAATGAACCTCAATCTTATTCATTACTCATCTATCGGTTGAGGCTTGGTTTTTGCTTTGAGGTTTTAGGAGCTTCTAGACTAAGACAGATTAGAATGATAGGTTTATGATATACTTCTGAAAACCCTATGGGTCACCATGGACCACTGACTGACTCACAATCTGCCATGATGAAGTCACAGGACCAGACATTAGTTTGCTTCGTTGTGTATGAAGCTGCAACCTAGTCAGGGTTAACTCAGTGGCAGCTAATCACAAATGATAGTTGTTTATTTCTAGTTATTCCATACATTCATTCTTAGAATTTCTTTCTGCACCTGATAAACTGTAGATTCTTGACAAACATGTAATGAATAATTATTGGAATAAGGAAATGAAGGTTTTATCCCTCAACTATATAACCTACAGGTACTTTTGTCTGTTTGTGTTTACACTTTATTAAGATATAAAATTGCAAAGATATAAAATGCACATCATAAAATCTATTTATTTTACTTGTAGAACTCACTGGATTTTGGTCTATTAACAGAACTCTCAACATAATCTCTTTTTAGAACATTTCCATCATCCCTGAAAGAAACTTCATACCCGTTCGCTGTCCAAGTGAGCCATTAATCTACTTTCTGCCTCTATAAATTTGCTTATTTGGGATATTTCATATAAATGGAACTATGAACTATGTAATATTTTATACCTGACTTTTTCCACTTAACATAATACTTTTGAAGTTCATTCATATTATGACTTATGCCAGTATTTTGAGGGGAGCTCTGATGGGTTACAGAAATTAACGGCTTTGAGTTGTGGTGTTGGAGAAGGGTTCTGAATATCCCATGAACTTCCAAAAGTACAAACAAGTCTGTCATGGAGGAAATGTACTCCTTAGATGCAAGAATGGTGAAACTTCAGCTCACATGCTTTGGACATGTTGTCAGGGGGAACCAGTCATTGGAAAAAGATTTCAAGGTGGGAAAAGTGGAGGAGGGTCAGGAAAAAAAAAAGGAAGATATTCAAGAAGACGAATTGACACAGTTACAGTAACAATGAGCTCAGGCATATTAGAAAAAGTGAGGATGGTGCAGGGTAGTGCAAGATTCAGACCTATTGTTCATAGAGTCTGTATGAGTTGTAGATGACTTGATGGGATCTAACAGCAACAACTGGTGGTGTGGTCTGCTGGGAGTGATACTGCTAACCTCAAGGTGGTGCCTCCCTGGCTGTGTGAATCCACAATTGGCTTCTTGGGAGAAGGCTGAGCTGTATCCTCCAACAGATTTACAGCCTCCTGAAAATCCACTGGAGGTCCAGCTCTGAGTCAGTTCTGACTCAACAGCGATGAGTTTTAAGTTTTATTTCTTTTTAATTGTCAAATAGCTTTCCATTGTATAAACATGTCACACTTTATTTGTTCAGTTGATGAACATTTGTGATAGTTCTATTTTTGGGCTATTCTCAATATTGTTATCATTATTCATTAATATTCTTTATGTGAAAAAGTCTTTTCATTTCTTGTGGATAAATACCTATATGCTGAGCTCTATCGGGTCATTTAAGGAACTTTCCTGGCATAGCAGTCAGAAAAATGAGCTGTTAAACAAAAGGACTGTAATGTGAACCCACCAAATATTTCACAGAAGAAAATGAGACAGTCTGCTTCCACAGAGATTTACAGCCTTGAAAACACTATGGACAGTTCTGCTCTGCCCTGGATGGTCACCGCGAGGCAGAGCCTGCTCACTGGCAGTGGTGGTTTTTTGTTTTTTGGTGTTTTTTTTCTTTCTTTTTTGTTCAAACTTTTCTTTTAAACCAACACTTAGGAAACCATTTGTGGAGATTCCTCAGCTAGATTTAACTAAAACATCTAAAATTTGTGTAAGCACACACACAAGCTGTGATTCTCCCATGCTGCTTCCCAACAGAAGCAAAGCCCTGGTGTCTCCATTTTTCCATATTCCTCTTTATCCTACACATGGCCCTTCAGATAATTTGCATGTTTGTGTTAACCCTGGCTTTTCCTTTTTTATAGGAAGTTGGGTTTGAAGCAGGCATGACTTATATGTGTTTATTCTTAAAAATCACATTAATATTTTCCCTTAATGCAAATGTAATATGGGGATGTGTGTGTGTGTGTGTGTGTGTGTGTGAATGCTAGATTCAATAATAAAAACGTATGAATTGCAATTGCTGTCAGAGCCCCTTGACCAGGCTCTAACTCATCATGATCTTAGGAAAGTAAATCCATTAGAAAGTAACACAGCCTGGTCCTGAGCCATCCTCACAAATGTGACTTTATTGAGCCCATGTTTGTTGCAGCCACTTTCTGAATTCATCTTATTGAGGATTGTCCTCTCTTGTGGCTGGTTCTCGACTTTATCATGACTGGTTTGATATCCTTCTCCAGAGACTGATGACACGTCTAAAGCTGTCAGACTATACTCCATTCTAAGGAGCATTCTGGCTGCACTTCTTCTGAGACTTACCTATTTTATTCTTTTGACAGTTCATAACACAGCCAATAGTCTTCACCAAAATCACAATTCAAAGCCATCAATTCTTCTTTAGTCATCATTAGTCATTGTTCACCTTTGATATGCAAAAGAGACAACTGAAAATACCTTGGGTTGGGTGAGGAGCTCTGTGTCCTCAAAGGGATGTCTTTGCTTTTTAATGCTTAAAGGAGGTTTTTTGTTTGTTTGTTTTTTGGCTTTTCTTTTTGGTAACAGGTTTTCCCAATACTTTTGTCATTTGATTTCTTGACTGATGCATCAATGAGCATTGTCTATGGATCCAGATAAAATTATATCCTTGACAATTATTTTTCATGGAATCTAATTTCTCAGATGATTTGCTCTTCCTACAGATTAAATAAATATAATGAAAGAACAAGCTTGGAAGCAGGAGAGGCATCCACTTGCCTCCGGAAACTCTATGAACAGTGCTCAGGTTTTTTTTGTTCCTAGGGTCTCTGTGAGTCATCTAGGACTCGACAGCACCTAACAACAACAGTGAAAGAATATAACCCTGATGCTTACCTTTCCTGAGTTTAAACCATGTATATTTCTGTGTTTAGTTTGAATAACTATCTCTTACTTCATTTGAGCAGGTACTTTTTGCTTGGTTGG
This sequence comes from Elephantulus edwardii, assembly GCF_000299155.1. NCBI lineage: Eukaryota > Metazoa > Chordata > Mammalia > Macroscelidea > Macroscelididae > Elephantulus > Elephantulus edwardii. The sequence continues at coordinate 3,711,573 of NW_006399846.1, read as the reverse complement.
TTGGTTGCTTTTGAGTTGTTTTTTTTAAAGTTTTTTTTCTTTTATAAACGGAAGTCATGTCTTAGTTAATTTTGTATTCCTATCAGGGACCTGTTACATAAGTAAAGTACAATAAACATGAATAAAATTATACTGTTATACTAAGACCAATAAATATAATGTTCAATTCCAACATCTTTTGATATCTTATGTTCTAATGTAAAACAGCATTAAGTGTTGGTATACAGGTTTTGATCTGATTGTTTTCAATATGTCAACCATCCTTTAAGAAAAGCTTGTGCTGAAAATTTATTAAATTCTTTACCAAAGTTTTGAAGTAGTTTTTGGCCATAGGGCACAATGGAGTGGTTTGGGTTTTTTTCTTTGTTTTGTTTTGTTTTGTGTGTGTGTGTGTGTGTCTTTTTTAAAATTAATTTTAATGAATGTTTACAGAGATTTTGGATTTCCATTCATTCATTGTTGCATTTTTTCTATGCCCACCTCTCCCCCGCAGGGATTTTATATTTTAAAAACCTGTAGTCTCTAGTTCAATTTCCATTTTGTCATATATGGGCATTTGTGCAGGTTTTTATGAGAACAATTAAGTATTCTTGAATTCCGATTATTCCCAATAATTTCTAGAATTTGTTATGATTTCCCCCAAATTTGCTATGATTCACAGAGTTAAAGGTCTTTGTAGAGTCAATAAAGCATAGACAAAGACCTTTATGTTCTTTTTCTGCTTTCAGTCAAGGTTATCTGACATCAACAATGATAATTCTGAATGCAGTTAAAATTTCTGGTCATTCCTTATTGATGTTCTGCTTCAGATATGTTTAAATTATCTTCAGAAAAGTTTTACTTGTATGAGACATTTGCAAAATTACCTTATAATATGCACATTCTCTAAAAGCACTTCTCTTTGAAATGGATGCAAATACTTGAACTACTGGAAATACACAACCCTTTAGTTCACAGCGTAATATGTCATACAGTATGCCACTAAAAGTTTTTTATCTATTCATTCTTCCAATTTAATATCATCTGGTAATGTTTCATATGTATGTAGAGTCAACAGTTATGGGTTTTTTTTAAAGATATGACTATATTTTTATCATATGTTTTATCAATTTCTGTAGACTGTAGAAGTTTCTAAAAAATCTTCAATATCTTCATCTTCAGTATTAATATTTAGAGCACACATTTGAAAAGTAATTATGTTAACTGACCTTCTTTGTTGTTTTTCTATGCTGCCAAATTAACTATGACTCATAGTAACACTGTGAACAGTGACTCTGAACCTTGCTTTATCCTGAACCAACCTCACCTTCTCTGTTGTACTTGATCCAATTGCCACAGTCACTTAATCAATCCTCCTCATCCAGGGTCTTCCTTTCTTGTGTTGACCTTCTACCCTTCCCTGAATGATGTCTTTACCCAAGGCCTGTTCCGTCCGTGTAACAAGTTTAAAGTATGTGAAACAGAATTTTAAAATTCTTGCCTCCAAGGAACAACCTAGTTTCCTTCTCATCAGGACAGACTTGTTTGTTCTGTCAGTCCATGGTATGTTCAATACTCTTCTCCAACACCACAGCTCAAAGACATCCATTCTTTTACTGTCATCCTTAGTCATTGTCCTGCTCTCAGATGCAAGCAATTGATAAGACTGTGGTCTGGACACTTTATTCTTTAAATTGGTGTCATTGTTCTTTGGCTCTCTGGAGAGATCCTTGACACCAAATTTTCCCCAATATAACTCACCTTTTTGTTTCCTGTCTGCTGGTGCCAAACATCTTGATGGCGATCTAAGCAAGATAAAGTAGTTAACAACTTCTGTCTTTCCTCCATCTATCATTATGCTGCCTATTGGCCTGGTGGAAAGAATTTTTGTTTTCTTAATGTTCAGATGCAACTCATATTGAAGGCTGCAGTCTTTGACCTTCTGCATGAAGTTATTCACACTCCTCAGTTTCAGTGAGCAAGGTTGTATCATCTGCATAATGAAGGTTTTTGGTACGTTTTCTTCCAATCCTGATGCCACATTCCTCCTTAAAAAATCCAGCCTCTCAAATGATCGAACCGTACAGCATGTAGATTGAATAAGTATAGAGAAAGGATCCATCCTTGGATCTTTTCTTGATTTTGAACCATGCAGTAGTCTCTTGCTCTGTCCAGACAACAGCTTCTTGGTCTAGGTATAGGTTTCATATGAGCACAATCAGTGTTTTGGGACTCCCATTCTTCTCAATGCTAGCCATAGTTTGTTATGATATACACAATCAAATATCTTTGCATAGTGGGTAAAACACAAATAGACATCCTTCTGATATTCTTTACTTCCAGCTCAGATCCATCCGACATCAGCAAATGATGTCCCTAGAGTGTCATGACCTCTTCTTAACTCAGTTTGTATTTCAGGCTGTTCTTTGTAGATAAACCGTACTAGTCGTTTTGGGATAATCTCCAGCAATATTTTGCTTGCATGTGGTATTAACTATATAGTTCAATGTTTTCCACATTCTATTGGATCACTTTTTTTTTTAAAAATGGGAATAAATAAATATTAACCTCTTCTAGTCAGTAGGTTAGGTAGCTATCCTCCAGATTTCTTGGCACAACCTGGTAAGCACATCCAGGGCTGCATCTGTTTGTTGAAATATGTCAATTGGTACTTTAGAAATTCCTGGGAATTTGCTACTTCCTTCAGAGCAGCTTTAATGTCTTCTTTTATTACCATTGGCCATTGGTTCTTGATCATATGCTATTTCTTGAAATGGCTCTGTACTGGCCAATACTTTTGGTACAGCAACTCCATGTATTACTTTTTCCTTTTTTTCATGCTTCCTGGGTCATTCAAGATTTTTGCCAAAGCATCTTTCAGTACTGCAACTTGAGGCTTGAATTTGTTCTTCAGTTTCTGCAGCTTGAGCTTCTGTCTCAAGGCCTTTTCCCTATAGGTGTGTGGATATTATCTTAATTCTTGAAATGGTTTTACTTCAACATAGAACTTGGGATTTTCCTTTGACTGTGAATGTGAATTCCTCTTTAATTTGTCATTTACATTATATGAAATCAGGTGATAGTATGATTTAAAATAGCTAATATTAGTATATTTCAACTCATTGATATCTAGGATTTCAATCTTTATGCATTCATTCCATTTCATTCTTGCTGACTTTCAACTTTTCCGGTTTTTGCACTTCACACGTTTCACATTCCAATTATTAATGAATATTTGTAGCTGTTTATTTTCATTTTAAGTAAAATCACAGCAAATAAAATTCCGGCAACTTTGTTATACCCTATCATTTAGGATGACTCTACTGTGAGGGGGAAATCTATCTTCTCCAGTTTAATTAACCTAAGAGGCTCAAATGATATTTCACTACTATTCATAAGATTTTTACTGACTACATTTTTAGAAGTAGATTACTAAGTCATTCTTCCTAGTTAGCTTTAGTCTGGAAACTCTAGCTTGTGCATCATGGGTGACTCCACTGCTGTTTAAAATATTAGTGCCATAGCTTTCAGCATCACAATAGCACCCAAGTTCATCACAGCACTGCAAACTGACCAATGAGTGGTGGAAGATGAACTTTATTTAATTAGATCCTCTTTGCTGGACGTGGAATGTGTTACAGCATTTTTTGGTGATTATTTTAAAAATGCTAGGGGAACTTGTTGTTGTTGATTGCTTTTGAATCGAACACGACTCATAGTGACCCTATGAACAAAAGACCTGAAGCCTTTCTATAACCATTGTCATCTCTCAAAGTTCATAGAGTTTCCAGAGGCACGTTATTTAGGAAGTAGATGCTGCTCCTGGCAGGGAGCCTAACTGAATTCATTTTACACGTACTTAGACGTTTACTTATACTTTTTTTTTTAAATATGTGAAAATATTTTCTCAAAGACTGTTTTGAGGCTTATGGACAATTAATTTCCAGAAAGGTAATTCAGTTTGCATTCATTTCTACATGCTATGTATCAGAGCAGTTACTCCCTGAATTTCCGCTAAAACTACATTTTGCTGTGGGGAGAAAAACTTAACTCACCACAAAAAGAAAAATAAAAGCAACTAACATCAATAGGAAAACTTGGCATTTTGGGAATATAGTCTAACAACTGAAATTTCTCAAGTATTAATGTTGTTGTTGTATGCCATTGAGTTGGAACTGACTAACAATTGACCCTCATGTGGATTTTTCCGAATTAATCAGGGAAGGGAGGAAATTGCCCACCCTTTACTCAAAAAACAGCTGATGGAGTTGAACCTAATGCCTTTGGGATTGCAGCGCAGCTTCTTACCACTAGGCCCCCAGAGATCCTACGTATTAATAAGCTGCCTAAATTTCTTCTTTTGGCATCTACACTATTCTAGGGGAACATCAGAGATTGTCCTTTCTGTTTCTCTGACTAGCAGACACACCCAGAAACCCTTCCCCTTTATATATACCTTGTAAAGAAGGCTCATGGATGACAGGTGGACCCCGATCCATCTGCCATCACAATAAGGCCTACTCCCATGCCGTAGGAAATATCTCCTGCCCACAGACTGCCTGGTACCCATTGAGGTCTACTCAATTAACATCTAAGCCATAAAACTTTCAACTCGGTTGGATCGAGTTTTACTACAGGAAGAAAGTTGAGGTCTTTGGAACCTCATGTTTTTGGCACTAGCATCCTTTATCGGAAGGGCCAATACGGGGGTGGCAATGACCAGCTGTTCTTTTTTCCCTTTTGAGTCAGAGCAAAGGAAGCGAGATCAAATTATAACAGAAGGGATGCCAGTTAGACAAAAGAAAGGACTTCTTGCCAAGGAATCTTATGGGTTGCTTCACCAAAGGAAGTTTCTGATGAGGGTGAACTAGCTGGTGGTTTCATTGGATCCCCGTGTGAAAGCAGAGGGTGAACCTTAGCTCAGATTTAAAGAGATACGCTCTGGTTTAGCTCCTGAGTGAGCTGCTTCCTGCATGCCTTGACCACTTGAAAGCTTGAGAATATTTCTTGAGACTATAATCTTGGAGGCAAAGACCCTTTGAGTCTCTCCACTTTGTATTAGAATAAACAATATACTTGAAGGTGAGAGAATCTAATATAAAATAACAAAAGAGAAGTGAAAGGATGCTATACCTTGAAGATAAACTATTTGTCAGGACTAGGTACTCTAAAACTTTATTAGAAATCCTTATACAATCAGAGCTAGTATGTTAACGGGAGCTGTAGTCTGTAGGGAGTTGTGCAGCTAATGCAAAGGCTGTGCCTTCCAGTTGAAATCCACCAGCAGCTCCTCTGGAGAAACATGGTCAGGGTCATTCTGTGTGGTTTAGGACCTCAGAAAACCCATTCGAGTATCAACCATGTGTTGGTTCTGACTCAATAGCAATGAGACATCCCCCTCTTCATGGTCCAGTATGGCATCAGATAAGAAAAAAAAAGTCACAGAGATGTGTAACTGACTTGTGGTCACTCATGGCAGAGCTGGAGAAAACAGCCAGGTGTATTTTGGTTCTGATGTCATATTAAGTATGTTCCTGTGGAAAGAATTGAACTATGTTACTGTAGCATAGCTTTACCTACTTAAGAGTATAAACGTTTATCCAATTTCCTCTCTTCTCCTTTGCAATGTACTTTTTATTGTGGAGAAGTGATGCCTAAGCCTATATTCCTTTTAAATACTTCTTTTCCTCATCTGTTCCAATGTGATGTTCATTAACTATCCACTAATTTCTTATTATCCTCCCAACTCACCATGTAAATCATACTAGAATGAATGAAAATTTTTTAAAATAAATAAATAAATAAAAATGTTTAAAAAAGTGAACTGGGGGAGGGGAAAAATAGGGGTAGGGAGGAAAATGGGCAACAGCAAATGAACAAAAATTTAATTTTTCTGTTACTTTCTGTTAAAATCACAATAAAATAAAATATAATAAAAGGTATAAGTGATATACTGTTGTATATAAACATATAAAAATCTGCGTTATTATATGTACACATATATTAAAAAGCTTAACCAAACTCATGGTCCTGGAATAATTTTCAGCTGATAGCAAATCATGCAGAGCAAAGCAGACCTGTGTCACAAAATCTCCAAAGCTTTACTAAAGCAGATAGCTGGATCTTTCTCCATGTAGTGGTCAGTAGGTTCAAACTTCTGACCTTTCAGTTACCAGCTAAGATCATGGAACTTCAGGGTGGTGTGTATGTGTATGTGTGTGTGTGTGTGTGTGTGTGTGTGTGTGTGTAAGCAATTAAGTAATTATCAGTTAAGAGACCAAAGATGTCAGTGTAAGTCAACAACAACAACAACAACAAAAAAAGCAGCGATTACTAAGAATCCCCCTGTTGTCTTATTTTTCTCTTTCTTTCTGGATTCCCTGAGGAGTGACTCCTTGTCTCCTCCATGTTTCTTTCTTTCTTTTTTTTCCTTTCTATCTTTATAAGATCTGATCTTCCTTATACCGTTGGCTATATCAGTCTTTTTTAATCCAGGGATATGTCCTTTACATAGGCTCCTCAGTCAACCCTCTTGATACCAGCAGCCAGGAACTTAGAAGATTAATCGCATTGGCAAAGTCTACTGTCAGAGACCTCTCCAAAGTTCTGAAGAACAATGATGTCAGTCCGGAGATGAGGGGTGTGCCTGATCCAGGCCATAGTCTTTGCAATAACTTGCTACGCATCAGAGAGCTTAACTATGACTAGGGATGATAGAAGGAAAATTGATAACTTTGAGCTGTGGTGCTGGAGTATTGAATATACCGTGGACTGCTAGGAGAACAAACAAGTTCATCCTGGAGAGGTTGAAAGAAGGCTGCTCCTTGGAGGCAAGGATTCTGAAGCTTCATCTGGCATAATTTGGACATATTGCAAAGGGAGACCAGTCCTTAGAGAGGGATGTCATGCTTGGGAAAGTGGCGGAACAGAGCAGGAGAGGAAGACCGTCGATGAAATGGTAATGGGGGTAGGTGTGTCAGAGACAGTAAGATTGGCATAGGATAGAGCAGGGTTTAGGGTTGTTGTACATAGGGTCACTATGAGTGGCACGCAACTCTATAGCACATAACAACAACAACAGGCTGAGCAAGGCTATCTTGTGAAGATGAATTTTCTCCTCATCTCCTCATCTTTCATGTTCTCATTTCTAACTATTAACTGTCTTGTTTCTCTTACTTAACTCAACACTGTGCTAGGTGGGAAAACTAAATGAGGGATGGAAGATGGGCTTCAGTCCTGACTATATCACTTACTTGTTAGGTGACTCTGGGCAAGTCCGTAAATGTTCTGTGTTTATTTCTTCACTTGTAAAATTGAGACAAAAATAGCATTTATGCTATAGTTTGTGAATATAGTTTATTAATTTATATGTGTAAGCACTTAGTATAAATTAAGTAAGAAAAGTAAGTATAATGTTTTTTTCACTAGTTATTACTGTTATGTGACATCAAATCTCTTGCGACTCATAGTGACTCCATCTACAACAGGACTGAAACCTGCTCTATCCTGTGCCAACTTTACTGTCTCTGACATACCTACCCTCATTACCCCAGTCACCGTGTCAATCCATCTCACCCATCATCTTCCTCTCATTCTCTATCCCTCCACCCTTCCAAACATGATGTTCCTCTCCAAGGAAAGGTCCCTCCTTAACACTTAGGAAGTTGTAAAATAACATTAGCTGTCAGTTCTGACTGACAGTAATCAGTTGAGTTTGAGATGGGTGTCATTATTTGGGCAGGAAACCAAAATTTGTATGAAGGAAAATAAGGCTTTTTGCCTCAGTTGGTATTTCTTCCTTTCTCCCCCTCACCCTTCTTCCCACCTCCTTCCTCACTCTCATTTTTCTTTTTCTTTCTCTCTCTTTTCCTTCATCAAACTTACTGAAAGTCTACTCTGTGTCCAACAGTATATTAAGCACTGGAACACATGCTCTGATTTTACTACATTCTAACTCTGGTGTCACATCTTCTTTTCTGCTATACATGATAGGAAGCCAATGAACCTGGATGGTTGTACAACTTTTTTCTCAAAGCAAAAGAATTAAGAGAGAAGAATTAACTAGAATGTGAGGAATATAAGGAATCATGGGTGCCAGAAGCTAGTGCTATCTGAACTTCTCATGTCCTTAAAGATGGAACAACTGAGGATCCAAGTTGATATGTGACTTCACTAGCAACCCAGAGCCGCCTAACTAGAGAGTCAAGACTAAGTCTGTGGTCCCTCCGTATCTCATAAACCCTTTCCATAGAAATCCTTGCTTTTTCTAACAAATAGCCAAGTCAGTGCTGTAGAGACTCAGTCAGCACCAGGTCAAACAATAGCTGAGCATCTTAGGTGGTATTCTACATGCCAAGTGTGTTTCTGTTCAATCTCTCTTTTAGTGCCTTCTTTAACAAATTCATCTTAACTAATCACAGGGGGTGGTTAGGAAGGTGTGCCTAGTGTCAACAAAATCAGGCTCCAGCCTCCAGCACATCTGGCTCCCAGGTGTCCCCTGTGCCCTCAGAGATGCTGCCTTCCACGGGAATGGAGATTCCTGTCAAGAGGTCCCAGCTGTCCTCAGAGACACTGGCCATCTGGGACTAATGGAGAAGGACTGCTCTTAAACCTCAGCTGCTTCTCCCAGTCCTCTCACTCTCTGTGGTCTCTAGAGCTAGAGGCAAATTGGAAGTTTTCCTGTCCTCTAGACAGTCTCAAAACTTTCCCTGGGGAGAAAAACAGAAATATAGGAAGACTTTTTCCTCATCCTTGGGCCTATTTTGGAAACACGGCCTGATGTTATTGTTGCTGTTGTCAGGTGCTATCTAGTCAAATAGGATTCATAACGACCCTATGACCAACAAATCTCAACCCCATGCTATCCTATCCTGCACCATCTTTATGCTTCCTGACACACAAGAGTCCATTGCAGCGGTCACTGCATCAATCCACCAGGTTGAGGGTCTTCTCCATCACTACTCCTCCACCCTTCCCAGCATCATATCTTTCTCCAAGGAATAGAATCTCCTAGCAACATGCCTAAAGTAAGTGAGGCATTCCTCATAATTCTTGCCTCCAAAGAGCACTCTGGCTGCATCCTCTCTAAGACATATTGTTTGTAATTTTGACAGTCTATGGGATGTTTAGCACTCTTCTCCAATCCCACATCTCAAAGGCATCAATTTTTCCTTTTGTCATCCCTTTTCAACCCATTTAAAGAACAAAGAAGGCTGTGTGATATGGCCACATTTTGAGATGCCTATGACCAGGTCTAACACTTCTTAGCTGTGTGACCCTCAGAAAGCCATTCGCTTCTCTAAACCTCTCTCCTCATCTATAATCACTAGCCACATCCCCATCCCTCCTACTCTGAAATAATGTGAAGTTTGTGTTTTAAACACTTAAGGCATTGTCAGGCAGCTTATTAACTGAAACATATATTTAACATTCTGGCTTGGTTCGAAAACAAGGGGTTACATGCAGAACATCCCAACACAGTTTATAAAATGACGCACATGTAAAGTGAATCACGTTGCCTTACTGAGTTCGGCAAATGAGGTCCTGTGTAGGCCAAGGTAATATTCTGGAGCTCCAGCCCTATGCAGTGACCTCAAGTGCCAAAAAAAATAAATCAATTTCTTGGGACCCCTTAAGAACCATTACAGAACACTGACTGGAAGTGTTACTAAAGGACCTCAAAGTTACCTTTATTACCCTTGCTCTCTACGTTTGTACCTTGTCACTCAGGAACATACAAGCTGACCAAGAGTGTGTGACACTCAAAACAGTGGAAGAGTACGGTGCACTATGGTTAGACAAGAGAATTACGAATGTTCAGAAACAGGGGAGGAAAGTGTAGTAAACTTGTCTGGGCAGTATTCTTAGAGAACTGCACTGGCTCAGATACAGTGAACTTGTATTAACATTGAGGAAGGAAGTGTAGATCTATTTCATACCCTGTCCTGAACCTTCAGAGTTTCAGATTTCTGGATGTTCCTCTCTCTCTGAATCACTCTGTGGCCTTGGCAAATAGGTCCCATCAGGTCTCTGTGCATCTCCTCTCTTATCTACCAAACGGTGCTTGTGGGGCCTGCTGAACTCCATTAATGCTAAGGATTCTCATTAGCCAAAGATTAGATAAAGCTAGTGAAAGCTTGCTGGGTAGAGGGAACTTCCCCTTGGGCATTTCGTTGGTAGATTCCAAGTGCTTCAAACCAAGCCTTGCATATAGTGTAAGGACTTTATGAATCAAAGTGAAAGGAGTGTCTAAGTGGCCTTAAGATCTAGGCAAAGCTAGGATTTAGGAGATAATGACCAATGACTCCTCATTGGAAACGAAACAAGGTTATCAAGAGTCATAAGATGACAATTTATGGTTACCAGGTGGACACTAGACGAGAAGGAACACACATTATTGACTAGTGAGAAGGTAAACAAAAGGGTTAGGAGAGAACACAGGAGAGCCATCTGCTGCGGGCTTCCAAGGGCAGGAGCTGATGTTCATTTAGGGGCGATCAAGGTGAGGGAGAAAAATAGATAAATAAATGTGTGACTCCCATTGCATCTGTCTCTTAAGTGGAGCTGAGTCCTGAGATTATCTCAGCTTGGTGCCGTCAGATCTAGCAGAAGACCCTTGACTTACTTCACTGCCCCAGTCACTACCTCTAGAGAGAGCTGAGGCTTAAATCCCTGCTTGTCTTCTAGAAGTCAAGATCCGGAGCAGAAGGAGGAGGGCTGAGATAAATGAGCTCTTAAAGAGCCTTCATTTCATGAGATAACTTACTTTTTCATGCATATCGGAAAGTTTTTAACTTGGATTCAATTTGGTGCTTTATTTCTTTATGCATTTTTTTAAAATTAGTGTCCTTACAAAGTTTGTGCTCCTTTGTGTTTCACACTATTCTTCATTCACATTGTGTCTCATACGTTGTCATGCATTACGTGGTTGGGGTTTGGGGTTTTTTTTATGCTTTTCTTTCCCTTTTTGTCTAGAAATGGATTGCAATAAAAGGAGACATTACCTGGAATAAGTATCAGGCTGGTCATGTATACAGTGAGAGCCAGAGAAGGTGAGATTCAAGCTTAGAATGACAAAGATCTTATAGGGGAATGAGGGATCTGCCAGTCTTGCCTCTCCTTAATGGTCTGGGCCCTCCCCACATCTGGGGATTCTACCTTTGGGAACCACACTTATTTCTCTTTCTATCCTCCTGTTCCCATCAGCAACAGAGAATATGAAGTTCCATAGAAAAGAGTCTGTTCCTTGTTCTTCCCAGGAAGTCCACCAAAGTTACCAAGACTATGTGACGATTGAATTTCTTTCCAGGGAGGAATCTGAGAGATAACTCATTGTGCTTTATATGCGGTATGGCTTCTTTTTGAGGCACCTACCCAGGAGCCCCAACACTCACCTCAGAGGTCAAGTTTAGGCTTCCTTAGAATCTGTAGAAGCAATAGGGCATCTCAATTGGAACAGTGTTTTTAAAAATGACAACTTCTCAAGGGATGAAAAGAAACGGGAGTATACAACATTTAATAACTATTGAATCTTGACTCTTCTTTCCCTTCAGCACAATTTTGAGGGCTAAGTGTGCCTCCATTTCACAGATGCAGAAACTGAGGCTTAGAGAGGTTGAAAGATTTACAGCCTTAAGTAGCAGAGTTTTGCCTCTAGGACCATCTGACTCCAAAGCCCTTCTGACCACCATCCTCGTGTTCAAGATGCTGACTGACCTTGCAGTCGCCCTTGCTTGTGGGACCCCAAGGACATGTGTGATCTGGATCTGCGTGTCATCTCGTAAACTTGCACAATCTTCCAATGGTCTTCACCCAGTGAGGGACCAGAGGCTCGCTAGAGTTCTAAATTTTCCACTTTCAGGAAAAATACAGATGCTGAAGGGAGGTTTTAGAAAGAATTTGTGAAGACCCCGGAAAGGCTGATCAAATTGGAGGCAAGGGCCCAAGGGGAATAAGGTGAGACTGTTGCCTGGGAAAAGGTCTGACTACAGACATGCAATCTGTGCACATTTTCTTAAGTGAAGCTGTAGCTTGTAGCTTCTCCACGAGAAGCCAAGGCGAGTGCTTTAAATGCCAATTTAGGACGCAGTGGGTGGAGTGCAGCTCCCTTCCTGGGAGGCCTGTGAAATTTAAACAGTACGGTTCCAGAGAATCTAGCTGGAGGCACGGGACAGGGGAAAAAAACCCAGAAAACCAACCACGAAAAACAACTTCTGAAGTCTCTTTGCAAGCCTGGAATCCGGGAATTCTAAGAAGCACATTAGAAAACAAATCGGGGGGGGGGGGGGGGGGGATGGATTTAGCTGCCTAGTTCTGATGGAATGAAGTTGCTATGTATTCTTTTTAATGACATCAGGTGCCCAGACATGACAGCAATAAATGGAGTGGAGTATTTATGTAAACAAAAGAAATATAAATAGTTGGGAGAGAGTAAACTAAATATAAACTCTCGGTTCAAAGTCACTGTGAGAACAGCCAATGCTATTTTCAGAGAGGGTGTGTGTAAGTGCATGTGGAGTGCTATTTATAGACAGAAGGTTGTATGTAAACTCTGACAGCAGTCTGATGGCTGGCTTAAATGTATGCAGTCCAACTCAAGCTCAAGTGGCCTACTGGTTTCTTAGCCCCATAGAGAATAAAACAAGAGAGAGAAAGAACAAAAAATGATTCTCTTCTCTCCCAGGCGTCTATCGTATGTGTCTACATGTATTCTCAGACTTTAGTCATGTTTCTTCTGGACCATCACTCTGAAATTTTAATCATCCTTTAAGACTCTTTCAAGATGTCTTATGCTTATTACACACACACACACCCCATTTCTGGCAAGCCAACCACAAGCTCTTTAAACAAAATTAGAACAGCCCCCAGAGTTTCTAAGGCTGCAAATCTGTACTTGAGGAGACTGCCTCATCTTTTTCACATAGAGCTACTAATGGGATCAAACTGCCAACATTTTGGTTAACAACTCGCTGCTTAACCTACTGTGTCACTAGCATCTGTGTCTTTTGTTTCTCCCCATTGTCCTCAAGTCAGAACCAATTCAGCTGCCTCTTCCAGTAGGTTTTCCAAAGCTCTGAAACTGACAAGAGGAGATTGTCCATCTTTAGCCCTCAGAGAAACTGGTAGATTCAAACTGACCTCCTTTGGGTTGGCAATGCAACTTTCTATTCACAAGACTGTTGTGGGGTTTTTCCCCCAGGATTCTGATGTTCACCTTCTAGAGTGGAGTCCTTGCCACTTCTCTGTGCCCTTCTAATGCAGAAACTATTGTCATTACACTTTCCACACATGCTATATAGTTTTATTATTCCTCTGACTAAGCTGGGAGCTCAATGAGAACAAGTCTGGAGCTCAGTCATGGTGTGACTTCAGTACACAGTTATTGTTGTTGTTACATGTTGTCAGAAGCAACTCACAGCTGACCCTTTAGCAGGTTTTCAGAGGCTTGCTGAAACTGAGGAGGACCTGAAGCACTTGCTGTAGAAGGTCAAAGACTGCAGCCTCCAATATGGATTGAGGCTCAATGTCAAGAAGGCAAAGATTCTCACGACTGGGCCAATTGGCAGCATCAGGATGGATGGTGAAGAGATTGAGATTGTTCACAGCTTTAGTTTGCTTGGCTCCACAGTCAACACTCTTGGCACCAGCAGCCAGGAAATTAAAAGGCGCATTGCCATGGGAAAGAAAGTCTGCTGTTAGGGACCTCTCCAAAGTACTGAAGAGCAATGGTGTCTCTCTGGAGACTAAGGTGCATCTGATACAGGCCATGGTCTTTGCATTCACTTGTTATGCATCAGAGAGTAGGACAATGACTAGGGAGGATAGAAGGAGAATTGATGCCTTTGAGCTGTGTTGCTGGAGAAGAGTATTGAGGGTACCATGGACTGCTAGGAAAACAAACAGATTTGTCCTGGAAAGGGTTAAACCTGGTGGCAAGGATTCTGAGGCTCCTCCTAACTTACTTTGGACATGTTGTGAGGAGAGACCAGTCCTTGGAGAAGGACATCATGCTTGGGAGGGTGAAGGGACAGCGCAGGAGGGGAAGGCCCTCTCTGACATGGATTGATTCAGTGACTGGGGTAATCGGGATGGGTGTATTTGAGACAGTGCGATTGGCACAGGACAGAGCAGAGTTTAGGGCTGTTGTACATAGGGTCACTATGAGTCGCAAGCGACTTGAAGGCACATAACAACAACAAACTCCACAGGAAGTGATTGCCCATCTTCTTTCTTCTAAGCAAATGGTGAATTTGAATCACGTACCTTTGGGTTGGAGTCACGGTCTCCTTACCACTGAGCCACCAGATCTCACAGTTGGTTTGTGCACTCATTTAATCACTCATCAAAAATTAGAGTGAGTAGAATGAGTATAAGGTGTGGGAGAGGGTGGAGGCAGAGGGATGAGGATGTGCAGGGAGAGGGAGTCATTAATCATGGGGTTGTACAATTTGATGGGGACATGGTGAGGAGAATTGAAATAATTTGTTCTTTTTTTTTTTTTTCATTTTAAATAGTTTATTTTTGTGCCACTCTGAGAATAGTGAGTTTTCTGCTAATCTATACAATTTAATATATACTTAGTCTGTGTGGGGAAAAAAATGGAACAGAATGTGTACATGCTTTTAAAATGATACTAGAGGGATTTTTT
>NW_006399846.1:3674085-3696777 GCF_000299155.1 Elephantulus edwardii | reverse complement strand
TTCAATGAACATCTACAGAGATTTTGGGATTCCATTCATTCATTGTTGCACCCTTCTCCCCGCACAAACCCCTCCCCCCTCCCCCCCATTTGTTCTTAAAAACAATGTTTTCTAATTTTGTAAATAAATTAGTAGAAAAGAAAAAAAATAGAGTGAGTGAGGATTGTAGGAGGAAGGAGATTTACTGGACACAGGGAGGTTTTCTCTTTTGTAATGATGAGGTTTCCAGGAGACGGAGCTACAGTTGCTGAGAAGCAGGAGGAGGGCAGCAATCAGCTCCCTTTTTTGTGACTACAAATGTTTTCGTCGGTTTGCACACAATCATCCATTACACATTATGCTTCTTGCATGTGCATTGTGTTTCACAAAGTCATTTGTATGCATTGTTTCCTCGTGCGCGCGTGTGTGTGCAATGTTTTCTACCATCATTTCTGTACATTGTGTTTTACATAATGAATTATTATTGATCTTTGGCCTATATCACCCCATCTCATCTAGTCCCCATTATGTCTTGCCTATACCATCACACAGTAATACCCTCTTACATCTTTAGGCCTCTCAGTTTTGCCTACCTCTCAGAAAGTAATCTCAAAGATTACTCGATTATTAATTTTATCCATCTTTTCTGTGCTTCCGGGTGATTTCACCTGGGAAATACCAGAGCACGGAATTGTATATCTCTTCCCCTGTGAGAATTAAAGACAGACAAGGCAGACGATTCCTGCTCTTTTGGGGTCTTTCCTTTGCTCGCTTCCCAGAAGGGGGCAGCATCTCCCTGATGTTTCTTTCATTAGGCAGCACAAGGCTTTCCAGCAATCTTAAAAGGAATAGCAGATTTGGTGGTAACTGCTAATTTGTCTTTAGCATCTGCCATTAGGATTAACAGAGTAAGGAATGAGGTGGCTGGGACACTGGAGAACAAGTGTTTCTGCAAGATGTAATTAGCCCTTGTGGATTGAGAACAGGATCCTATCAGAAGACCTCATAAGGTCTTTGATAAGAGACAAGGATGTAGAGAAGGGAAGTGCCCTTCCCTTGTTTGTTTGACAACAGAAGAGCACATGATTGTATCTAGGGTGGAAAGGTAAAGAGCAAGTCACTTGCCCAGTCACAGGATTCACTGATGTTGTTGTTGTGGAGTGTAGAGTAGAACTGACCCACAGCTGACCCTATGGCAGAGATGGGGTTTCAGGGGCAATTAATCACACAGGAAGAGATTACTCATCCTTCTCCAATGGAGCAGCTGGTGGATTTGAACCACGTGACTTTGGAATTGCAGCACAGCTTCTTGCCATAAAGCCACAAAAGCACTGAGATTTGTGAATGGTATGGTCCATAGGGAATTGGGCCAATAACTCAAAGGCAGCTCCTCTTTGGTGGTTCAAATCCATCAGTGACTCAGCAGGAGAAGATGGACAATCTTTTCCCTAGGGATTTCCAGCATCCTGAAAAACTGCTGGAGGTCAGCTGTGAGTCGGTTCTGGGTAGAAAGCAATGAGAGATAGAGTGAGAAAGAGAGCACCCGCCAAATGTTCGCTTAACCACTTTGATGATCAGAATAAAAAACAAAACAGAACAAAACAAAACCCAAAACATCAGAATTTCATTCCCACCAACATTCATTCCCTCATTGACACTGATTCTCAACACTTTTAAGATCTTGTGAGAGTCTCAGGCCATTTAGTTTATTTTAACTTTCTTAGCTTCGAGAAGAACAGATGAGAGAGACACCATGTCATGAATGGAATTGTGTCCCCCTCCAAAAAAATTAAAAGGGTCAGCATGGTTAAATCATGATGTTCTCTGTAATATAATCATTCTATATGTTGTAAATCTCAACCTTAATGAGATTAACAAGGAAAGTTAAAAGACGGTTATATAACTATGTAGTCATTTTTCATAGTGTGATCTGGGGTGCTATGGGTCATAACCAATCAATGGTAAGGGGCTGAGGGTGGAATACAATACTCTTTTTAAAAATAAATAATTTTTTTAATAGAGATCTCGTGGCAAGAAGTTGTGCTGCAATCCCAAAGGCACATAGTTCAAGGCCACTAGCTGCTCAGCAAGAGAAGGATGGACAATCTCCTCCCGTGTTATTAACTGCCTCTGCAAACCTGCCAAAGGGTCAGCTGTGGGTAGGTTCCAACTCTACAGCACAAAGCAACAACAGCATTGGTTTTCATAGAAAGTTCAAATACATTGTGTTTCACACTATCCTTCATTCACATTGTGTTTCATCCAATCATTCCCATTCATTAAATTTTATGAAATAAATCACTTTTGAACAGTGCCCACCATTACTCCTTCCTTCCAGATCTTAATTAAGTCACAGTTCTGAGCTGATTAAAAGGGAGTTTCTCTTGGGGATGTCCTGTAACACTTTTATCTCATCAGAAATAAAAGGAGATAGAAACTGATCAGAAAGGGAGAACTCTATATCTGCAATAAAGAAAGCTAGGAATGGAGTTTTTCTTTTAGACTCAAATCTCTCTGCAAGGAAGCTCTGCACAGTGAGAGCCCGTGGAGATGCCTGTGGAGTCCAGACCTACAGAGACTGAAGAAAACAGGATGTTCTTTGAGAACCAACAGAGAGACAGTGCCTTCTTGTAGTTCCAAGATGCTGAATTCAGATTTCTAGATGCCTAAAACTGTGATCTTCACAATTCCTTCCTATGCATCTGAGAACTGGACAATAACGAAGGATGATAAAAGAAGAATCAATGCCTTTGAGTTGTGGAGCAGGAGAAGAGTGTTGAACATACCATGGACTGCCAGGAAAACAAACAGATTGGTCCTAGAGAGGGTGAAACTAGGCTGCTCCCTAGAGGCAAGGATTTTGAGGCTCAGTCTTAGATACTTTGGGCATGTGGCCAGGAGAGCTCAGTTGCTGGAGAGGGACATCTTGCTTAGAAAGGTGGAGGAACTGTGCAGGAGAGGAAGACCCAGGATGACATGGATTGACCCAGTGACTAGAGACGGAAGAGGATGTCTTCCAGAAACGATGAGATTGGCTCAGGATAGAAGAGGTTTCAGAGCTAATGTACATGAGGTCACTATGAGTCTCAGGCAACAGGATGGCACGTAACAACAACAACAAACTGTGAAAGAATACAATTGTTAATTAAAGTCACTCTCACTTGATGTATCTCTGTTAAAGTAACACTAGATAATGAAAACACTCCTTATGTAGAAATCAGTGGGTATTACCTCGAGCTCTGAGTCAAGTGCCTATGATAAGTTTACATATCTATCAGCAGAAAACAAACACATAACAGATAAAGTGCTTTCCAGTTTGGACTCTTGTTCTTACCAAAATAATTTGAAGCTATTAGAGGAGAAAGGGCATGAAAGTGAATGATGAAGAAATTATCTAGGTGAGATTTGTAGGGGATGTCAGGGTAGGATATGGGGGTACAAAACTGGGGGAGTAGAATGAACCCATGTATGTGGTGCCACCAATATAATCCAAATTCCTTAATCCTGCTCTTGCTCCCAGTGAAATAAAGCCTCATTCAAGAAAACGTGAAATGAAGGGATTCAAATAATTCCTTAAGCCCTGATCTAAATTGACCATCCGGCAGCCTCACTGCACAGCTCAGTGGCCAGCATGCTTGTGGAGCGTCCAGCAAGTGGTCGATGGTGTTCATTTCCTTCTTTCTCTCTCTAGGTACCTCCTGGCGAGAGGCCTGTGTGTGTGCTGGGAAATCATCAGAATTGCTTTCAGGCCTCCTAAGGCTAGCCTGTGCTTCCAGATTACTTTTTGATATACATTTACTTACCTTGTATTGCTCTTCCGATCAGCATTCACTCTGCATTTCCTGGTCTTTGTGGTTTGTCAGCTCAACACTGCTTTAGCTCGGGTGTGTGTGTGTGTGTGTGTGTGTGAATTATGAGAGTTAAAAGCCTCCACACCTCTGGCATGCTGGAACAGTTCCCTGAATCTGGGTCTGTTGCAAACTGCTGTCATCGCAATTTATATCAAAAACATCTCTTGCCTTTAGGACATGAGTGTGTGTTTTTAAAACACTTCTATTCTTTGTTGCTTGGGCAGATATTTGGGAGGGTGCTTACTTTCATTTCTGTCCAGTATTTTTGGAGAGGAAACTTAGCCATTCTTTGAGACATATCAACTTTACCTCTCCATTTGTCTGACTTGTAAATAGACTATGCATTCTTGGAGCATAATCTTTAGTCCCAATTCAAATGGCAATCTGCTGAGTGGCCTTGGACAAGTCAATGATTTTCTTAAAGATCCAATCTCACCAATCTCCTATTAAAAGTTTAGAAACAATAGAATAAATTTTTATTTCAATAAATGAAGAAAAGTCTTTCAACTAAAAGTATAAATTAAATAAGGTCAGAGAGTAAAAGATCTAATCTTCTTAAGATTTTAAATGACAGAAGTGAGTCAACATAAAAAGATTGCCATGTTAGATGTGCATCTGCCTATGTTAAATTTTCATTTGAGAAAAAGATGAAGAGTGAGAAAGCATTTAAAATGAGCAAAGATGGGAAGTGAGACAACAACCCAAGACTTTCAGGACAGGACATACCACTGCTGGTTCAAGAGCACAGCTGCTCCAGCAGCCGTGCCCTCCAGAATATGCCGTGGGCCTTAGCCTTGAAGCAGGGTTCCTGGATGTGACCGCTGCCCAGGAGGAACTCTGTAAATATTTGGGAAATGAGTGGACAAATGACTGTCTAAGATTTGGGCTGATGCCATTTAGAGGGCATTTGGAATGTAGAAAAGGGAGGGGTTTGGGCAAGAGGCACATTATACAGCTAGCTGATGGTGAGATTGACACGTAAGGAGAGTCCAATCATGTGGAGGAGCCAACCTTTAAGAATCACAGAGATTCCCTCTGTCCATTATGGAGAGCCTGTGACATTGGGCAAGATTTCAATCTATTGTTCACCATGAGTTATAGTTGACTCAATGGTACCTAATAAAAAAACAAACCCTACAAGTCCCCTTTAGCACTGACAGAGCATTGGGCTTCAAATGCAACCATTTTCCAAAAACTCCTGTGGAGATTTTTTGTAGATTATCATGTTTATGATATCAAAGTCTTCTAAATTACAAACAAATGTATAATTCTCCATTTACTGAAATTTTTTTTCAATTTCTCCATGAATATTTTACAGCACACTAGTGTTATAAATGTTTTGTTAGGCTTGTACTTAAATATTTATTTTTGGAAACTAACAGAAATAGTAGTATTTTTAAAGTTCTATTCCTATCTATTCTGTGTCAGTGTTGACAAACACAACTGAATTTTTTTGTGTGTGTACTGACCTTGTACATAGCAACCTTGCAAAATCCACAGTCAGTACCTTTGTTATTACCTTAGAATGTTCTATGTGAATAATCACCTCTGAGAATAAGAATGGTGCTATTTCTTTTTTCCTAATCAGAGTGATTCTTGTTTCTTTTTCTTACCTTATTATATAGGCTAGTAGTTCTAATATGATACTAAATAGAAATGATGAGATTAGATATTTTTACTTTGCTTCCGGTCTTGGAGGGAGAGCATTCTACTCTTCAGTAAGTTAATGTTGACTTTTTTGTAGATTTTTTTGTAGGTTTTTTGTAGATGATGTGGGGCTTTTGTTTTCTTTTTTAAAGCAATTGTTACAACCTTATGGTTTTTAATCTTTTGACTACATGATAAATTATATTGACTGATTTTTTAAAAATATTGCACCAACTTTGAATTCCCAGTAAAATACCACTTTGACATAATATGTAATTCACTTTTATATCTGTCTTCAATTTTATATTGTTTTGACTAATACACTATTTGTGACCTTCTCTTAAATTAGTCTCTTTTCTAAAAACAAACAAACAAATAAACATAGACATTATTTTCTGAATTAATTAAACTCAGAGTTTCTTAAAATTACTTTGTAAAAAATTCCCACATTATTGGGGCAAAACTCTCTTTCCCCATTTTATTACCAAAACTAAGGACTCTGTATCGATTTAAAGTCCCAATTATCTAGTTAATAGATAACTCTATAGCCATGCCTTAATTTATCTCAGTGAATATTTTTGAGAGCTTGCTATATATGAGACACTCTTTTTAATACCACAGTGAGCAGAAATATAGTCATATAAGCTTGTAACTTAGTGAGAGAAGTGGTGTGATTTCTCTGTGTCATCAGGTTTGAACTGACTGACCCTCCAGTGGGTTATCCGAAACTGTAAACTGCCCAGAGGAGATTCCTCCTCTTCCTCCCATGGAGCAACTGGTGAATTAGAACTGTCTTCAGATTGGCAGTGCAACTCCTTACCACTAGGTGGCCAGAGAAGGGCAATTAGACAATATCAAATGCATGCACAAATAAATGCTAATAAGAGGGAGAAATGGAGAAGTTGTAATTTCATTTGGTCATATGTGATTTCGCTTCGTCAGTGTCCCAAGAGAAAGAATTACCAATTTGTAGCATCAGGATGGATGGCGAAGAGACTGAGATTGTTCACAGGTTCAGTTTGCTCAGCTCCACAGTCAACACTCTCGGCACCAGCAGCCAGGAAATAAAAAAAACGTATTGTGATGGGAAAGTCTGCTCTTGAGTACTTAGAGCAAGTGTCTCTCTGGAGACTAAGGTGCGCCTGATATAGGCCATGGTTTTTGCAATCACTTGTTATGCATCAGAGAGTTGGACAATGACTAGGGAGGATAGAAGGAGAATTGATGCCTTTGAGCTGTGGAGCTTGAGAAGCGTATTGAATGTACTGTGGACTGCCAAGAAAACAAACAGATTCATCCTGGAGAGGGTTAAACCAAGCTACTCCTTGGAGGCAAGGATTCTGGGGCTTCGTCTGACATACTTTGGGCATGTCACAAGGAGGGAAGGTCCTTGGAGAGGAACATCATGTTTGGGAGGGTGGAGGGACAGCGCAGACGGGAAGACCCTCTATGAGGTGGATTGATTCAGTGGCTGGGGTAATCAGGATGGGTATGTCAGAGGCAGTGCGATTGGCACACGATAGAGCAGGGTTTAGGGCTGTTGTACATAGGGTCGCTATGAGTCACAAACGACTCGATGGCACATAACAACAACAACAACCACAACAACAACAACCATTTCCTATCTGTAAGAACCTTTAGGGCACTAATTTTTGTTGTTGTTAGGTGCGGGGGAGTCTAGTATAACTCATAGCAACCCTATGAACATCTGAACTGATCCCTGCCCTATCCTGTGCCATCCCCACACGTTAGAGCCCATTGCTGAAGTCACTGCATCAATCCATCTCATCGGGCTATGACATGTTGTTGTTGTTGTTGTTGTTGTTGTGTATCATCAAGTAGGAGCCGATCCATAGATGACCCTGCAGCAGGTTTTCAGAGGCAGGTAGTCGTACAGGAGGAGATTGCACATAGGCTCCAGCTGAGCAGCTGGTGGATTCAAACTATGTGCTTTTAGGATTGCAGTGCAGCTTCTTGCCACTAGGCCACCGGGGCTCCAAGATGCACTATCTAGAGGCTTAGAGCCCTGTTGGGACCCAAGGATTTAGCTTTCAACTGACTTGATGCTAACTAATGGCACCATGACTACACAAGACAGAACTGCTTCTTCTTCCAGGATCTTCAATCGAGAGGATGTTCTGGAAATGAAGGATGACAAGTAAGGGGGAGGGGAAAGGAGAGTGAAGTCTTCAGACTGTTTCAATTCCAGAGAATACCAAGCCGTCCCACATTATCACACAAACACCCAACATTGCCAAGTGACAGAGGAAAAGGTAGAAGTGTGAGGTAGAAAATGTGATGAAAATATAACTCAGGAAAAGGAGAATTACTGGTTTACCTTGACACTCAACACCAGACAGAATCCAAGCTAGGTTAAACGATGGCTTTCTGATCTTCCAAGGAGAAAGGAGATGCCTACAATATAGAATCTAGAAACATCCCTAGAGATTAACCCACTCATTTACAAATTAGGAAATTGGGACTTCAAGAGGGATAGGACTTCCTTAACTTTTCTAGTTAATTTGATTGCCAATGAAATGCACAACTCTGACTCTTATAATTGTTCTTTCAACTCCATTTCCTATTGAGGGATATTGAAATCTGAAAATAGACTTATAGAAGCACAGAAGCATGATGATGGACATCAATGTAGAAAGAAGAAAATTAGAAACATTAGCCAGAGAGGTAAGGGTGGGCGAGGGTGAAATCTGAGGGTCATGTAAGGTGATGATGGGTGGAGGAAGGGGTTAAAGGACATGGGAAAGATCTGGCAGGAACCTGAAAAGATAGGGTGATTAGGGGCATAATTCAATGGGGATTAAGTTTATAAAACACAATATAAGGAAATGATTCTATGACACATACTGTGAATGAAGGGCATAATTTATATGATTTTTTAAATATGCAAACCAATATAAAATATTTATTTTAAAAGTTGAGAACCTCTGATAATATTTTTGAGGATAACTACAAAATCCCATGTTTAGTGAGTATTTGCTGTGTGCCAATCACTGCTTTATATACTTCACATGTATCAACTGAATCATCTTCTCACCAATCCTATTGAATAGATGCCAATGTTATTTCTAGTTTACAGATATGAAAATGAAGGCACAGGGAAGTCCAATAAAGTGCCCAAGTTTGCACAGTCACTAAATGGCAACAGAGGAATTCAAATCTATTTGATCTCATTTCAGAGCCAACCACTTAACCACATGCTAACATATTTCAATGCAGATAGGAATCCAATGCAGTGTTCTCATCCTAATTCCTCACACAAAGAATTCCACGGCTGCTAGAACCAAATTTATTGCTATCACTAGCATCCAGGTATTTGTCGCTGGAAAACATGAGCATCTTAATGTTCTGAGGGCAGGGATGGGGATACCTTGTGTATTGTCTTTAAAAGGGAAGGCTCTGGTGGTTCTAAAAACCACTCATGCTGAAAAGAATGCTGACCACTGACCCCAATTACCAGCATTTCCTTCTCCCACTTACTCTACTGCCCTTGGCAAACCTCCAAAATCTATAAAGCATACCCACTCCCAATTCTTTTATAATTCTGCTCTGCCAATGTAAGCCTTCTGGGTATTACTCAGTGTCCATAAAGCATATTAAATTAATTTCTGCTGCCTCACTTGACATTTATATTTGAAAAGTGACTCTGTGATGGGGCAGGAAGGTTGTATGGAAAAATGCAAAGCTAATATTGAACAGGGAAATGAGTACTGGTTTCTTTTGGATTTCAGAGAATATGTTCCCATTCAATTGTGTGATTGTAAGCGTCTGTAGTCAGTTGGAATGGAAACGAACAGCCCTCTTTCAGAATTGGAGGATGGTCCATAAAAAGGCTTTCTTTAAAAAGGGATGGATATGGGAGTTTTTTGGTTTTTTTCCTGATTTCCATGGCCATTTCC
This sequence comes from Elephantulus edwardii, assembly GCF_000299155.1. NCBI lineage: Eukaryota > Metazoa > Chordata > Mammalia > Macroscelidea > Macroscelididae > Elephantulus > Elephantulus edwardii. Next base: position 3,687,383 of record NW_006399846.1, on the reverse strand, counting down.
CTGTGGAGTTCTGATTAAATGAAAATGGATTCCTTCACATTTTTCTTCAGCATGTCTCATGGAGAAAAAAAAGAAGCAGAAAAAGAGAAATATTAAGTATCACAGCTTTGTCAAACTATCCATGCAGGCAATTCAAGTGTGAATCCTTTTTTATTGGAAGGAAAGTGGTCTAAGAGAGGGAACCATCCTAGTATCCATCCCCATAACTTTGACCACATATTGCAGTGTGCTTTCCTCAACCATCTGCTTGATTTTATTTTGTAAAGACCAGTGTTATCGGCTTGTCCCTTTGGAACTCTTCCTGGCTGATAGGAATGAGCATGGAACAGGGTGGAGGTGGAAGAAGTAGTGGGATTCACACTTGAATTGTCTGAATGGATAGCTGACATAGCTCTAATGCCTTTCCTTTCCAATTTTTTTCTACACTTCAAAGTATGTTTATATGTGCTATTTATACATCTATTGGACTACAGTTAATAAATGCTTTCTATGTACCAGAATCAGTTGTAGAGACTTAGGGTAGAGTAATTACAATTTTAAAAAAACACAAAATGTTTGCCCACATGAATTATATATATATATGTTGTTGTTATGTGCCGTTGAGTCTCTTGCAACTCATAGCAACCCTACATACCACAGCCCTAAACTCTACTCTGTCCTGTGCCAATCGCACCATCTCCGATACTCCCATCCTGATTACCCCAGTCACTGAATCAATCCACCTCATAGAGGGCCTTCCCCTTCTGTGCTGTCCTTCCCCCCTCCCAAGCATGACGTCCCTTTTCAAGGACCGGTCCCTCCTTACAACATGTCCAAAGTATGTTAGATGGAGCCTCAGAATCCTTGCCTCCAAGGAGCTGCCCGGTTTAACCCTCTCCAAGATGAATCTGTTTGTTTTCTTGGCAGTCCATGGTACCCTCAATACTCTTCTCTAGCACCACAGTTCAAAGGCATCAATTCTCCTTCTATCTTCCCTAGTCATTGTCCAACTCTCTGCTGCATAACAAGTGATTGCAAAGACATATATAGAACAACAAAACCAACTGAAAACTACTGCTTTTAGGTAGATTTCAACTTTCAGTAATACTTCTTTGGGTTCTTGAGGGAGCTCCGGGGGCCTTGTAGCCAAGGAGTTGCACTGCCATCCCCAAAACAGTTCGTTCAAATCAGCGAGCTGTGCTGTGGGAAAAAGATGGGCAGTCTTCTCTCATGTGGTTCACTGTATTTGAAAACCCACTGGAGGGTCAGCTGTGAGTCGCTTCTGACTCAACAGAAATAAGCTGGTTTTGTTAAAATCTGTATATAAAGAGGCTACCCATTTTTTCTCCGTGGTAGATTAAAAAGGCAGATATTTCATCCAGCAGACTAACACATTAGCATGATACCACCAGGGTAGAATTTATCTCAAAGGTTTCTTAGGATACATTTTTAGAAGTTAGAGCAGGATTTATTAGGCCTATTTTGCAGATATAGAAACCAAGATTCAATTAAGCTGAATAGTTGGCTTGACAATATACAAGTAGATACACAAATAGGCAGGGTCTTCGAGGGTCCAGACCACTTTATTGCACTTTCTACCACCCCATATTGCTTGAATCTACACAATAAAGATAGAGTCTCATAAACCCTTTTGCAGTTATAATCCTCTGTCTATTCCTTACCATCTCCTCAAACCCATTTTCTTTTGAAAATTGCATGTCAATAGAAGCAGATTCCACCTCTTCTGAGGAAACTATCTCTTCCAGTGGGCACAGATATCACTGTCTTGAAGGTTTTTTGGTGTTTTTTTAGAATACTGTCTTGAAGTTTTGTTGTATCTTTAATTGAAATTTGATACACCCCTTTTTTCTCTGTTTATCACAGAAGTGAAATCGAGTGACTTTTATGGACTTCAAGACAATTCCCAAAGCTCACCATCCCTAGGACAGGCAGTCTTGGACAGTGTTGTCTTTGTTGACAAGCAAAATGTTGCGTGAGGTCAGTCATGGTTTTCCTATTTTAGCTCGTCTTACATAGTTGAAATGACTGCTTTACTTATCAGACCAACATTTAATGTCTAAAATGAGATTTAAGAAGTAACTCTGAGAGCAGTTGCTAAGTTCACAGGGAGGCTCTGTGATTTGTAGTGAGAATTGGATTTTGGCAAGCTTTAGTCCACTAAAATGGTTTTTTGAGAAGAAAGTAGAGGGAGAAATGTTCAGAGTATTTATACTGTAGTGGGGAAAGTATGAAACTTGAGGTAAAAACCAGAGTCAATCTTAGCTCCACGGTTTACCTTGGACTAGCTGTTTAAAACTCCCTGAACATTTCTGTCCTCCATAAATGGCAAAAAGAAGTTCTGTTATGCTGAAGAAGTTCTGTTAGAATGAAATGTCAGGATGTTTGTAAATGGATTTTTCATCCATAGAACACCATAAAATGTTAGTGATTGCTAGTTGTGGAAGAGAATATTACTAACTTAAACTTGTGTGATATTCTATTATGGACTGTTTATGGGAATATATATATATATATATATATATATTCTACCTCCATAGTGCTCAACCTGATTGTCTATGATTTCTCCTTTTCCCATTCCTAATGTGAGAATTTGTTTGCTTACTTTTAATGTGAGAATTATACCTAACCAATTTCTCATCCAGGGAGGAATTAAAGAACTAGCACGTACTCCAAGACAGCATAAATTGCTTGACCCCTCATGCTCAGAACCTAAAGTAAAAATCAGACCCAAGCTCATTAACATAAACTCAATTTTAACTCAGAGCAGAGCTGTCCCACAGAGTTTTCAAGGTTGTAATCTGAAGAGGGAGATGATCAGATTTTTCTCCTATGGTGGATCTGGTGGGTTCAAATGGCTGACATTTCAGTTAGTAACAGAGTGACTAACCAGGGCTCTGTGCCTGAAACAATGACTTTCATATAAATGCATTAGAAATCAGATGTGGCAAGGATGAGTGCATCTATAACAAGCCCGAAAAACAAAACAAAAACAAAAACAAACCTAACCAAAAAAACCTATGGATAGAGAATTCACAAATAATTCTTTGGAAAGGAAATATGGAAATATTGAGACCATGAATAAAGAAGAGGTGTTTAGACTGGTATTGCAGGAAACACCAGTGAGCTTTCCCCAGCCTGCGTAGACAATCAGAATTTGATTCTAAAGCAAAGATCCTGGAATGTCTGCTCCATTGTCCTCCTGATCTTTCTGCCATTCTTTCCTATCCCAGGACCTTCTTATAACCAGAGAACATCCTCAGTCTTTTAGACCCTTGTTCTTGTGAGTGATCAATGAGTTAACCTCAACTCAGGACAATCTTATGCACAAACAGAACAAAAGCTTGGTGTTACACTATCCTCGTGATTGTTGATATGCTTGAACAGACGTTGCAGCTACTATGTATTTTGAGTGCCATTTCACACAGAAGCTGCATCTTCTAGCCCCACATAGATTCTACCCTTCTGTTGGGATCTATAGGATTTTGATTCACTAATATAGAAATGTACTGCCAAATATTCTTCCTCTATTGACCTAGAAACTACACTAAACTATTCACCATGTGTAACCATGCTCATATTTATAATACCAGTGACGTGACTTCCAGCATCATAGCAGCACACAAGTCACCAAACAAAGACAAACTGACAGATGAGACGTGATACAGCATCCTGGAGTGCAGGAGCGGCAAAGACCCATAAACTTCAACCACCTGAACTTTTGCATTGACAGACGGGGCAACCAAGGTCAGGGAAGGGAAGCCTCTTCCCCAAGGTCACCCAGAGACAGAGGAGAAACTGGAATCCTAGCTTCCAGATTCCAAGTGGAAGGTTCTTTCCTTCTGGAGAGGAAATATTCTATTTATAAAGCAATTACATTTTTATGGTCTGCCTTACTTTGGTTCATTCAGGTTTGTGCAGAGAATAACTTACTTTTAAAACGGAACTATGCTCTTAATTGCACAACTAATGGTTAGTAGTTTATAGATTTTACCACAAAATTATCTGGTTTCTCAACTATACCTTGGAGTGAAGTATTACTGAGACCATCTCCTTCCTCATCCAGCCCATGTGTGTTTTTTCTTCCCTCTTGAAATTGTCAAACTGACATAATTAAATAAGCTGTTAGCTAAATAAATCATTGGATCCTAGTGAAAATTTTCACTGCGATATCGTTGCTCCCACATCACACTGCATGAAGGACTGTCAACACCACATGATGGATGCATGGCATACGATTCTGTTTTGGAGGAATCGCTCTCTTCCTTAGCATCAAATATGGCTGGCAGGCTAAAGAACAGATGTCAAGGAGAGTATGTGAGAAAACCACTAATTACTTATAGGATTTTGATTACATATGGTTCATGGAGCCTGAAACTGCTCATGGAATGTAGGCTAATGGTCTAGAGATGAACTTAGGTCATGACAGAGTTTGCTAAGAAAATGGTAGTCTGACGTTTTGTTGGAAGGCTGAGCTCTGAGAAAGGTCTCTGGGTGGTGGAAATGATTTATGCTCAACTGCTAACATAAAAGTTGATAATGTGAGTGAGCTCAGCAGAAGAAAGACCTGGTGATCTGCTTCCATTAAGGTCAAAGCTGAGACAATCCAATGAAGTAATTCTACCATAGGGTGCATGGTGTTGCTGTGAGCTGGAACTGTGTGGCAGTGGGCTTGAGTTTTTAGGTTTTTTGTGTGTTTTTGTTTGGTAATTTTAGCGCTGAGACAGGAAAATGGACTTACTAACCTCTAGAACTTTCTGATCTGTTTTGTCATTCTGATGTAAATGTATTCATTGTCATTGCTTTATATTTGAGAATAATCATTTGTGATCTCTAAGAACAAGGCCACACTCTCTCACAATCCTGGTAGCTGACAGCAAGACTATCTGGTAAAGGTGCAGATAAACTTATTTTCTGTGCCAGTTAGGGGTTTTATTTTCCATCTCAGTTTCTCTGTTTCCTTAGAATAAAGATAGATTAGATTGGGCAAAGATTGATGATCTTTGGGGAGAGAATCGTATTAATAAGTTAGCCCTTCTTTGAGCTGCAACAGATAAAGAGGCTAACAATCAAGTGTGGGTGGCCGTCCTGCTGAGCAATTCAGTGTCGCTATGCTGCTCTCCAGTGACAGAGCACTCTTTTTTTTTTTTTTACTTTTTAAAAAAGTTTTTTTTATTATTAATTTCAATGAAAATTTACAGAGACTTTGGATTTTCATTCATTCATTGTTGCACTTTTCTCCCCAACAACCCTCCCCGCCAATCCCCCTCCCCCCAGTACACTCCCCTCTTGGAAAAGTAAAAGACAAATTCTTTCGTTGTTTTACAATCTCTCCCCCAGGTCCACTCCACCATGTAGCCTTTGCTCTGGACTCCCGTCATGACAAAAATACCTAATTACATATTCCTTTTAAACAGTTTTTTCCTGACAGAGCCCTCTTTTTGCACTCAGTTTAATTAGAAACATAGCTAATATCCAGGAATTTGCAAGAGAGATTATAGATTCATTAAATAAAGTCATGTTTACACCTCTATTGTCAACTCTAATCATTCATTTGACCCAAGGTCTCTTTAGTTTATTACAATCATTATTGCTCGGCTGGAGTTGTATAGTTGTGAATGAGGAGTTCATATGTGAACCTATATATCTTAGCAGGGACCCGGCCCGTCATTGTATTTTTCCTTTAAATATTTGTTTTACCTCACCCGTCATCTTTTACTTTAGACTATAAACTGGGCTCAGTGAATGTTGTAGCTAGTAGTTATCCCTGATGAATGACAGATAGTCCACATTGAGAATAGTGACAATGATCCTATCTTATGCTCATAAAACATTTTCTGAGGACTTCTATTAATGTGGCAGTATGAGATGAAATCTAACTTAGCCACATAAAAGAAGAGAAATTGAACGTCTTGTAGAGATAGAATGACTAGATTAGGGAGGTGTGATGTGTAGCAATTCTGTGTCTGCTTTGCTTTCTGTAGCAACCTTGAAGAGGTTTCAAAAGCAGATTTGGAGATGATAGAGGGATATTGACATAGGGATAAAAAGAAAAACGTAAGGGATAGAGACAGGGATAGAGATGACAGAGCCAGTGATAAAGATTATGGACATCACAGAGGCAGAGATAATATCCAAAGCAGAGACAGTGAAAGTGAAGGAGAGTGAAGATTGAAAGGAAGGAGCTGTGCCTCTGCCTTGCTGGGGGTGGCTATTGGTTAATTTGATTTGTGATGAGGAATTACCACTAAGGGAGCATCCGAGTTGAGTGGAGACATTAAGGAACTCTGTGGACCTCTCTTAAGGCGTAATTAGTTACATCAGTTCAGTAATCTCCAGGAAATTAAGCTCCTTGTGTTTCCTACTTTAAAGAATAAAAATTGATGGTTTGCCCCCTGGGAGGATGTTCCTTTTTGGGTGGGGGCAGGGAAATAGGCAATTCTCATTCTGTTGCTATTACTTTTTTGCTTGGATCAGTATATGTTCTGCAGAACCCTATACCAATCAGAGTATAACTTGATTTTCTTTTAATACTGGGCCAGGTAATCACAGAGAACGCCCTCGTGGAGTGGTAGGGATAGATTATGGGTAGGATTTCAGGAAAGCAAGAATGAGTGCTTGGGAACTTGAACGACTTGCTCGTGCCTTTTATGGAAACTTTCAGCTCGTTCTCAGACCCTCCTTTCACATATACCAGGTTAATACTGACATCTCCTTGGCATTGCATGGTTTGTTATCTGTCTCTACTAAGACCCAGTGCCAAGCTAACAATTTTCAAGTTGGTTTTTTTTTGGTTTGTTTGTCATATACATTCTGAAAAACTTTGGGTCACGAAGTAGGGGTGTTAGTTGTGCATTCTGGACTGATTCTGGAGAATCTTCCCTCTTAAGGAGTTCCACTAAATGCTAACAGCTTTATAGACAGAGCACTTCATAAATGGATTGGAAACAGGACCTTCCAGTTTTTTTTATTATAATCTCTAAAATCAAAACTAGGGCACAGGCTCTTCTCAATAGCGGATGATAGAAGTCTCAGCTGCTCCAGGCAGGAAGTACCACTGTGAGTTCAGAGAGCACCTTTCTTCACTAAGTCGAGTACCAAGGACATCTTGAAATGGATGCTGTAAATTTGGGGCTCACCTGTCAGTTGTGGATTTGTGTAGCAGATCCACTGGAAGCACAGATTGGCATTACCTTCAGGTGGGGAATGACAAATTGGCCCAGGAGCTGACAGCGGGGAGAGCCAGCAAACAGTGGGCTGAACATAGGTGTAGGTGCACACATTCCCAGTCATAGAGCACGGCATCCAGGGTCCTTTAAGAATCCACATTTCTCCCTATGAATTTTCTCATGCTTAGGGTAGGATGGCAGTAAATAGAAAATAAAATCAACATGAGCATCCAAGAAAAGAGGCCATAGAGAAAAGGAAAATAGTTGTTTATTTTGTTATGTCTTAAGAGCTTTTTATCTCTGCTTTGTGAACAAGAAGTTCTTTGGCGCTGGCTTATACAAATACACCAGCCACTGGGGGAGAAAGAGGAAAATCTAAACCCCATCTTTTTCATTTACAGCCCCTAAAAACCCCCTGGAGTGTCAGCTGTGAGTCAGTTCTGATATGACCATACATAGCAACTACAAATTAAGCAGTCAGCTTTGGTCATAGGATTTCCAAAGAATAGGCCAACTTAGACAAACAGACAAAAATTCACTTCTGAGAGTCATTTAAATCCAACTGCCATCGTGGCAGGACCAACTCATAGCAACCCTCTATGGAGTTTCAGGCATTGTAAATCTTAATGAGAAGAGATCACCCATATTCCTTTTGTGGAGTAGCTTGTGGATCCAGTCTGCCAATCCTTTGGTTAGTATGGGAACACACTAAGTGCTATGTAGCCAGAGCTTCTTAAGAGTCTTCTTAAGAGTGCAGCCATCCCAACAGTGGACTCTGTGGCCCATCTCTACAGAGGACCTCTTCATCTGCTGCTGTCACTATCTCCACTCCTAGAATGAATCCCAAATTGCCCCTGTGTTTATTACTTTCTAGTTTCAGATTGAAATTCGGGCAAGAACAGCTGATTGAGGAGCTTTGGTCATAGCCCATGTTTTGCCTTCCAGAGAACTAGGAGAAAGCGTGTCTTTCTTTCTTTACTTTCAATCATGGACTGGGGATTCCTGCCTTCTAGATGTCTTGAGATTCACACAAAATGTGAAATACACTGAAATTCTCAAGAAATACACAGAAAAACATGAAATGGTTACTCTAGATGTAAAATGTCAATCTGAAATGTTTGTTCTAGATGGGAAAGTCTAATAACTTCATATGCTATGGCTCTATTTCTGCCCTGATTTAAAGCTCTAAAAATTATCCTTACGTTAACAATGATTTCATTAAAGCTCTATCTTGCCTGAAAGCAGAGAGTACCAGAGGAATGCCTATCTGGATTTCATTGACTGTGCAAAGGCATTTGACTGTGTGGAAAACAACAAATTGTGGTTAACTTTGAGAAGAATGGGAATCTTAGAACATTTAATTGTGCTTATGCAAAACCTATATTTGAATGAGGAGGCAGTCATCAGCACAGAGCAAGGAAACACTGCATGGTTTAAAATTGGGAAAGGTGTATGCCAGTGGTGTGTCCTTTCAGCATACCTTTTCAATCTATATATGGAGCAGATCATCTAGGATGCTGGGCTCTATGAGGAGGAATGTGGCATTGGGATTGGAGGAAGACTCATCAACATCCTGTGTTATGCAGATGACACAAACCTGCTTGCTGAAATTGAGGAGGACCTGAAGCGCATGCTGCAGAAGGTCAAGGACTGTAGCCTTCAATATGGACTGAAGTTCAACATTAAGAAAAAAAAAATTCTCACCACTGGGCCAATTGGCAGCATTATGAAAGATGCTCAAGAGATTGAGATTGGTAACAGTTTTAGTTTGCTTAGCTCCACAGTCAACACTCTTGGTACCAGTACCCAGGAAATCAAAAGGCAAATGCATTGGGAAAGTCTGCTGTCAGGGACATCACCAGAATACTGAATAGCAATAACATCAGGCTGGAGACTAAGGTGCACCTGATCCGGGCCATGGTTTTACAATTATGTGTTATACATCAGAAAGCTGGACAATGACTAGGAAGGATAGAAGGAGAATTGATGCCTTTTAGCTGTGGTGCTGGAAAAGAATTTCTAATATACCATAGACTGCTAGGAAAACAAACTGGTTCATCCTAGACAGGGTGAAACCAGGCTGTTCCTTGGAGTCAAAGATTCTGAAGCTTTGTCTGATATACTTCAGGCATGTTGCAAGGAGGGACCAGTTCTTGGAAAAGGACATTATGCTCAGGAGGAAAGAGGGACAGAACAAGAGAGGAAGATCCTTAATGAGATAGATTGACTTAGTGACTAGGGTAATGGGAAAAGGTGAGTCAGAGAAAATAAGGTTGGTCAGGATAGAGCAGAGTTTAGAGGTGTTGTGTCATTATGAGTCATAGGCAACTCAATGGCACATTGCAACACCATCACCACCATACCAACACCCTTTAACGTTGATGCTGTGTCACTTGATTTTCCATAAATAATCCCTTTCCTTCCCTGTATGCTCAATTTAAATCTAGCAACCTCTTCATGATTCACAAGAACATGGACCTACATGATAAGCAGATTCGAGAACTCCTGGTCCAGCAAATCCAAGGAATTTCACCTCATCTCAAATCTAAGAAGTAGTTGTTGTTGCTTTTGCTGTGTACCATCAAGTGCATAGACTCAAGGTCATATTTTGGTTCCCGTGGACTTGGTTTCATTTTCCTCAGCTTCAGCTTGAACTTGCATATAAGTAGCTGGTGTTCTGTTCCACACTCAGCACCTGGCCTAGTTTTCACAGCTAGTTTTCACCGCTTCTTTAGCGGTTCTTTCCACAGATGTAATCAATCTGATTCTATGCATACCATCAGGCAAAATCCATGTTTATAACCTGCGTTTATGTTTCTTGTAAAACATATGTGCAGTGAATAAGTCGTTGTTTGTACAAAATTCAGTCATTCTATCTCCAGCTTCATTTCTGTCACCAAGTCCATGTTTTCCAACCACTGATCCTTTTTTTCTGTTCCCAACTTTTGCTTTCTAGTCACCTATTATTACTAATACATCTTGATTACATGTTTACTGTAAAAGTTGACAGAATCTATTTCCTCTTCTTTGGCTCTGGTTGTTGGTGTATATATTTGAATGATAGTGGTGTTCACTAGACTTCCTTGTATGCCTATCGATATTATCCTGTCACTCACAATATTGTATTTCTAGACATATCTAGAAATGACTTTTTTAACTATGAAAGCAACCCCATTCGATCATTCAACTCAAAATGCTCCATGCCAGTCCATCTCATCTCTGCAATACCTAGTATATCAATATTTATGAATTCCATTTCTTCCTTAACAGCCAGGAAATTAGGTACAGCAGACTGACAGACAGGTGCTGTACTAACAGTACTAACAGGCACAAATAATATGAACACACCAGCTTATGCATACCTAAGCTATAAAGTAGTTGCAACATGCAAATCATTCCCCAATACAACAAATTGGCAGATAGGTATTGAACCTCTAACAACCTTTGGCATGGATTATGTAACAACATCAAGGAAACAAAGGACCATCAACATAATGATAGACAGAGAAAGCATTGAAGCTGCCAATGATTTAATCTTACTTGTATCACAATTAACACCCTTGATACCAGCAGTCAGAAAATCAGGAGACATATTCCATTGGACAAATCCACTGTCAGGGACTTCTCCAAAATACTTAAGCACAATAATATCAGTTTAAAGATTAAGATGAATTTATTCAGGCCATGGCCTTTTGAATCATGATATTAAATGACCAATCATTATATTAAATGCCAAACACTGGCATAACAGCTTAGCATTAAGAAGATATTAATCTTCTCAGTCAGAGAAGATGTGTATTAGAGAGCTGGGCAGTGGATAGGATTATTGACAAAAAAATGATACCTTTGAATTGTGGTGCTGGAAAAGAGTGCTGAATATCCCATGGACTGCCAAAAGAACAGATAGATATGTCTCGGAGAAAGTACGGCCAGGTGTTCCTTGGAGGTAAAGATGTCTCATATACTTTGTCTCACATACTTTGGACTTGTAGTTAGGTGAGGCTATTCCTTGGAAAGGAACATTATGCTTGGAAAAATAGAAGGACAGCAAAGGAGAGGAAGACATACAAAGAGATGCATTGACAAAGTGACTCGAGCAACTGGCTCAAGTGTGTCAGAGGTGATGAGGATGGCACAGATGAGGCTGAGTTCGGTCTTTTGTCAGAGTTCATAGAGTTGCTATGAGTTGTACTCAACTCCATGGCATCTAACAGCAACAACAACAAAAGCCACTGGAGGGTCAGCTGTGAGTTGATTCTAACTCAATGGCAAGGAGTTTTTCCGTCTGAGTTTACCAATATTCTGTTACTGTCTTGCTATCCTTCCAACAGTCCTATTTAATCCCTGCTTCTCCTTATTACATGACTCTTTTCTGATGGGAGTATAAGGGCATGTCCTCATTAAACTATGTGTTCAACGAAAACAGGTTCTTATCTGATTATCCATCCCTGAATCCCTAGAGCCGAGCCAGAGTTGTAGGCACTAAATAAACATGAATTGAAAGAACCATTTAACAAATTTGCAGTGTGTGTTCAATCCCTCAGTTTGCCTCTTGGTTTAATCCAATCTGCAAATCATTGCTTGTGTCCCACGCAGGATAAACTAGATACAGATGTGCCTGCAGCACTTCTGGACACAACGTCAAATCCTGCTTTGTCACCTCACAATCTTGTCCATCCTTCTCACATTTGTATCCCCACCTTTGAGAAAGAGTCCAGGAGGTGTTTTCTCCTCCGGGCCCAGGGCATATGCCCTCAATGGAAAAGCTCTATCAAGTACCAGCTGTGGGTCTCAGAGTGCCTCCTCCTGTCCTTGCTCCTCCTGGTGCCAGACACCCCTCCAGGGTGTGAGGGAAATGTGTGTGACAACATGGTCAACCCACCAGCTGGCTTTTCATTCCTGTTTCTGACTTTCCCCATGTTCTCTAATCCCCTTTGTCTCCAAGCAATTTTGATGTAGGCCTCTAACAAATCAACATGAACCCTGCATCTTGTTTTGCTTTTTCCCCTTCGGAGAATTTGCAGGTTTCCCCCTTCCTGCAGTGGCTTTTCTCTGTGTGGGAAGTCAAGGCTCCCTGATGAACTGCAAGTTTAGGTTCTCCCTGTCCTGTAAGGCACCTCTGTGGTGGGTGAAGGGAGAAGCTATGGAAGAAGTTAACTCTTTTAAGCTCTGAGATTCAGTGCAGGACATCACACTGGGGAAAGCAGATCTTCTGAAAGAGAAAAAGACCTACAATGAGATGATTGACACAGTGACTGTACCAATAGGCTTGTGCTCAGAGGAGATGAGGATGGGGCAGCACAGGTCAAGGTTCTGATCACTGTTCACTGAGCCACTATAAGCTGTAGTCAACTGGAAGGCCCCCACCAGCAATGTAACTTCCCGGGCAGGCAATACAGGGGGATTCCTGTCACTACATAGCAGTCATCTGTCCACACACAGGGACAGATTTTGTTTTCCTTTTTTTGTGTAGTTAGTTAATTTCCTATCAAGATTAATGTAACTTCTAAAGTGATGCCTGGGGACATGACTAAATGTTCTCTTTCACTCACCCCAGGTTAACACATGATCCGATTCCGTGTACTTTTCCTACAAACTGTGACTTTAAAAAAGGGGAAAAAGTTCCCCATAATTTTTATTCAAATTTTAAAGAGAAACAAGATATGAGTTGCTGTTAAAAACCCCAAAAGCACATTGTTGTTGTCAGGTGCCACCAATTGTGTTCCACCTCACAGCAGTCATCTCCACAAGCACAGTAGTGCTTGGACCCATCGTTCCAGCTGCTACATTAATGCAAATCATTGAGGTTCTTTTACTTTATCCCTGAACCTTTGCTGTTGATGTTGCGCACTGCTGAATTGGAACCAACCCAGAGCTGACCCTCCAGCAGGTTTTTAAAGACAGTGAACTGGATGGTAGGAGATTGCCCATCTTTCTCCTGCTGGTAAATTCTACCTGCATGCCCTTCAGTTGGCAGCGCAGCTCCCTAGCACTAGACCACCAGAACTTTGCGATCCCACACCAAGTGGTGTATCTTTCTCTAAGGACCTGATAACATGCTCATAACAGGTAAAACAAAGTCTCCTCACCCTTGTTTCTAAGAAGCATTCTGGCTGTTCTACTTCCAAGACA
>NW_006399846.1:3663210-3670895 GCF_000299155.1 Elephantulus edwardii | reverse complement strand
CTGCCAGTTCCTTTTGATACAGTGACTCAGTATATTCTTTCCATCTTCTTTTAATACTTCCTGGATCATTTAATATTCTGCCTAAAGCATCCTTAAGTATTGCAACTCGAGGTTTGAATTTGTTCTTCAGTTCCTTGAGCTTAAGAAATGCTGAGCGAGTTCGGCTCTTTTGATTTTCCGACTCCAGCTCCTTGCACATTTCATTGTAATATTTTGCTTTGTCATCCCATGCTGCCCTTTGAAGTCTTCTGCTCAGCTCTTTAGTATCTTGAATTCTTCCTTGTGCTTTGGCTTCTCTGTGCTCCAGTGACATCCATTTTGGTCTTTTTTTTTTCTCTTCTGTCTTTGCAATGACTGCACTCTTCCTGGATGATATATTTGACATCCTCCCACAATTTATTAGGTCTTTGCTCATTAGTGTTCAAGGCCTCAAACCTGTTGTTGAGATGGTTGAAATTCAGTTGGAATGAACTCAAAGTCATATTTTTGTTCCCGTAGATTTGGTTTAATTTTCCTCAGCTTCAGCTTGAACTTGGATATGAGTAATTGGTGGTCTGTTCCACAATCAGCTCCTGACCTTGTTTTCACAGCTGGTATTGAGCTTCTCCAGCAGTTTTTTCCACAGGTGTAATCGATCTGATTCCTATGCATACCATCATGTGTGAAATCCATGTGTATAACCTGCGTTTATGTTTTTTATAAAACGTATTTGCAATAAATAGGTCATTGATTGTGCAAAATTCAATCATTTTATCTCCAGCTTCATTTCTGTCACCAAGTCCATGTTTTCCAACTACTGATTCTTCTTTTCTGTTCCCAACTTTTGCATTTCCAGTCACCCATTATTGTCAAAGCATCTTGATTGTATGTTCGAACGATCTCCAACTGTAAAAGTTAGTAGAAATCATCTATTTCTTTTTCTTTGGCTCTGGTTGTTGGTGCATATATCTAAATGATAGTGGTATTCCTGGACTTCCTTGTAAGTGTATGGATATTATCCTTTCATTCACAATGTTGTACTTCAGGACGGATCTAGAAATTACTTTTTTAACTATGAAAGCAACTCCATTTTTCCTCACCTTTTCATCTCCAGAGTAATATATCATATGATCATCTGACTCAAAATGCCCCATGCTGGTCCATCTCATCTCTCCAAAGCCTAGTATGTCAATATTTATGCATTCTATTTCTTTCTTAACAATGTCTATTTTTCCTACATTCATGGTTCTCACACTCCATGCTCTAATCCCTAGTGTCTGTTTACAATTGTCCCTCTTCCTTTGTATTTCCATACTTGAAAATTCTACCTCGTTGCCCTGTTAGTCTGTTCTGTTGTACATAGGGTTTTCAGAGGCCTACTATTTCAAAAGTGGATGGCCAATCCTTCTTCCTAGTCTATCTCCATCTGAATATTCAGATTTAGAGGACTATCTGACAGACAAGAAATTTATAGAACAATGAATGATAAATCCCTCATTGTGGAGTTAACCATTAGTTACAGTGTTGTCCCTGCCCTTGGTCCAGTGTGTTGACCCACTTATTTCCCACTTCCACCCTCCACCAGTCTTTGAAAATACTTGTTATATATCAGAGAGCTAGATGATGACTAAGGATGACAGAAGAAGAGTTGATGCCTTTGAGTTATGGTGCTGGAGAGTAGTATTAAACATAAAACTGACTGTCAAGAGAACAAATAGGTCTGTCCTAGAGAAGGTGAAACCAGGGTGTTTCTTGGAGGCAAGAATTTTGAAGCTCCCTCTCATATACCATTGGGCATGTTGTCAGGAGGACCAGTGTTTGGAGAAGGACATCAAGCTTGGAAAGGTGCAAGAACAGCACAGGAGAGGAAGACCCCAGATGAGATGAATTCACTCAGGGACTGAGGTAATGGAAGCAGGTATGTTGGAGACAATGAGATTGGCTCAGGATAGGGCAGGCTTCAGAGTTATTATGCATAGGGTCCTTATGATTCACAGTTAGCACATAACCACAATGACAACTTGTTGCAAGGCCTCTCGGGGGTCTCTCTCAAAACTCTTAAATTTTCCTGTTATTACATCAGAATGAACCCACTTGATAAGCAAGGATTAACTAAGACAAATGAGTGTGAGCTTGAAGGAGTAAAGAAGGTTTGGTGATTCCTGGACTCTGGATATTTTAATGCTGGGAATGGGTGGTCACCGTAAGGAAGGTGAAGTAGAGCTGTAGACATTTCTTAAGTTGAAGTTATCTCTGGAATATTCAACTTTTAATTTATTTCCAAGTTCAACTTGGAAATCAAACAAAAAAATAGAAGGAAAGAAAGAAGATACGCTATGTAAGACTTTAGACCTAATGCCCAATTTTCTTGTCTGCTTTTCTCCATGCCTTGTGAATGACCATAATTTCCAGAACTGAAACAAACATTTCAGTTCTATTACTGGTAGAGCTCCTGAGCTGAGACCCAGGCAGCGAACAATGTGAGTTTGAATCGAGCAAAGAGCTCACTTGGCCATCCCTCTGGTCCTTCATTCCTATGGAGAAAGTCTTGGAGAGATTGTTTTGATCAGTACTAAGTCTCTAAACTGTCTGTAATGGCAACTCTCTTACTGCCATCTTTTTCTTTGTTTAATGCTATCTTCCAAACTAATATGGCTGTCTCTTTCTCTCCAAGACAGGCTAGGAAATGTAGAAACCAACTATGAGTGATGCTAAAATTGCCTAAGAAGTATAAAACAGTGAGTGCAAAACCAAAATAAATGTAGGGAGTGAAGATGGTGTTTACTCTTCTGCCTCAAGCAAACGCCTTCTTTCAAAATGCACATTGTGGTCCAGAATAAGGGCAATGTGATCTCCCTGTGACATGCCCCAGAACTCACTAACACAGCCAGGGGAACACTCTCCTGGAGCAAAAGAATGGCTGGGATGAGTTAGTGTTCCCAGGCTGGGAAGCTACCACCTTAGACAAGAAAGTTAGCTTATAGAGAACATTTCCCACCTTGTCTGCATTTAATGTGCTTTGCTCAACTATCAAACATTATAACATCATTGTTGTTGTTGTGTACCATTGAGTTGGAGTCGATGCATAGCTGATCCTCCAGTGGGTTTTGAGAGGCAGTTAATTGCACCCATCCTTGCAGAGCAGCTTCTGGATTCAAACTTCATGCTTTCGGGATTTCAATGCAGTGTCTGGCTTCTAGGCCACTAGTGCTCCCAGTAGCATCTTTATAGTCATAAATTCATACTGGAAGCAACAAAGACCTGTAGAAATGTACACATGAACTGAAGAGAAGGTGGGCCTTGCATGAAAGTAGTTTCCAAACATTAAAGCTTATAGTTGTGTTACTGCTGTCATTGTCGAGTACTGGTTAGTTGGAATCAACTCATAGCTGACCCTCCAGTGGGTATCAGAGGCTGTCAATCACACAGGAAGGATTGTCTATCTCTCCTGCAGAGCAGCTGGTGGATTGGAACTGCATATCTTTGGATTGGAAGTGCAAACTCCTTCCCACTAAGCCACCAGAGCTCCCTAGGGTTTGTGGTGGGAAATGGGGGGCGGAGGAGATTCCTCATTGCATGTATCAATGACGCAAGTCATCGGAGAGTGCTGGGTAGGAGAAGAGTCAGAGGGAGAGTTGAGAAGGAGGTGAAGAGCGCCATTAGCCTGGTGATGGCTGTAAAGTCAGGAGATGGGTGAGGTGGCTGTAGGGTGAAAGCACAGCATTAGGAAAGGGTCCAAGAGTAAACTGTAAGAACTACAAAATTTAGTTTGGGGCAGGGGAGACAAATATATGATACACATTTTCACAGCTAACCCCAAAGCCATGCTTCTTTTGGGATTCTAATTCACCAGGGAGTCGCTGAAAGGAAGATGGGCAGCCTCTTACTGTGCAATTTATAGCCTTGGAAACCTATTGAAGGGTCAGCTCTGAATTGGTTCTGAGTCAAGAACAATAAGCTGAGAATTAAGGATTACCTTCTTTACTACAGAGCCAAAATTTGGAGTTAGTATTATTTCAACACAACATTACAGAAACTTTTGCTTTGATAGATAGATAGGTAGATAGATAGATAGATAGATGATAGATAGATAGATAGATAGATAGATAGATAGATAGATAGATAGATAGATAATAGATAGATAAATTAATTTGTGCCAGGTAAAGAGGTTTTCCAATATTCAAAAACCACTGGAAAGCATTTTTACATGGCACAAATTTTTATTTATTTATTAAATAAATATTAAGACTACCAGAAGAATGTCTATTTGTGCTTTATAGACTATGCAAAGGCATTTGACCATGTGGATCATAACAGGTTGTGGCTGACATTGAGAAGAATGGCAGTCCCAGAGCACTTGATTGTGCTCATGTGAAACCTGTACCTGAATCAGGAGGCTGTTGTGCAAACAGGGCAGGGGAACACTGCGTGGTTTAAAATGAAGAAGGACGTGCATCAGTGTTATATTTTTTCCCCTCCATACCTATTCAATCTGTGTGCTGAAAAAACTATTCAAGAAGCTCGACTTTATGCACAGGAATGTAGCACAGAATCAAAGGAGACTCGTCAAATAACTTGCATTACACAGATGACACAACCTTGCTTGCTGAAAGTGAGAAGGACTTGAAACACTTGTTACAGAAGATCAAGGAATACAGCCTTCAGTATGGATTGCATCTTAGTGTCAAGAAAACAAAGATTCTTACCAGTGTACTTATAGGCAACATCATGATGGATAGAGAAGAGATTGAAACTGTCAACAACTTCATCTTACTTGGATCCACAATTAACACCCTTGGTACCAGCAGTCAGGAAATAAGGAGACACATTGTACCAGGAAAATCTGCAGCTAGGGAACTCTCCAAATTACTGTGGAGTAATGATATCAGTTTCAGATTAAGGTGTGTCTGATTCAGCTTATGGTCTTTCTGATCACTTATTATGTATCTGAGAGCTGGAGAAGGAATAAGGATGACAGAATTGATGCCTTTGAGTTGTGGTGTTGGAGAGAACAGCCAAAAGAACAAACAAATATGCCTTGGAGAGGGTGTTGCTTGAGACATCTTTGGAGGCAAAGATGATGAGGCTTTGCTTCACATACTTTGAGTTTGTTGCTAGAAGGGGCTATTCCTTGGAGAAACACATGATTCTGGGAAGGGGGGAGGGTTGCCAAATGAGAAGGAAGACCCTTGATCAGGTATATTTATATGGTGACTGTTGCAATGGGCTCTAGTGTGTCAGGAAGTGTGACGATGGCACAGGCTAGGACAGGGGTCAGATCTGTTGTTTGTAGGGTCACTATGAATCATTCTCAACTTGATGATACCTAACAAGGTAAAGAGAGAAAGCCTCTTTGATTCTCTGGTTTTAATTCAGCCTCTTTGATTCTCTGGTTTTCATTCAGCCTCTTTGATTCTCTGGTTTTCATTCAGTGAATCTAAGTTTTTAAGGGGGCATCTTCCTTTTGAAGATTGAAATATTTAAGCAATCCCACATGATGAAAGTTTTATTTTTATTTGTTCAGTCATCATTCATGGTCCATTTGTTGGTGTCTATTGCATTAGAAAAGCAAGTCTCAAAATGTGGTTCCTGGACCAAGGAAATTGTTAGACATGCAAACTCTTGGGCCCCACACAGACTCACTGAGTCATAGACTATTGTAACATGAGCTCCAAGTGGTTCTGCTGTAGGCTAACTTTGAGAACCACTCCTCTAATAGCTTCTAGAATTAACCAAATCATACTGTTATATGAAACGTAGGGTGAAATCTCCAATTTAATAATTTAAAATTCCATGAGGAACTATTTCTGGGCTTTCAAACATGTGCTCTATCTTTAGTGTCTATTAAATTCTCAGAAAAATAAAATATACTTAATAATTACTTGAGGGAAGAATAATGTACTAAATTAACCATCCCTTTAGCAGGTTCTGGGGAATGTAACCAGGACTTGCATAAGGTAGTCTCTAACATGAGGAAGTCTCTGTTTTCGTTACCAAGCATTCCTTGATGCCATTGGGGTCAGAAACAGTTTTGCTGTCCACAATAACTTAATTCAAACAACACTATAATTTAATTTGAAGATTAGATATCTCCTGGTCCTAAATCATAAACATAAAAGGAGTGTTGAGATAGCCACTTAATCATCCAGTGAGTGCATTGAGCTCTGCAGAGGGGAAGGAGCTTGCTTGTGGACTCATGGTTAATAACACAGTGCTGTTGTTACGTGCCTCTGAGTCAGCTCCAGCCCATAGTGACCCTCTATGTTCAGCAGAATGAAAATCTGCACCATCCTCACAATCTCAGCTGTTCTGAAGGTCATTGTTGCAGTTATTATGTACCTGGGACACCAGCAGTACAGCTTCCAGCATCACAGCAATACACAAGTCAACACAGTATGACAAACTAACATACAAGTGATGATAATGACAGCCCAGTATCCCCTGACACATGATTCTTGGAACACTGGTGATTGAAGAGTCAGAGAATTCAAGTCATCCTCTACTAGCTCGGTGATGTTGAGTAAGGTTCCCTGAGTTTCAGTTTTCTCTTCTATAAAATGTGAGTAAATTACTTAATGGATTGTCTTATAAGGGGGAAAAAAATGAGATATATACCAGGCCAAATAAATCCCTTTCTTACTGTTGCTGTTTTTGTTAGGTGTCATCAGGTTGAGCATGACTCATAGAGACCCTATGAACTAAAGATCTGAGCCTAGTCCTGTCCTGCGCCATCCTCACACTTCCTGACACACAGGAGCCCACTGCAGCAGTCACCGTGTCAATCTACCTGGTTGAGGGTCTTTCTCTCCTTTACTGACCCTTCACCCTTCCCTACATCATGTCCCTGTCCAAGGTCCAAGGAATAGTATCTCATAACAATATGTCCAATCTAAGTGATGTAAAGCCTCATCATTCTTGCCTCCAAGGGGCACTCCAGCTTCACCATCTCCAAAACATATCTATTCATTTTCTTGGCCGTCCATGGGATGTTCAGTGCTCTTCTCTAACACCATAGTTCAAAAGTGCCAATTCTTTTTCTGTCATCCTTATTTATTGTTTAGGTCTCAGATGAATAGCTAGTAATCAGAAAGACCATGGCCTGAATCAGGTGCACCTTAGTCCTCAAACTGACATCATGACTCCTCAATAATTTGGAAAGGTCCCTAACTGCAGATTTTCCCCATGGAATGCATCTCCTTATTTCCTGACTGCTCGTACCAAGGGTGTTAATTGTGGATCCAAACAAGATGAAGCTGTTGACAGTTTCAATCTCCTTTCTAGCCATCGTGACACTGCCCATTTGTCTTCTTTATATTGAGATGTGATCCATACTGAAGGCAGCATTCTTTAGTCTGCAACAAGTGCTTCAAGTCCTCCTCACTTTCAGTAGGCAAGGTTGTGTCATCTGCATACTGCAGGTTATTGATGAGGTTCCCACCAATCCTGATGCCACATTCCTTTTCATAGAGTCCAGCTTGTCATATAATTTGCTCAACATGTAGATTTGATTTCTTACTGTAGTAGGTTAAGAATGAAGGAAAATCTCTCAATAGATATTCCATGAAAAATCCCCAGAACCTGTGAATGTTTTCTTATTTGGAAAAAGGACCTTTGCATAAGTAATTGAGTTAGAGGGCTTGAGAAAAGGAAATCATCTTGGATTATTCAGCTAGACCCTTAATGTGTTGTTGTTGCTATTATGTGCC
>NW_006399846.1:3660339-3663110 GCF_000299155.1 Elephantulus edwardii | reverse complement strand
TGCTGTAATCCTGAAGGCACGAGAGGTTTGTATCTACCAGCTGCTCCACGGGAGAAGGATAGGCAGTCTCCTCCTGATTGGTTAACTGCCTCTGAAAATCCACCAGAAGGTCAGCTATGGGTCTGTTCCGACTCAACAGCACACAACAACAGCAACAACATACATCCTGCTTGAGGAAAAGGACCTGAAACATTTGTGATTTTTATCAACTTACATGAACAGAATCCTAGGACCCTTTCTAAGGCTTGCATATACCATTCTAAGACATTTAAAAAGTTTTTAATGGCAGTAAAGTATGGATAACACAACAATTGCCATTTGGGTTTATTTATTTTTTTTTTTTAAATCCCAAACCAAAAAACCAACAATAAATTTACTTCCTCAGTTTCAGAGGATGCACGTTCAAATGCAGGCTTTGGCTCCAGGGGAAGCAGTTTTCTCTATCAGAGAGGGAAGGAGAGAGTAGGTCTTTCTCTCTCTCTTTCTTTCCAGCTTCTGTTTCTTGATTCCTTGGAATTCAAAGTATGGCAATTCAATACTCACTGCACAGTATCGTGCCACTGTCACCACTATCTGTTTCAAAATTTTGTCATCACCTGGTACAGAGGGTCATCCCTTATCTTATAAGCAATAAATCCTCTTTTTCTAGTCACTGGCAACCACTGATCAACTTCAGTCTGTATAAATTAGCCTGCTTTAGATTCTTCACTTACAGGAGATCATGTAACATTCATCCTTTCTTGACTGATTGACTTCACTCAGCATTAGGCACAAGCCATGACTTGTTGTTAAACATGAAAACAAATAGCAATTGTCTGTGGTTACTAATGATTGGACCAGGAAGCAGTAATCAGAATAGAGCAGGGAAACATGGCATGGTTCAGGATTAAGAAAGCAGTGTGTCAGGGATGTGTCCTGTCTCCATGCCTTTTCAATCTATATGCAGAACAGATCATTTGAGAGGCTGGACATTATGAGGAGGAATGTGGCCTCAGGATTGGAGGGAAGCCTCATCAACAATCTGTTATGCAAATGATACAACCTTTTTTTCTGAAACTGAGAAGGACATAAGGCATTTGCTGCAGAAGGTCAAGGAGTGTGGTCTTCATCATGGATTGAATCTCAACATCAAGAAAACAAAGATTCTCACCATACGCCATCCCCTTTTCCTTATGACTCAGGGTGAAGTCTCTCTCAGGGAGGAGTGATAGGGAATGGCAAAGGACACACTGACAAAGAAGATTAATCAGAACTGGCTTTGACAAGCACTGTGGCATTTGGACAAGAACAAACTGGGAGGAGGGTAGAGAGAATAGTGCAACAATGAATGAATGGAAACCCAAAATCTCTGTAAATGTTTATGAAAATTAATAAAATATAATTATAGAAAAAAAAAAGATTCTCACCACTGGGCCAACTGATAACATCATTGTTTACAGAGAAGAGATTGAGATTGTTAATTTCAGTTGCTTGGTTCCACAATCAACACTCTTGGCACCAGCAGTCAGGAAATCAAAAGATGAATGACATTGGGAAAGTCAGCTGTCAGAGAGTGCTAAAGAGCAATGGTGTCAGTCTAGAGATTAAGGTGCACCTGACCTAGGCCATGTTATTGTTATGTGCTATCGAGTCGCTTGCAACTCATAGCGACCCTATCTACCACAACCCTAAACCCTGTTCTATCCTGTGCCAATCACACTGCCTCCGACACACCAATCTCGATTACCCCAGTCACCGAATCAATCCATCTCATAGAGGGTCTTCCCCTCCTGCGCTGTCCCTCCACCCTCCCAAGCATGATGTCCCCCTCCAAGAACCTCTCCCTCCTTACAACATGTCCAAAGTATGTCAGATGAAGCCCCAGAATCCTTGCCTCCAAGGAGCAGCCTAGTTTAACCCTCTCCAAGGAGCAGCCTAGTTTAACCCTCTCCAGGATGAATCTGTTTGTTTTCTTGGCAGTCCATGGTACATTCAATACTCTTCTCTAGCACCACAGGTCAAAGGCATCAATTCCCCTACTATCCTCCCTAGTCATTGTCCAGCTCTCTGATGCATAACAAGTGATTGAAAATACCATGGCCTATATCAGATGCACCTTAGTCTCCAGAGAGACACCATTGCTCTTCAGTACCCCGGAGAGGTCCCTAACAGCAGACTTTCCCATTGCAATACGTTTTTTTATTCTCTGGATACTGGTGCCAAGAGTGTTGACCATGGAGCCAAGCAGACTAAAGTTGTTAACAATCTCAATCTCTTCACCATTCATCCTGGTGCTGCCAGCTGGTCCAGTGGTGAGAATCTTTGTCTTCTTGACATTGAGCTTCAATCCATACTGAAGACTGCAGTCCTTGACCCTCTGCAGCAAGCATTTCAGGTCCTCCTCAGTTTCGGCAAGCAGGGTTGTGCCATCTGCATAACACAGATTGTTAATAGCTCTTCCACCAATTCTGAGGCCACACTTCTCCTCAGAGAGCCCAGCCTCTCAGATAATCTGTTTTGCATACAGGTTGAAAAGGTATGGAGATAGGACACATCCCTGGCATACACCTTTCCCGATTTTGAACCATGTAGTGTTTCCTTGCTCTGTTGTGACGACTGCCTGGACTTCTGGCAGTTCTCTACTGATGTACTGTTCCAGTCGTTTTTGAATAATCTTCAGCAGAATCTTGCTTGCATGTGAAATCAATGATATTGTTCTATAGTTTCCACACTCTGTTGGATCACCTTTCTTTGGAATGGGAAAAAATATAGATCTCTTCCAGTCTGTAGGC
>NW_006399846.1:3628721-3646759 GCF_000299155.1 Elephantulus edwardii | reverse complement strand
GATCTGATTCCTATGCATACCATCAGGTGAAGTCCATGTGTATAACCTGCGTTTGTGTCTCTTATAAAATGTATTTGCAATGAATAAGTCATTGATTTTAAAATCAATGACACTTAATGTAGCCACATTTGAATTTCTATGAGAAGCACACAGAGTAGAAGATAGAGCCACAGAGAAGACAATGAGGAAGAGATAGTGGTGATATGGTCACAAATTGAGGAATGCCAGGAAAACTATCAGAAGCTGGAAGAGGCAAAGAATGAATTCTTCCCTAATTTCCCAGAAAAAGTATGGCCGTTTTCAAGTTTGTCTTCTGTCTTCCAGAACTGTGAGAGAATAAACCTCTGTTTTAAGCCACTAAGTTTGTGGCAATTCTGTTGCAGCAAAAGATTTTCAGTGCAATCTTATAGTCTCACTCAGAAGTATGACATAATTTGTCTTGTTGTAAGCCACTAAGTTTGTGGCTATTTGTTATAACAACTTCAAGACACTAATACACCTACTACAACAAGATTAATAGTAAAACTCTTCTTGAGATAGATACAAAGTTTGGAAATCTTTAATGCTTACCACATCAGGACTGTTCTGCTACCATAGAGCTGTAGTGTGTTCAGAGATCAATTGACAAAGATAGAAATTGGCAGTCCATTTCTTCAGAGGACTTTATACCTTTGAAGAGAGAATAATGAGCCAAAACCTTGATTGTGCTCATGCAAAACCTATTACTTGGACCACGAAGCAGTCCTCACTACAGAGAAAGGAAATGCTGCATGGTTCAAAAATCAGAAAAGAAATGCATCAGGGATGTGTCTTATCTCCATAGTTTTCTAACTATATGTATAACAAATGGTTCAGGATGTTGAACTTTATGAGGAGGAACGTGGCATCAGGATTGGAGAAAGACTGATTAACAATCTAAGTTACACAGATGACACAACCTTGCTTGCTAAAAGTGGGGAGGGCCTGAAATGTTTGCTGCAGAAGTTCAAGGACACTGATCTTCAATATGGATTGAAGGTCAACATCAAGAAGACAAAGAAACTCACCACTGGGTCAATTAGCAGCACCATGAAGATGGAGAAGAGATTGAGGTTGTTGACAATTTCAGCTTGCTTGCCTCCACAATCAATACTCTGGGAATCCACAGTCAGGAAATCAAAAGACAAATTGCATTAGTGAAATGTGCTTCCAGGAACCTCTTGAGAGTGCTAAAGAGGCAACGATGTCAGTCTAAATACCAAGGTATGCCTGATTCAGGCCATGGTCTTCACATTTACTTGCTGTGCATCAGACAGCTGGACAATGACTAAGGATGACAGAAGAAAAATTAATGTCTTTGAGTTGTGTTGCTAGAAAAGAGTCTTGAACATATCATGGACTGCCAGGAGAACAATTAGGTCTGTCTTAGAGTAAAACCAAGTTTCTTCTTGGAGGCAAAGATTTTGAATCTCCATCTCACATACTTTGGACATCTTGTTGGGAGGGACCAGTCCTTGGAGAAGGACATCACACTTGGAAGGGTGGAGGGACTGTGTAGGAGAGGGAGACCCTGGATGAGATGGATTGACACTGTAACTGGGGTAATGGGAGTAACTTTATTGGAGAGAGTGAAATTGACTCAGGATAGGACAAAGTTCAGGGCTATTGTGCATAGGGTCACTATGAGTCACTGGCAACTCGATGGTATATAAAGACAACAGCAACAGTACAGAGAGAGGTGAACCAGAAGACAATGCAGACTCTTGTCTGGCCTCCAGAGACTGCGTTCCCAGGACTGAATAATGGTAACAGAATACAGAAGATTAGTTGAACATACCCCACCCTCCATGGAGGAAAAGGCTGAAAGATAATGTCCTCCACAAATTTTGCAGTTATCAGGAGAACATTTGGGGTTCTGTGAGGTCGAATAGATTGAAAGGAACTAGGAATGTAAATCACAGATTTTACAGTCAGGACTTTTAACTATCCCTACCATAGCAGTTTTGGAAAAGGGTAGAACAAGAGGAATGGTGGCGATAGGAGAAGAAATCCCAATCATCAGCTCAAGGGAAGTGAGAAGAGCAGGGCAAGAAATGGGCCCGATAGTCAATGCAAAGCAGAAGGCAGTCTTGTATTTTGGCTAGTTGATTCCAACTTACAGCTACCCTTTGTGATAGAGTAATACTGACTTGGAGTTTTCATGACTAACCTGCAGTGGCTGTGATGCTGAACTCTGCCCTTGGGGTGCTGAATGAAAGCCATAATGGTTACCCGTGGTGAACAGTGTTTGGTGGGGCTCCCAGATTATGACAGGTTTGGAAGCAGGAGCGACATCCACTTCCTAAACCACATGCCTCTGGAAACTATGAACTTTGAGAAATGATAATAATTGTAGAAATTTTTCAGGTCTTCTGTTCATAGGGTCGCTATGAGTTGCGCTCGACTTGATGGCAATCAGCAACAATCTTTACAGAAGCAGATTACTAGATCTTTCTCAGAGCTGTTCAGTATGTTCAATCCATCAACTTCAGCATCAATCATAGCAGCTAAGCACTTAACCATTGCACCACAAGGGCTCCTTCAAGTAGAAGATAAACATGTCCATTTCTCGGGCTAATACATTTGTCTACTCATTTTATTTGAAGAGTCCTGTGCAGTCAGTAAAAGTTTGAAAATTTTTAAAATCTAGGGAGCTCTGGTGGCCTAGTGGCAAGAAGCTGCAGTGCAATCCCAAAGGCACATGGTTCGAATCTACAAGCTGCTTCATGGGAGAAGGATGGGCAGGCTCCTCTGGGTGATTAATTGCTTCTGAAAACTCACAGTAGGGTCAGCTGTAAGTCAGGTCCAACTCGATGGTAAACCACCACAACAATAATGCTATTTAAGCATTTAACTCATTATTACTAACCCCCTACTCTGTTTTCTTTAAGCTTCTTTCAAAAGCATTTTCTTGCTTACATTTCAAGAGTAATCCAAGACTCCTTTACCTACTCCCAAAAATTTTGAGAATTTTGCCAGATCAACTTTCTTGCAATACCCTGATAATGCCCTGGTCTGGAACATTGTATAAATGACAACCTTCCATGTAAGGGAAATAAATAACAATTTTTGTGGAGAAAAATGGACCCTTCGGCCTTCCTGTGTCTTTAAAGAATGGGAGACTCTCCTTGTCATTTTAAACTTATCTTCTTCAGTACAAATATTTCTTGCTAAAATATTTTATAGCCAAATTTTGGCTAGCTTTTCGGCTCTAAGTTTGTTTTTACCATGAGTTTGTTCAATCATCTTGCCCTCTATGTTTTGATTGTGCGAAGGCTCTGAGTGGTCCAGACACTTACTTACTTTCTATTTTCTCTGGGTCTAGTCAAAAGTCAAGAAGTTATCTCTCTAGTTGGCTCTTAGACCATTAAGATTGTTGTATTTTCATTCCTAACATATTCTTTTGGGTAATTTAGTAGACTTTTGCCCTTAGCCCTTTATATAACATCAAGCATAGGATTCTAAGGATTTGAGTTCTGACTATAAAGGTCTTCACTGCTGTCTTCTATTATGATACCAAGGTTTAGTTTTGCCTTGAATATTAAGTTCAGATATATCCTCTGTACTGGTAAAGGTCTCTCAACCATATCTCCTGTACTATTCCTTCAGTTTATGTCATGAATGTATAGATCCTCACAGAAACCTCTGCTGTCTCATAAATGAGATCAATTGGTTCTATCTCCATTTAGCTAATTTTATTTCCAGGAAAGGAGCTTGACTCGTAACAGAGAATGCCATTCCCTACAATATGAGGTTGTTAGCAAAGTGAGCCAAGGAGGAAATGTCTGGGAGGCATTCAGTATCAAGGATTTAGTTACGTTCTGTCCTTATTATAGAAGAGTGGTGTGTTTAGTTGGTATTGAGGGCTGCAAGAGAGAGAACATAAGACATTTAATATAGCAAATGGAAGGAATTTATTCAAGACACAGCTTTGTTTAGTTTGCCTAGGATTACATGCTGTTTACAGCCTTAAAATCCTCATTAGAATGGGCTTTCAGAGTTTATCCTCATCTGTAGGTAGGAATATACACAATATAGAAAAAACCCCTGTGAAAGTTTCTTCTATTCTTGAGGATACTGAGTGACAGAGACACCATTAAGTCTTCTTGTCAGTCCAAACCTCTTATAAAGTAGTGTTTTCCTTTAATCTCTCTTGCTACAAAATCACTTTTTCTGTTTAGTCCAAGGTATAAATAAAAGCAGCTGGTGACAGGCCACCCTTTAAAGACAAAAGTAATTATCTTTTGCCCTACTTTCAGCTACTTTCTCTGGGCCGTGTTGGGAAACCTCAATGCATTCTAATTGACCTGTATTCTTCTATGCTTTCCTGATGGTTTTCTGCTAAAGACTCAGCCATGGGAAGACGTTACCCTCTATCTTTTTAGAAGCTCGGTTTCTATTCAGCATTTCTAATACATCTTCTAGTCTGGGACGCCACCAGGTATCCTTTGACATCTGACAACATTTCCTAGACCCTGGCTTTTCCTCTTGTGTCTATTTAATGTACTTAGAGATATTTAGTAGGAAGCCAATCATCTCTCTTTTCAACAGTTAGCAAGGCTGTAATCCTTAGTCCATTGCAGATAAATGGGAATAAATTATTTCCCAAGTAATAATTGTATTTTCTAGATATTGGTACTGTGCTGGTGATTGAAGAGTCAGATAGTAGAGTCAATGCTGTGGCTTGCTACATTCTTTTATCACTAAGAGAAGCTTTTCCTATGCCAATATTGATTCTTTCCATCTTCTGACCCATCTTATCTGTGAAGACTTTTAAGCATTATTGCCCAAGTAATCTTTACGGCCTCTGAATTCCTTAACTTTTCACAGACTAATTCACTATATTAGACTGTTGTTGCTCTGTTTGTGACAGTCTAGGTCAAGAACAGGAAGTAAGTTCCATTTCTTGGAACAATTCTGAATGTTGGGAGTTGGAGGAAGTACTGTGATGAGACGGATTCTGAGGCAGAGTCCTAATTCGGTGGGAATGTGCATTATGATTGATTTAAAATATTTTTCCAAAAGACTCTTGCCCTTATTTTGGCATTGTCCTAATTAAATTGTAAGTTGACCTTCGAAGAAAATAGAGCACACATCTTTTCTGTCTTTCCACAACAAATGCAAGCAAGTACTTATTTGTTGGCAGTTTAGTTGACATTTATAAGTTGATAAGCATCATCATTTAGTGGCTTCAAGGGAATACGGTCCAATAGAGTCAGTGCTGAGTGCTTTGCCAAACTATTCTGCTCCTGTGGAGAACAGTGGTTTCCCCCCTGGGAGCAGAGATGGTGTATGCATTCCCACTGGCTTCCACAGTGGGCTTACATGGATCACTCCCTGACCTCACAGTTCTTTCCCCGGATTTCTTGCTGCTGAATTTGTTTGCTAAGTTTTGATCCCTTTGCCTAAACAACTGAGCCAAGTTGTTATAAGCTCAAGTTCTCCAAATAAAACTTCATAAGGCTGTGTATCAAATGCTTAAATTGTCTTCAATAAAAATGTACTACAGTCAGACAGTTCTCCCTGAACTACCCCGCTCCGTCACTGCATGGCTTTGCTTCGCCTACATTCTATCTATTCTCATTTCCCATTTTTCTCTTTCCTCCTAATTCACCCTTAAGAAACTTCCACTTGCTATTTTTTATCCACTTAGTCACTCACCCCTCGTTCTTTCCCCTCAATATTATCATCAATTCAGGAAAAAATAATTATCAACACATGATCCTGCTTCCAAGCCTCTCTTGTATTTTCACATACATAAGCAGCTACTTGAGGATGAAGCAGAATGTGCCAACAGTCAGCAAGATGGCAGGCGATAAGAGTTAACGGTTGGCCCAATTCCTTGACTGAGTGAAGGACTGAGTCAACATTATTTAGCTTGTTCCGTGCCCAGTTCTCTGTTGACTGGTGTGACAGAACTGAAAGAAAATGGGAAGCTGACTTCTACCCTTAGGAAAACTAGCAGTCTAACACAATTCATAAAAGAGGCAGGAATAGGTACTTTATAAAAATCAGTGCTCTAGTTTGGTCAGTATAGTGTGAAAGAGGGGCTCTCTGTGGGGGAGAGGTAAGGCATTGTGCTGCTGACTTAAAGGCAGGAGGCTCAAACCCTCTAACTCTGTGGGAAAAAGCCAAGCAATCTCCTCTTGTGCAATTTACAGCCTCTGAAATCCTGTTGGAGGGTCAGCTTATGAGTTGGCTCTGACTCAACAGCGCATAACAACAACAGCGTAGCTTACAAGAAATCTGACTCGGCTCTGGATCAAATTACCTGGGTTCAAAATCAGCTGTGTGACCCTGAACAAATGGCTTAACTTCTTAAAGACTCACTTAGATAATGACAATAATATTTAAAGAAATTAAGCTATGGTTGTTGAGTCAGTTCCCACTGGCATAGGTTGGAACTGGTAGAGTAAGTGTTGGGTTGCTACCAGAGAGTTAGCAATTGGAACCTTGCAGCCATTTTATGGGAGAATCGTGAGGCAGTTTGCTCCTTTACAGTCTCCCCATAAAGGGTCCCAGGAGACAGATTTACTAGCGGTAGGGAGTTTGGTTTGGTTGCTGTTGAGCCAGCAACCTTGTAAGATAGTAGTAGAACTTCCCCAGAGATTTTCTAAGCCTTCGAAAAAAGACTTTCAAAGAGATAAAATAAGGGCTGAAACAATGGACTGAAGAACAAGAGCAATTATAACCATGGCCCAAGATGAAGCAGAGCTTTGTTCCCTTGTATATAGGGTCACTATGAGTTCATCTTGCTTAGATTAACAGTCAACACCCTTGGTACTAGCCATCAGTAGATCAGGAGATGCATTACTTTGGGAAAGTCTGCTGTCATGGACCTGTATAAAATACTGAGGAGAAATAACGTCAGTTTGAAGACTAAGACTCACCTGATTCAAGCCATGGTTTTTTTAATCACTTACTACATATGTGAGAGCTAAGCAATGCATGAAGATCACAGAAGAAGAACTGATGCCTTTGAGATGTGGTATTGGAGAAGAGAACTGAATAGCCACCCCATGGACTGCCAAAAAACCAAGCAGATATATCTTGGGGAAAGTGCAGCCAGAGTGTTCCTTGGAGGCAAAGATAATGATGCGTTATCTCATACTTTGAGTATGTTGCTATAAAGAGCTATTTCTTAGAAACGGACATCGTGTTTGGGAAGAGAGGGAGATTGCCAGCATGATGGATTGATAAAGTGGGTGTCAGAGTTGATGAGGTTGGCACAAGATAGGAAAGGGTTCAGATCTATTGTTTATACTGTTATGAGTCTTTGACTCGACAAGAATGTACTTACTGACAACAACACAGAGATTACACTTTAATACAGAATATACTCTAACAACACAATTAATAGAGGCTAACTCAATGACACCTAACAATAATGACAATCTTTACTGAACAAGACTGCCTTATGTCTTCCTTGGAAGCTCTGAGCGGATATGAACTGCAAATGTTCAGTTACCAGCCAAATGCTTAATCACTATGCTATTGGGTCTCCTTACTACTGCCTACATTAGAGAGCTGTTGTGAGAACTGAGATAATATAAATACAAAAATAGCTTTATAACTTAAATATAATTA
The DNA here is from genome assembly GCF_000299155.1 of Elephantulus edwardii. Taxonomy (NCBI): domain Eukaryota; kingdom Metazoa; phylum Chordata; class Mammalia; order Macroscelidea; family Macroscelididae; genus Elephantulus; species Elephantulus edwardii. Next base: position 3,639,154 of record NW_006399846.1, on the reverse strand, counting down.
TTTGAAAAATACCATTATTAGGAGTTACCTGATTTTTGTGTTACTTGATCATGACTTTCAAAGCTACAGAGTTAAGTGTAGATATTTTCTGAAAGTGTTAACCTGAACTAGCCAAACACAGAAGGGACCTGTCTCCATGCTGGGAATTAGCTACTGAACATCGATGCCATCAATCAAGGCTTAATCTCTACCTTAGGTTTATTGCAGAATTTACACAGAATTTGGGTTTTTGTAGAGCCTGGATAGAGCCAGAAATGAACATGCTCAAATGTTTATTAAAAGATGGGATGTCTCAAAATAAAGGGCTGAGGATTTAACTCCATAAAATCAGTCACTAAATACCCTGTGGAGCACATTCTTTTCTGATATGCTTACGTTTCCCATGAGCTGGAACAGCTCCCATGACAACTGGTTCACTTTGGGTTCCGATATTCCATTAGGCAGTGCAACACATTTAGAGCAAAGGCCAGCATTAGATCCTTGATGGTCATCATTTCTGTAAGCAAGACCTCTCTTTCTTTTGTTCCTGTTTTGATATATTCTCTCATGGGTTCTCTAAATCAAGCATCTGGGTACCCAAATGGGAGCCTTTGTTCCTGTATCTGACTTGGAGGATTGGCTCAGCCAGGGACGTTCTTGGATGGAATATATGGGCTTGGATGACTGTATTTCCCTGAAGCGACAGAATTGTTACTCTCCTTCTCTGTCTCTCTCTCTCTTTTTTTTTTTCTTCTTGGAGTCTAGGTAGTGTCTCCACATTTTTAAGCAAATGAAAATTGTGAAGTTGCCAAGAAACCCTCAAAGCTTGCTCTTCTTGAAAGGATGTGCACCACCAAAAGGAAGGAAGGAATTAGTCAGAAACCACCAAGCAATTAATGGCTGAATCAAGCCAAATGAAATATTGCCTGGCAGGCATGCCACTAGATTTGAGTTCATCGGGGAATGTCTACAGAAAAGAATTGCTTCTTTGGTTACCTAACATGAACCAAAACCTAGTGCCTGACCTGATATGTGTATGTGTGTGAGAAGGAGAAAGAGAGAGAAGAAGTAGTGAGAGAGAGAGAGTGCTTTCATTTATTTATTTGGCTTTTTTTTTCTGTAATGGAAAAAAAAAACCCACCCAAAAATCCTGTGTAACTATGAAAGAACTAACATGCGATTCTATCATAAAAGCAAGAAAGAAAAATCTAGGTAAAGGCCCATCACCTGCAATGACTGGTTTTGACGCCTACTTGTATGAAGACAGGGGACAGATAGAAATCTGTTTAGCTAGAAGAAACGTAATTTCCTCCACTTGTGTGCACTTACCATCCCATGGAAGGAATCTGCTTTTATAGAACCCCCTGGAATTATTGGACTGTTCTCCTGTGAAGTATTATCCCTCCCTCAAGGCAGAAGAGACTGCCTGAATGAGGAACTATGCAAGAAAGCACATGTCCCAAGAATGTGTCTTCTTCCAGGCAAATAGCCTGGCAAACTCCAAACAGAAGACTCCATAGCTAGCCTTCTGCTTCTGAGGGGCATGCTCCTCATGCCAGGGCCCACAGTCCAAACCCTGGTTTCTAGTGTTTCCCTCAGCATGGCATCCAATTTGATTTGTGTTTATAAACTCCATCAAGCACCAGTGTTCTCTTGAATTTGACAACAAAGCCATTGACTTGCCTGGGTGTGAACCAAAGAAGCATATTTACATTTCATTGAAGTAACTTCTAGGATGTTGTCACCAAACCATATTGTCTGTGCTTTTCAACTCCAAGATCAATGTTATGAAAAGTGCATGTGATGAGACCTTCCAACTATTTTATACTCACTTGCTCTTCAATGGAAGCTTCCTTCTTTTTTTTTTCCCCAACCACAGAGATTGCAGTTTGAACATATTTACCAGGTTCTATATCAAACAGCATTCAAGAAATCTTCAGTGAGGGAGGTCAAGTCACTGCCATCAATATCTAACTTCTCTATAACATTGGTAAGTTATTGGAAAGAGATATATTAAAGAAGTATATTCAGGGGAGCTCTGGTGGCCTAGTGGTAAGGAGCTGCAACTACAATCCCAGAGGCGCACGGTTCGAATCCACCAGATGCTCTGCCGGGGAAGGAGGGACAATCTCCTCCTGTACCAGTCAGATCTGATTTGACGGTACAAGCACACAAAAATAGTAAAAAAAAAAAAATTTAAAAAAAAAAAGAAGTATATTCAGACAGTCCTAGCCCAGATATCTTGTTCTGGAAAGGACTCAACTAGGTTAGGACCACAGCTTAAGTTCATTGTTTTTTCCAACCATGGAACAGTTACTTGATGCATGGTATGAATTCTTTAAACTGAACCCATGGCTTGTTAACATGCGACTTTATTAAAAAGAGAGCTGAATTCTATCAGAGGGTGTTAATTCAGTTTTAATGAAGTTTTATTAGTTCAAGGAAATGATAATAAAATAACAGGGAACGCAGAAATATGTTAGTAATCTCTAATGAAACTCTCATTTGCTATATTTGGGCAAGGATGAGACAAGTTGGATCCATTTTCTGGTTGCCACCATCAGTGCAGGGTTCAACCTTTGCCTTGTTGGAAGCTGGAGAAATGAGATGCTCAAATATGTACCTATGGAGGCAGATTATTCTTGGAAAAGAATTAACCAAACCACTTTGTATAGTAAGTTTTTCTTTACTGATGAGGAATAAAAAAACTCATTCTCCCTTCTTCACCCTTCTAGCCACATCAGGTACTTCAGAATTACCTTCACTGCACACATTTATTAAACAATTGTATTCTACAGATAGACTGCACTCAAAAATATCAAGAGGAAAGACATTCTGAGCACAAGATATGTTTGTTGTTGTTGTTAAGTGTCCTCGAGTTGTGACTCATAGCAATCCTATGAACGAAAGACCTGGACACTTGTGTAACTTTTCATCCTTTCTCCAGGTTCATAGGGTTTCTGGAGGCAAGCTATTTCGGAAGTGGATGCCACTCCTCCTTCCAAGCAACATTTTCTGTAAGAATGAGAGTGAGCGGTACTTTTTATATACTCAAACAGAATTACAAAGAATTTAAATATTTTTCCTGAAAATGTAAAAAGCTCCAGAGTCAAAATACTAGAACTGAATCATGATATTCAAGACTACAAAATACTTTGATCTTACATACAATCATAGTGTAGGGTAGGAATCTGAGGATTATGAGAGAAACTGTGTTGTGGCAAAGATTCTTCTGTAAGGAGGTCAAAGAAGACAAGTAGATTTTTGCCTAGAATTTGCTGAAATGAACTAAGTGATTTTTTGCAAGTCCTTGCTGTGTGAATCTGTGGGATTTTTCACAGTCCTCAAAAGACAAGTAAAATGGCATTCCCAACAGAGGCTGTGTGTGCGGGGGTGAAGATAGTAGAACAAATCCCAGGAAAGAGTGGCACTAGGGAGGTTTTCACGAAGAAGCAGGAGAGAGCCTGGGCATGAGTGGGGAAGCGGCAGTTGTAGAACCAGGTGATAGGCCTGGACAGCACATCTTTCTTCTCAAGGAAGAAAAGGCAGAGGAGAGAGAAAAGGCTGGAGGCTGGGCCTGTCCTGTCTGCACAGGGCTAGTTGGTCATGTCTTATATCTGCCTTTACTCTAGAAGTAATGGGAAACTATAAAGAGTAGAGTCAAATAAACCTGGACCTGCTCGTGACAAGATCCCCATCCTCAACAAGGTCCATCTTTTCAAGGAGATCACAAGAGGTTGGACAAGTTTAGTAATCCTTCACTTAAGTCTCTTTGAAGTCAACAGCAGTGTGACAGGATATGAGAGTAGGGTATAATTTTATCAGACAAACAGCACATTTCTTTAAAATCTTACAACTGTCCATCTCCAGAGCCTATCTGTAACTTTGCTCCAACAGAGAATGAGATTTGCATTCTAATGTTATTGCAGACAAGGAGCAAAGGGAAATAGTGGAGAACAGGAGCGACATAGATCATCAGTTCTTATGAGTGAGAGATTCCACGTATTGGAGAATAAGAGGACGATTTTTTCCTATTTCAAACGTGGAGCTACTGAAGCCCAGAGAGAGCCACAATTAACCAGGTCTCTTGTCTCCTGTGCTGACCCAATATTAGAGGAAGTAGTTAAGGAGGGAGGTTGGGGGGTGGGGGTCTCAGTTGCTGGCATAACTCTGGAGTATCCTTTGTATTGAATAAGGAAACTTTCTGTTTAAAAGAAAACAAAGGGAAACACTGTATCTCCCTTAGATTCTGAGATTTGAGTTAAAGCCCTAAATGATTTCAATTTTGTCCCCAGCAGCCTGCGTAGAAGACTCAGGAGGCCGGAAGTCACTGGCCACTAGAGGGGGTGCTACCTCCACCCACTTGGCACAGGTGGATGGGCGCTGTCATAGGTGCAATGCATGTGAATGCCAAGGTGACTGCTCTGGCGCAGACTTTCTGAATGCACAGACTCATAAACCTCGAAGACCAATTTTATAGACTCTGAAAAGGGAAGTGGGAAAGAATAAAAAACACAGAATCTTGTGATACCTCTGAAAAATTTACTGGGAAAGATGGTGCCAGGAATTTCCCAGCAGGAAAGTTTGATGAAAAGTATATGGTTGCTCTTTTAATGGGCCCCTTCTAGAAGAGATGGGGATCAGAACAGCCCTGATGCAGAAGCACTTCGTATCTCAACAAGGGATTCTGGTTACTCCTCACCCACCCAGTTAGAACCTGCAAGTATCAACTCCAGTTAGAACCTGCAAGTATCAACTCCAGTTAGAACTTGCAAGTATCAACTCTCTAGCTAAATGGTCTGCAAAGTCACACCATTTCCTGCTCTGAGTAACTGAGTCTAAGAAAGGAGAGAACGCGTTCAGAGAATGCAATAAAGGCTAGCAGGTCAGGAAGCACAGAGCAGGGATGGGTCTAAACTGTCACTACATGCTGTGTTAACATCACAGAACTCACTTTTAGCTGGTCAGGAGGTGGCTGGGCTGGTGTTGCCCTGTTCAGGAGGTGGCCACGCCCTCTGCGCAGCCTGGAAGCGCCTGCTGACGTCAGTTTACCATCACTCTTCCTCTCAGATTATGTCTAAATTTCGCCTTCTTAGGAAATAGCCCACTCCTGTAGAGCTGATTCCCGTTTATGATGACTCAGTCTCTCAGATTGCCAAAACAAAATCTCAACAGGAGGAAATGGCCTTGTCTTTCTCCCATGGAGCAGATGATGGGTTCAAACTGTCAACCTTTTAGTTAAGCATCCAACGCTTAGCTTACTACGTCACTAGGCCTTCATCTTACCTCATTTTAAATTAATCCTTGCCCCAAACTATGCCCATTCTTCCTCGGACAGAGGACATCGAGAGGTCTTAGCTGCCTCTGGAGCCCTCCTTTCGCCTCCGCTCTGCACCTGCCTGACAGTACATGACACTCCTCAGGGTGGTCTGTGACTGGATCAGGGCTACTTATTTATCAGGGCTGCCTGCACACAGCCGTGGTGTCCCCACGGGTTCAGTGATCTTCCTGCTACGACACGGAGACAAACAGCTGGCTTCTGCGTAGCAGCAGGAAAAAGAGAGCCCCGCTTGTTGACACTGCCGTCATGCCTGTGATGAATTGCATCTTGAAGAGGGTGCTGCGGTTGTGGTTTTCACTTGTACCCGAAGGTTCATCCCTAGGTCTCCCGGCACTTTAGAAAATGAACTGCTATAACTCAGCCTGTCCCTGTTTCACTCTAATATGGCTGCTGGCTTTGTCACTCCCAGTCAGAAACAAGGGAGGGGGGCTCCTGTCTGGCTGTGCTTTTTAAGAAGGAAAACTGGTGCCTGGTACTCCGGAGGTGGAGGAGGGGAACTCAGGGTAGGAAAAACACAAGACCCATGAATGGTGATGGATTGGGCTGCTTGCAGTCACAGAAGGAATCAGGAGAATCTAGAACTGGTCATGGAATTGTATTTCCTGGCGAGCTCTGAACATTAATGCTATCCACGATAACCCCACCGATCTAATGTGTCTGATTCCAGTCAACAGTTTACTTCTTTCCAACTCGCCAGATCATCTCCTGCCCTGATAATATAAAAATAAGTTCTCTGTGGATGCAAAGGATTCTAGACTTACCACTATGGACTAATTTGATTTTTGAAGTCATACTGTTGCGCCCCCCTCCCCCGCCCCAGGTTACCCATAGCTACGTAAAAAGGGACTCTAAAATGAAGTAGACTTAAAAATACAATTCTTTTCTATGACCATTTTGTGAGTGAGGACTTGGAGCTGGGCTTACCCTGGGTGATTGTTCGGCTCCACATGGCATCATGTGAAGTCATTCTGGACTGGCATAGAAAGTATGAGATGACCTCACTCATGTAAGGTTGTCTTGGCAGAAAACAACCCGAGGGCAGAGGTCCCCTGGGCCCCTCTGCCTCTCCATGAGTCTCAGGACCTCTCCGTGTAAATGTAAACTCGACAAAAGGGATGTTAGACCTTTTACATGGTAGCTCAAGTCCCAGAGAACAGAGACCAAATAAGAAGCTGCTACTCATTTAAAGTCTAGTCTCTAGAGTAGCGCAGAGTATTTCAACACACCCTGGTCAAAGCAGTCACAGGCCAGCCAGGTTCAAGATGAGCTCATATCTATACCATTGCCCAAAAAGATAAATGTCACATAATTCTGGCCACCTGGATCCTGCCACAAAGACATATTTATTGGTGTTAATGATTTCTCTCAGGAGCTGAAGAGAAAGTTTGTCTCGTAAGCATACTCCTAAGTTAGATCTCTTCTCAGTGTTCTCTCAGAAACATTGGGGTTAATATGTCCGGGGCAATACATGAAATCACACGAGGAAGTAAATGTTATGATCAACAGAAAAGCAAAACAAAACAAAATGTCACCAGGGACACCAATAGAAAAAAAAAAAAAGAGTTGGATTTCTGTCCTTTCTCTGTTGACTAGATAACCGTATCTCAGTTATTCCTATCAGGCCATAAATTAGGTTTGGGAATGATGACTGCTGTTTGCTTTTTTTATACCTGGTATGTAGAAATCCTTTTGAAGAATTTCATACAGGCTTACCAGAAGGCCATTTTTAAAAGAGTTGGTTTTATAGTTTTCTTTTCACCCACTCAACAGATGTTGCCTGAGTAGATACTCTGTGACAGTGAAGAGGAGTGATTTTCTTTATATCCTTAGTTGTGAAGTCTCCCAGTCTTGTCCTGACATCTCTTAGGACTTGAACCTTTGGGTCACTATTGTTAAGCTTAGAAAATAAGTGAAGGTTTGGGCCAAATCTTAGGACTTAAGGTTTAGGGACTTTTTGTGAAAAATGTGAAACTCACTAGCTGAACTACCCTGGCAGATGGCAAAAGGGAATTGATTCTATTTTATAATTCAAGCGCCAGAAGGAACTCTAAACCAGATGCACCTAGAGAAAATTTTATGACAGGTGTACCTGATTCACCAAGGGAATATCAAAGGCCTTTCTCTCATAGGCTTGAGAGCGTCTCCTTGTGGGTATCTGGGTGGGTTCCAGCTGTCAGGTGACTAGCCCATGGGGATCCCTGGCAGTTCCACTCTAAGTACTTCCAAAGTTCTCTGTCAAGGCTAAAAAATCCCTATTCAACCAAAGATTTTTGCAAATTATTCAAATCGGATGCAAATGCATGGTCTGCTCTGAGCCCCAGCAGCTTTCAACTTTTATATTTTCAGAATGGTGAGGCCTGCCATCAGTTCACTTGGAGTTCAGTCCAAGCTGTGCCTGTCCCTGACATTTGTTCATTCTTTATGCAGGTAACATTTTGAAGAATTTAAAAAGAAGTCATCTTTGCACTCCCTTCCCTACCACCCTCCAAAACAATTTTTTAAAAAATATTTCAGACATTTGTTGCATGTATAATAGCTCAAATATGACTAACTTATTTACTACTGCCTGAATTTCAAGTTGGATCCTCCAATCCTTCTTGGCAATCTGTTGTCTATTACCTTCCTGATATTTCAGTATTTGGGGGAAGAAAGTGTCACTTGGATCCAGTGTATTAGGCCCTCAGAGCACAAGCAGATTCTGTCAGATGATTGAGCCTGGTTGTTGTTGGATGAATAGCAGAGGATCAAATCTGGCTGATGATAAAGGAGATTGAGAATGCAGGGGGAGAGAGGTGAGCTGTTCCTGTGTGTTCATGTCCTCCTTTCAGAGTGGGAGTCCCAAATCCATTCACTTCCCAGCTGAACACATATCTCAGGGCTGTCAAGTGCCCCTCCACCTCTGCACTTGGGATTTGTGGGCAAGGGAAAACTCCCCAAAAGATAAAACTACAGAGTGAGAACCAGGGGAAGGATGACCGTAATGTACGCCAGCTGCAAATGTCTTTCAAATTCTCTCAGGGTGAAAGAGCATGAGTGAGGATATTTTGTTGAGTGGTTTCTGACTCCTGACAATATTATGCATGAAAGAACTGAGCATTTCCCATTACTGCATTATCCTTAAGATTTTTGGCATGCTGGAGTCCAGCTTTGTGTCTACTACATTAATTCATCTCGCTGGAGACCTCCCTCACACTTGCTGACTGGTCTTCTCCAGATCCTGCTGGATGTGTCGAAAGCAAGTGAGCCAGACAATGTTCTGTCAAAATCCATACAATTTACACTGGCAGATTTTTGGAAGAAAATGACCAGTTCTCCTCTCCTACTTTATCTTAGTCTGCAAGTTCTGGCAAACTCTTTCCACCATGGCAACTTTGATGGTATTTGTAGTATAGATAGCACAACTTCCCTTATCACAGCAACCTGCATGTCACCAATTAAAAAACTGATAGATATTTGGTAGTGTATATGTAAGTATTTGTCACTTTGTTATATTGTAGTGGCTTTCATGTTGTGATACCAGAAGTTATGCCACATGCGTATCAACCTGGTCACCCCTGGTAGGCAGGTTTTAGCAGAGTTCCAGAAGCATGTTTAGCCATCCATTCCTGAAATAGTGAGCCCTCAGAAACCTTATTACTAGCAGCAGAACATTGTCTGATATAGTGCCAGCCACGTGCCCCTCAGCTTGGAAGGTACTCAAAAATACAACTCGGGAAGCACTGTCTCCTCAAAGTAAAACATACCTTAATGACATGAAGTAGGGCTTTTACTCAGTAAAGGACCTTCATTTGCTGATGTGGTATGGCTGAAAATGAGGAGAAACAGTTGCAAACATTCATTAATAATCCGAACACAGAATGTGTGAAATATGAATCTAGGAAAATTAGAAGTTGTCAAAAATAAAGTGAATACATAAAGATTGATATCTTAGGCATTAGCTAGCTGAAATATCATTTGGTCTGCCATGCCAAGAATGACAAATTGAAGATAAATGGCACCATATTCTCATGAAAAAGAACCTGCCAAGATCTAACTAGAAATACAATGCTGTCAGTGATAGGATAACATCTATATGCATACAAGAAAGATATGTTAATATGACAATTATTTTCAAATTTATGCATCAACCAAATAAATCCAAAGGTAAAGAAATTGAGGATTTCTACTCAATCCTGTGATTTGAAACTGTTCAAAGACATAATCAAAATGCAAAAGTTGGAAACAAAGGAGAAGGATCAGAGGTTGGAAAATGATGTTTGGCCATAGAAATGAGGGAGGTGATCACATGACAGAATTTTGTGTAAGAAATGAATTATTCATAGCAAATTACTTTAAAAATCATCAACAACAGATATCCATATAAATCTCATTGGATGGAATATATAGAAGGAAAATCAGCCACCTCATGCTTTGTTATTGTTTGTTGTGTACCACGGAGTCAGAACCGACCAATAGATGAACCTCCAGTGGGTTTTTAGAGGCAGTTAATCACAAAGGACAAGACTGCCCATCTTTCTCCTGAGGAGTAGCTGATTATAGCACAGCTTCTTCCCATTAGGCTGCCAAGAAGCTCAATATATCCATCAGAACAAGGCCAGGGGTCAACTGTGGAACAGGCCATTAATTGCAGAAATTGCAAGTTCAAATACACTTTGAAGTTGAAGAAAATGGAAACAAGTCCACGAGAGTCAAAAGATAATTTTGATAGCCATACACAGCTAGTTATTCTTCTGTTTTTACAATAATAGGTTAATACAGTATTTGTCCCTATAAGCCTGAGATAATTTATTCAACATAATGCTCTTTAGCCTCTCCTATGTTTTATAATCTTTTTAAAAAACACTTGCTCCTGAGTGCTACAATACCTATCCTACTAAGTTCATTGTATTTTTTAAAAATTTTTTTACTAATATTAATTTTAATGAAAATTTACAGAAACTTTGGATTTCCATTCATTCATTGTTGCATTTTTCTCCCTGCCCACCCCTTCCCCTCCAGTACACTCTTCTCCTTGAGAAGAAAATTCTTTCATTATTTTACAATCCCTCCCCCTAGTCCACTCCACTATGCAGCCTTTGTTCTGGATACCTGTCATGACAATAATACCTAATCA
>NW_006399846.1:3606202-3628288 GCF_000299155.1 Elephantulus edwardii | reverse complement strand
TGCATATATCTGCTTGGATGTCAGTTATGGTCTCTTTGGGGTATATTCCCAGTAGTGGAATTGCTGGGTCAAATAGTATCTCTATTTCCAACTTTTTGAGAAATCACCACACCACCTTCCATAGTGGTTGCGTCATTTTACACTCCCACCAACAGTGAATAAGGGTTCCAGTTTCTCCACAACCTTGCCAGCATTTGTTGCTTGCTATTCTGTTAAATTTTGCTATTCTTACTGGGGTGATATGATATCTCATAGTTGTTTGAATTTGCATCTCTCTTAGAGCTAGGGATTTTGAACATTTCTTCATGTGCTTGTTGACCATCTGAATGTCTTCTTTGGTTTAGTGTCTGTTCATATCCTATGTACATTTCTCTATTGGATTGTTTACCTTTTATCTTGTTGTTGCTCAGGTATTTTATAAATTCTAGAAATAAGTCCTTTATCTGACATGTCATTACCAAATACTTTTTCCCAGTCTGTGACTTCCCTTTTTACCCTGTTGGAGAAGTTTTTGGATGTGCAAGTTCATTGCATTTTGTGGTTGTTGATAGATGCCTGTCACCAAAGTGACCTCCTGCTTGTTGGTTCCTAACAACAGCATGGAAAAATAAAATGACACTAAAATGCCACAAAGCAAGCAAGCAAGCAATAACTACAAAGAACATGGCTGGTAGAAAGGCCTAGTTACTGAGGTAATCTTAGGGGGAACTATTATTATTGTTTTTATTGTTGTTAGGTACTGTCTAGTCAAGTATGATTCATAATGATCTTATGAATAGATCTGGACCCTGCTCTATCCTGTGCCATCCTCATACGTCCTGACACATTGCAGCAGAGTGTCAGTCCACCTGGTTGAGGGTAATCCTCTCCTTCGGAAACCCTCTACCCTTCCTAGTATCACGTTCTTCTCCAAGGAATAGCCCCTCCTAGCAATATGCCTGAAGTATGTGAGGTAAAGCCTCATCATTCTTGCCTCCAAAGAGCACTCTGGTGGTACCCTTTCCAAGGCATATTTGTTGGTTCTTTTGGCCATCCCTGGGATGTTCAGTGCTCTTTTCCAAGACTACAGTTCAAAGGTATCAAGTATTTTCCTGTCATCCTTATTCACTGTCCAGCTTTTAGATACATAGCAGGTGATTAGAAATACTATGGCCTAAAGTCCTCAAACTGACATCATTGCTCCTCAATAATTTGGAGAGGTCCCTAGGTGCAGATTTTTCCAGTAGAATGTGTCTCCTTGTTTCCTTTCTGCTGGTACTAAGGGTGCTAATTGTGGGTTCAAGTCGGATGAAGTTATTGACAGTTTCAATCTCTTCTCTATCCATCATGACATTGTCTATCAACTTGGTGATACGAATCTTCGTTTTCTTGACATTGAGGTACAATCCATACTGAAGGCTTAATTCCTTGATCTTCTGCAAGTATTACTAGGAACTGCTGTACTTCTACAAAACTTCTCTCTGCTAGTCAATTTTAAATGCCAATCATTCCATCTTTCCTATTGTTTTTGAGCAAAATAGTTGCAAGAACCTCAATAGCTATTCCTTGGAGGCAAGGATTTTGAGGCTCCCTCTCACATACTTTGGGCATGTTGCCAGGAGGAACCAGTATTTGGTGAAGGACATCATACTTGGAAGGATGGAGGGACAGCACAGGGGAGGAAGACCCAGGATGAGATGGATTGATACAGTAACTAGGGTATTGAAGGGGAGTGTGTCGGAGTCAGTGAGACTGGCCCAAGGCAGAGCAAGGTTTAGAGCTATTGTGCATAGGATCGCTATGAGTCAGCTTAACCGCACATCACAACGAAGTGTCTCAAAAATACAAGGGTTACAAACAAGAGTCATGGTTACTATCAGTAAAGTTTCAGTTCATCACTTAAGAACTTTCTTCAGTGGTAGGTGTTTTCATGCGTAATACATGCTCATTTCAAAAAGTGAGAAATAGAAATAACTACTTCTTATGAACACTGGAAGGAAAATCTTAAATTGATGAGCCATTTGACTAGACAAATCATATACTCTCATTAACTTTGAGCTTCTCCAGGGAACTTTTGAATTGAAAAATAAAATTAGTAGTTTTTAGAGTGTGGTATGAATTCTCATTACTTTCCTCTGGTTGTGTAATGGTAATGTGTTGGGCTCCTCATGGAAAAGATTATGGTTCTAAACCATTAGCTGTTTCATGGAAGAAAGAGAGAATATTTTCTATTAAGATTTACAGCCTCAGAAGCTCATTGTACAGTTGCTGTGAGTCAAATACATCTCAAGCGCTGTGGTTTTGGTTTTGTTTTTTGGGTTTACTCTTAATTTAGAAATGGAGTTTACCTTTCAACTTACTTAATTGGATTCAGCTTTCTTCCAAGTTAAATTCTTTACTCACTATGATTTCCCCTTACCCCTCCCCATGTACTATAGTAGAATACTAGTTTCATAGTCGTGAATACACTAGAAACCTCAGGTATGCCATGACAGGTCAAGGCTAGCTATACAGTATGTTTTTGGACTTGCTGGGAGAATCCCCATTCATAAAAATATGTTTCTCACTGACATAATCATAGATGCCTGAGATGTCTGAAATTCAGCCATTTGTGTTCATTCCTATGTATAACCCTCTGTGAGCAGCTCTCTCTAAGACCCATTGACAGGTGATTAAATGTGTATTTAAGAAGCATGAAAAAAGAAGAGATGTTTTGAAGAGGAAGTTGGTAGTGAAATACTTTTCTTGTGACCCAAGATCTCACCGTCCTCTTTGTGTCTGCTGCTAGTACACTAGAAAAACACAAGGTGGCCTCTCTGTGGTCTTTAATCTCCTCACCCCATGGCCTACAAACACACACACATCCCAGGCCAATACATGCTCTCGAGCTGACTGACGGGAACATACAGCCAGGAGAACCAGCTGGCCTGCCTGCCCCGGCCAGACCTCCATCTCCTTACCTGGAGCAGCTCTGGGTCCTGGATCCCCACACATAATCTTTTAACTCTCAGTGTTCTATCTACTAGCTGGGACAGCAGTCTGTATTCCTTTGGTGTACAAGTCATCTGAGGTGAAAGGAGACTCAGGACAGGTAGTATATTTTATTGGGTAGAAAAGGAGGACTGGTCTAGCTGTGAAATGAGAGACTGTCTGGAAGGTGCAGGAATGGATGGAGAGGCTGAATCACTCAATGACAGAAGGTCACTGGACAGTTGGCAGAGGATGAAAGAGAGAGGCCAACTGGAGAATGAAAGAGAGGAAAAGAGAAAAATGAGCCTCCACATTTTGCCATTTGTCATGTGTGTTGACTAAGATAATAGGTTTAAATCCAGAAAATATTTACTTATGTATCTTTATGGCATGCTGACTTTCTGTGATGATATTCTCAAGATTAACGTTTCCTAGAACCTGGAGGAGAATTTGGTTTTATTCCCTATCTCTTTGCTCAGGATAATTTGAAACCTTGGTTTTATGTTAGGCTGCCAGGTGCCAATGAGCAGAGAAATAAGAAAGAGGTGAAAACCAAGAGGAAATAGAGTATCATTTGCCTAAAGAGCAAAAGGATCATAGCCAGTGGTGTGTTCATGGTAGAATTCATGCCTGCCCTGTGATTCCCAGGTTTGATTCCTAGCAAATATACCTCATTCATGTGACAGTGGAGAATTAAGTGCTGCTAATATATGTTGTCTGAACAAAACAAAGGGATAGTGAATTGCTGAAAATCATGAAAGCAGTTCATCATAGATGTATCCTTTCTCCATATTTTTTAAATTTGCATGCTGTACAGATTGTTCTGCAGACTGGACTTTACGAAGAAGAATGTGGCATCAGGATTAGAGGAAGGCTCATCAATAACTTTTCATTATTCAGATGATACAACTTTGCTATTAGAAACTGAGGAGAATTTGAAGCATTTGCTGCAGAAGGTCAAGGACTTCGGCCTTAAATAAGGATTGCATTTCAACATCAAGAAAACAAAGGTCTTTACCACCAAGCCAATTGATAGTACATGATTGATGGAGAAAAGATTGAAGTTGCTATCAATTAATCTTGCTAGGCTCCACAATCAACATTCTTGTCACTAGCAGTCAGGAAATCAAAATTTTAGTTTATTGGGGAAGGTCTGCTGTCAGGACTTCACCAGAGTGCTAAAGAGCAACAGTATCAGTCTACATACTAAGACTAAGGTGTGCCTGATCCAGACCATGATCTTCTCAATCACTTGCTCAACATCTAAGGGCTGGAGAATGACTAAGAATGACAGAAAAGAATTGATGCCTTTGTGCTGTGTCAAAGCCAGGGTCTTCCCCTCCTGTACTAACCCTTTATCCCTCCTCCAATCTGATGTCCTTCTCCAAGGACCAGTCTCTTCTGGCAATATGCCTAAAGTATATGAGATGCAATTTCAAAATCCTGACCTTCAAGGGACATCCTGGTTTCATCCTCTCCCACAGAGACCTGTTTATTCTCTTGGCAGGCCATGGTATGTTCAATACTCTTCTCCAGAACCACAGCTCAAAGGCATCACTTTTTTTCTGTCATCCTTAGTCAATGTACTGAACAGGTTTAAATAGACCTTCCAATCTAAAAAGGACAATGCAGAGTGGTCTGTCAATTTACTTCTAGAATTGTTGTTGTTGTTAAGTGACATCGAGTCACAGGTGACTCATAGAGACCCTATGAAGGAGAGTCCTCGACGCTTGGGTGCCTTTCATCCTCTCTCCAGGTTCATAGGGTTTCCGGAGGCAAGCTATTATGGAAGTGGATGCCACTCCTCCTTCCACACTTCTAGAATTAGCCAGTGAAAAACCAATGGATGGCAAATGAGTATGAGAATGGTACAAGATTGTACAATTTTATTTCTTTGTGCATAGTGTTACCATTGATTGAGTGCCAATTCAAAGGCAGCTAACAAACAAAAGAGATAGGAAGGGAAGAGGATCATGTATCGGGACAGAAGTTAGCATCTAGATGAGAGAATACATGAGGTCTATTGATAAATTTCCAAGAAGTAGGCTGAGATAGGGAAAAGAGCTCACCCATGAACCTTATCACATAGATATGGATGTTTTAATTGAAGAAAGGGAATTAAATGCCTGAGACACTTAAGAGCTCAGTTCTTCAATTTGTCCCACTGTAGTCAAGAGAACTGACAAGATTATATACATGCTTAATCTTCCAGTCACAAATTAGGATTAAGGCATCTTGATTGGATGCTTGATTAATTTTGGACTACAAGATTTGGTAAAAAAAATTCAATTTCTTCCTCTTTGCCTCTAGATGTAGGAGCATATTATTTGAATAATAGTTGTATTAGCAGGTCTTCCTTGTATGCATACAGATAATATATCCTACCTCTAACAACATTCAATTTCAGGATAGAACTTGAAATTGACTTTTTTAGTATGAATACACCATTCTTCTTCTTTTCCACCAATGATCAAAGAACAGATGAATTAAGGACTAGATGATATAAAGGATATCATCCATAAAGAGAGCAAGAAAGAGGACATTACAAAGACAGAGGAGAAAGAAAAAACCAAAAACAGATGTCAGAAGAGACTCTGAAAAGTGCACTAACGTGTCAAGAAGACAAAACAAAGGGAAAATATGCCAAAGTAAAAGAGCTGAACAGATTTCAAAGGGCAGCTTGAGAAGATAAAGCAAAATATTATAATGGATTGTACAGAGAGCTGGAGTTGGATAATTTAAAAGAAAGAACTCTCTCTGCATTTCTCAAGCTGAGAGAACTGAAAAAAAAATGGTTTAAAACTCAAGTTGCAATGTTGAAAGAGATGGTATGAACAACATAGGAAGCATCAAAAGAAGATGGAAGAAAAATACACAGAATCACTGTACCAAAAAGAACTGACTGATGCTGAAAAATTTCAGGAAGTACCATGTGAACAAGAGCCAGTGGTAATGAAAGATAAAGTGGAAGCTGCATTGAAGGCATTGGCATAAAAGAAGGCCCCAGAAAGTGGTGGGATACCAATTGACTTATTTCAATTTTCAGATGTAGCCCTGGATGCATTCACCAGTCTATGCCACAAAATTTGGAGGACAATTGTCTGGCCAGCAGATTGGAAGAAGTCCATATTTGTTCCCGTTCTCCAGAAAGATCATCCAACAGAATGTGGAAACTATTGAACAATATAATTAAAATCACATGCAAGCAAAATACTGCCGAAGAGAATTATAAATTGCTAGCACAGTATATAGATGGAGAACTGCCAGAAATCTAAGCAGGATTTAGAAGAGGCCATGGCACCAGGGAGAACATTGTTGATGTCAATCAGATGATACTGGTTGAAAGTACAGAATACCAGAAGAATGTCTATTTAGGCTGTCTATTTATGCTGTCAGTGCTTTACTGACTATGTAAAGACATAATAAGTTATGGCTAACATTGAAAAGAATGGGAATTTCAGAGCACTTAATTGTGTTCTTGCAAAACCTATACATAGACCAAGAAGCTGTTTTACGAACAGAGCAAAGGAACACAACATGGCTTAAAATTAAGAAGGGAATTCTTATGGGTTGTAATCTCTCTCCATTGTTATTCAGTATGTATGCTGAGCAAATTATTCGAGAAGATGGGATCTATGAAGAAGAGTGTGGCATCAAGAATGGAGAGAGACTCATCAATAACCTGTATTATGCAGATGACACAACCTTGCTTGCTGAAAGTGAGGAGGATTTGAAGTACTTGTTGCAAAAGATCAAGGAATGCAGCCTTCAATATGGATTGCAACTCAGTATCAAGAAAACAAAGATTCTCACTACAGAACTGCTAGGCAACATCATGATAGATGGAGAAAAGTTTGAAACTGTCAATAGCTTCATCTTACTTGGATCCACAATCAACATGATTGGTACCATCAATCAGGAAATGAGGAGATATATTGCACCGGGAAAGTCTGCTGTTAAGGACCTCTCCAAATTACCGAGAAGTAATGATGTCAGTTTGAGAATTAAGTTTCATCTGATTCAAGCCAATGTCTTTCTGATCACTTGCTATGTACCTGAGAGCTTAACATGAATAAGGATGATAGAAGAATTGATGACTTTGATTTGTGGTGTTGGAGAAGAGTTGAACATCTCATGAACTGGGAAAAGAGCAAACAAGTCTTGGAGAGGATGCAGCCAGAGAGCTCTTTGGAGGTAAACATGGTGAGGCTTTGCCTCGCATACTTTGGGCATGTTGCTAGGAGTTGCTGTTTCTTGGAGAGGGACATGATGAACGGAAAGGCAAAGAAGAGGAAGACCCTTGACCAGGTGGATTAACACAGTTACCGCCACAATGAGCTCTAGTTTTCCAGGAAGTGTGAGGATATACCAGGGTTCAGATCTGTTGTTCACGACAGGGTCGCTACGGGTTGTACTCTACTTGATGGCACTTAACAACATAACAGTAGTGCATTGTGTGTTAACCAAAACGTTGGCAGTTAAAATCCACCAGAAACTCCTAGGAAGTACAGGTGAGCAATCCCCTATCATAAAGATTTACTGCCTCAGAAACCGAATGGAGGATTGTTAGGAGTTGGCATTGACTCAATTATGTAGATTTGGGATTTTGCCATGGTTTAGACATTATGCTAAAGCTGGAGATACAAAACTGGAAAGAACATGATCCCTTCCATGGAAGATTTAATATCTAGCAAGAGTAGCAGATAAATAAGCGATTACATTACCATAAGTATTATGATAGCTGTCAGCACTAGACGACTGATGCTCCCAGCAGCACAGAGAAGGGGCAGTGAATTTCGGCTGGGAACTCCAGGCCAAAAGAATTGCATGAGGCAAGGCATAGAGACAAGAGAGTGTAAGACATGGTCAAGAAATAGCAACTGGTGTCATATGACTGGAGAACATGAATAGTAGAGTAAAAAGATTCTTTTAAAAGGGAGCAGAGGCCGGATCACAAAGGCCTTTGTCTCACTAAGAAGTCTGGCTGACAAGAATTACAGTGATGCAGGACATGGTGTCCTACTACTCAAAGACGTGTGACACACAATCATTTGACATTTCTGTGTAGACTGCAGAGAGCCACTGAATCGTTTGAAACAGGAGACTGCCATGCTAAGATGTTTTCCTCACCAAGAAGAGCATACTGATGTGGCATGGAGAAAGGATTGAGGGGGAGGGAGGGTGGGAAACTGACAACTCAGCACGCTCTTTTAAACTCACAACCTCTCTTGACCCAGTCCCCTGAGGTTTGACAGTGGCAAGCCTAACTGGAGGTGCTATCCTCAGCACTGCAATCTTTTGGAGCTTACTTGCCTGATAGTCACACTTCTGCTCGTAATGTTCCAAATGACAACTGCAGATTGAGTAGAATCAGGCAGTGCTACATCTGCCTCTGATTTTCCACCTCGTCAGAGCTTCTTGATATTTTTGTACGAGACTGGCATAGATCTACAGTGGGATGTTGGTTGATGCCAAGGCCTCTAAATTGCCTGCTTAATTCCAGATATTTGAAGGAAATCTTAATATATTCCAATAGTTTCCAAACTCTGTCCTGTTTCCCTGACTCTAATGTCTTCGTTCCAGATAAAACATAAAACCATCTGAATAGATGGCAAAATTTCAGTACAGATTAATATTCAATTCTTTGTGCAAGTGTTTTACAGAGATATTTAATCCTATGCCCATAAGGGAGCCTGGCATTACATAGATTTATGAAGGTTATCAAAGTAAAAATGACTTCTTAAAATAAATTGTGTTGTTTTCCATCTTTTCTCTATTTTTACTGCATGCTGAATAAAAAAAGCAAATTCCAGGCAGATCAAATCATTAAATTATTGCATTCCTCTGAATAGCCCACTGAACTGGATTCTTCTTTTAAACTATTACATGACTACATGCCCATATTAGAATCTTGAGAGAATGAGAAGAGTTGCATATGGAACCAATATGCTTGGTAGCATATTGAAAGTTAGAAAGCGTGTAGAAAGGAATGTGTAGAGGTTAAAATACCCTGGAGTTGTGCAGCTCTTCAGTGGGAATTCCAGGGGCAGGTAATAACTTTACGTCAAATCAAAACAAAACAAAAACAATCTCTTTTTTATTTCTTTCCATATGCACTTTCTCTTCTTTTCCCTTTGTATATCCACTTGTGCATGGTTCGTATGGCACAGTAACTTTGGAGGAGTTGTCTTGCTTTACATAGTTGTCTCAAGAAGCAATGCTCCTCATGGTTTGGAGAATGGATTGGGGAAAAGTGAGTAATGGTGCTTACAAATAACCACCACTAACACTGGAGACATTCTGACACTTTATAAAGCACTGTCCCATTTGCAGGTAGCCATACTCTCTTAACAAGTCTGAGAACCCCCAGGAAAGAATGCAGCATTTCTCCTCTGGGCCTCTAATCAGCCCCAAGACAAGACTTAAAGGTTGGCCTAGAAATACCTTCCTTCTTCTTTTTCAAAGATGGCAAACAGGGTGCCTGACTCTGGAGTTTAGTTTGGCACATCCCCTCCCTCTCAGCATCATACCCTTGTAGTCTGGCTCTGTTCTCTTGTTATTGCCATGGAGAGACATGGATCAGGCCCTTTGGAGAGGCAGGGCTAGGGGCCAAGGCATTTACACCCCCTGGGCCACCCTTCTGCCATCCCTCCTGTTCCGCACAACAAGGACACAGCTGGGAACCTGCTGCCCGTGGGCATGGTCTGCCTAATTTGACATTTGGGGATCCACTCCTCTTGGTTTTCATTAAAGCTGGTGGCCTGTGTTGTCCAGAAGGATGCTGATACAGGAAGGTTGGAGAGGAATGTGAGGGGATGTTGTTGTGTACCATTGAGTTGGAAATGACCCATAGCTGACCCTCCAGCAAGTTTTCAGAGGCAGTGAATCACACAGGAGTTGATTGCCAATCTTTCTCTCAAGGAACAGCTGGTGGATTCAAACTGTGTACCTTTCTTTGTGTTGGGCAGCATGATTCCTTACCAATAAGCCACCAATGCTCTCTGTTAGGGGATGAGATAGTGTGTTATTTACAATTTCCACAAGAAGCTGAGGCGGCAAGGCTGAAACAGCAGCCCAGAGAAAGAATCAACAAAAAGCAGAAAATAAATTGGGGGAAACTGAGTGAGTAGCCAAGGAGATGCCTTGACACTGACTACAAAGGGCTCCAGCTTGGAGCCCATGGAGATAGAGACCATGAAGATGGCACAGGATAGGGTAAAGGTCCAAACTGTTTTGCATAGGGTCACTATTAAGAGTCCTGTAAACTCCATGGCACCTAACAGCAAAAGCAGAGCATTGGAGATACTTTATAAAACACTCATCTATTTGGCATTTAATCATGTTCCCATAACAAGTCTAAGAAGCAGGCAAGGAAAGTATAATTAATCTCACTTTGTAGATGATTAATTTGTGGCTCAAAAGAAATCACAACCAAGAGAGAGAGAGTCAGGAATTCAACCTAATCTGCTGATTCAAAATGTCATGCTTCAATAATTATTCTGTCCTAATTTTACAGTTCTTTCCCCTCAAAGCCTCCTTCTTCCAGGTGAGTCACAGTGCAACCATCATTCTCTCTCTTGGGGTTCAAGGCTCTCTCACCTTCTCTTTCCTTGCCCTGTGCATGCTTACTCTTAAGACACAGCAGAGGATCCTTTATACTAAAGTATGTATGGTTTAGCAATGCCACTTTGCTCAGAAGGATTTACATATTTAGCAGGGAGAGAGTAAAATGTAAAAACAATGAAAAAGTAGTGATAAAATTTCAAAGATCAGAAAGAACTTTTGAGGGAGTCATGACTTGAATTTCCTCCCAGTTTCACCTAGACTATACCCACAGTAAATGCTTTTTGCAAGAACTAACATCAACCCGAACAATGGAAGGCAGCTAATCTTTGTCTTTGTTGTTTTTGTTTAGTACCATTGATTTGGAATCGACCAATAGCTGACTCTCTGGGGGGTTTTCACAGGCAGTTAATTGAATGGGAGGGAGTTAAATAGAGGGAAGAAGCAAAGAGTTTTGAGACATAGAGGAGGGGAAGCTCTTTGTTGAACAATCAGGCTTGCCAAGAACTTGGGAGAAACTGTAAATAAAGTCATGATTTGTGGGATGCTTCTAAAAGCTTCAGCTGGAACCTAAATCCTAAAATCCAGTCTAGGAGCAGCATAGTGTGTTCCTTTCTACTCTCTGCCCCACCTACTCACATTAAAAGCCAATTTACAGAGGGGGAGCTTCCCCAAGATCCATTTGGACCTATCAGGAAGAGTTCTTCCCTAGAGCTTGCTTCAGCTCTACCTTGTATGTCCGCTTTTCCTCCAGCTCATCCTTTGCACTCTGTCCCTCCTAAACTACCCACTGACACACAAACTCAAAAACCGGAGAGACCATATCAGAGATATTTCATAGGTGTTGAGAGCTCTGAGATCATTTCCCTGCCCTGGGTGATGATAATAAAGGATCCATTGGCATGATATGGTTGCTGGTCAAGTAATAGTAGCCTCTGGGGGTTTTGTATGTTAGTTTGTAATTTTTATATCAGTTTGCATATAATAATTTATATACATTGCTTCATTCATGTATATTGTGTTTTATACAACCATTCATATTCATTGTGGTTTACATACTAATTACTACTGAACTATGCCTTTTATCACTCCATCTCTTTAAGTCCTCCTCACATCTTTCCTAGTCACATGCTGCCCTCCCTTCCTGCATGCCATGCTTTTAAATGTGCTGTCTCCGGTGCTTCACTGAAAGATCCTGATTGTTAAATGGAAGAATGCACTGACAGGTCTCCATGAGTTATCACCTATGGGGAGACAATGACCCTAGTTCCTAGGAGACTAGTGGACTGCCCTGCCTAGACTGCCTCCTGCTATGCAAGATAAGGGGAGGGAGCAGCAATAACCCAAATATATTCTGGGCATTAATTGCACGATGTGCCTTAAAGTTTTCCAAATGCAGGGCTGCTGTGGTGGACTTGCATTCTATGACGGGGCTATTTATTATAGGCTTGTGTTATGGGTCAATAATTTCCTGCTCAAAAATAACAGAGTGGGCTTGACTCAGGAACCAAAGGTTGAAGCCAGAAAAAGAGACAAGGCAGGGATAAGGATGCTGGTAGAGGCTTCAGAGCAGATATTTAGGGGTCCTTTTGAGGTCCTCTCAGGAAACCCCATCCCACTTTTACCTTTTCTCACTCACCCATATCATATTCATGCTACATACTTGATCCTTGCATAATGCCAGATATTTGAAGAAAGTCTTAGTATGTTCTGAGACTTTCTAAGCTTTACCCCACTTCCCTGATTTTAGCTTCTCTGTTCAAGACAAAACCTATAAACATACAGACAGGTATCAAAATTTCATTATAGATTAATATTGGATTTTTTTCCCAACATTTTTCAAAGATATTTAAGTCTATATTCATAAGAAGGGAGCTCTGGAGGCGTAGTCTATGGGAGGGTGCACTGCTAACACAAAGGCAGCACTTCTCTAACGGTTTGGATCCAGTAACTCTGTGGGAGAAAGATGGGTAATCTCCCTCCCTAAGATTTACAGTCTCCCCAAATCCACTGGAAGGTTACCTATGAGTTGATTGTGACTTGTTGTCAATGAGAAAGGAGAAACACATCCAAAAAGGAAACTAGTACTACATGTATTTCGAAAGACCTTGTTGCTGTCCAGTTGGAACTGACTCATAGCTGACCCTCTACTGGATTTCTGACTCAGGAGCCATCAAAAAAAGATGGAAGAAGTACATGGAGTCAAAAAGAATTGGCTGACACAGAAGAATTTCATAAAATAAGAAATTATCAAGAGGCAATGATGATGAAGGAGGAAGTGCAGGCTGCTCTGAAGGAATTGGTGAAAAACAAGGCCCCAAGAAAATGCCATCTGACGTATTTCAACACAGAGATACTTTCCTACACACACTGAACATACCAAGAAAGCTGAAGGGCCTGGCCAACTAATTGGAAGAGATCCGTATTTATTCCCACTGTCTCCGCCCTACCCCCCCCCCCAAAAAAAAAGGTGATCTGACAGTGTGGAAATTATAAAACAATATCATTACTATCATATGCAAGCACGTTTCTGCTGAAGATTATAAAAACGTGACTGAAACTACCAGATATACAAGGTGGGTTTAGAAGAGGCCATATACTAGGGACATCATAGCCAATGTTAGACAGATTTTAGCTAAAAATAGAGAGTAACAGTGGAATGTCTATCCGTGTTTCATTGACTATGCAAAGGTATTTGACTCTGAGTCACAACAAGTCTTGACTAACCTCGAGAAGAATGGGAATCCCAGAACACTTGATTATGCTCATGTGAAACCTATACTTGGACCAAGAGGCAGTCAACAGAACAGAGCACAAAAACACTGTGTGGTTCAAAATCAGGAAAAGCGTATGCCAGGGATGCATCCTATCTCCATACCTTTTCAATCTATATACGTAGCAGATCATTTGGGAGGCTGTACTCTATCAGAAGGAATGTAGCATCAGGATTGGAGGAAGACTCATCGACAACTGGCATTATGCAGAGGACACAATCTTGCTTGCTAAAACTGAAGAGGACATGAGGTGTTTACTGCAGAAGATCAAGGACTGGATTTCAACAGTGTTTGAAGCTCAATATCAAGAAAACAAAGATTCTTCCCACTGGGCCAATATCATGATAGATGGAGAAGATACTGAGATTATTAACAATTTCAGCTTGCTTGGTTCCACAATCAACATTTTTGGCCTCAGCAGTCAGGAAATAAAAAGATGAATTGCATTGGGGAAAAATGTACTGTCAGGGACCTCTCCAGAGTACTGAAGAGCAACAATGTCAGTCTAGAGACTAACACCTGATCCAAGTTGTGGTTTTCGCAATTACTTGCTATGCACCAGAGAGCTGGATAATGATTAAGGATGATAAAAGAAGAATTAATGCCTTTGAGTTGTCATGCTGGAGAAGAGTACTGAGCATACAATAGACTGCTAAGAGAGTAAACAGGTATGTTCCGAAGAGAGTGAAACCAAGCTGCTCCTTGAAGGCAAGGATTTTGAAACTTCATTTCACATACTTTGGGCATGTTGCCAGGATCCTGGGACCAGTCCTTGGAGAAGGACATCATACTTGGAAGGGTGGAGAGACAGTACAAGGGAGGAACATCCAGGATGAGAAAGATTGACTCAGTAACTTGGTAATAGGGGTAGAAGTGTCAGAGGAAGTGAAATTGGCTCAGGATAGAGAAGTTATTTAGAGCAATAGCTCTAAAAACAGGGTCACTATGAGTCTCAGGTGACTCAGTGGCACATGAGAACAACAAAACCAAACCATAAAGAAAGACATTGTCTATCTTTTTTTCCATGGAACACCTGATGGATTTGAGTCACCAGAGAAGCCTGGCCTTTGAGTTAACTATAGCAAGAGTTTATGGACTAGGCCACTAGAGCTCCCCTACATGTAAGCTTACATAGAATTTATATCCTTTATTTTATCAAAGTAAAGTTGCTTTCTTAAACAAATTTAACTTCTCCGTCTTTGCTCTGCTTGCACTGATGAATGGGTAGAATAGGAGGGCCTAGTCCAGTGTACAATGTGTCTTGTGTAGTTCTTCCTTGGTCTGGTTTCGGTCTTCTGACATCAACATAGATCTGAGCATGAGGTGCTTTTTTTTAATTTATTTTATTTTGCTCATAAATAAAGATAAGTCACAGGATCTTGCATCTGGAAGTCCAAGTTTAAGTATGGGCTCTGCTAACACCTTGCCACATGACCTTGAAGAAGTTATCTGAGACCATGGCTGAGGGTAAACAAGAACAGATGTGCTCTGAGGTCTAGGCTTCTGATTTGGGGATAGACTCTGGCCTATAACCTCCTCAAGAAGGGGATGGAGGACACAAGGGACACCACGGCTCCCTGGTCACCGTTACGCAAGGGCCTGTGCACAGGCTGAGAGAAGACAACCGGAGAGCCATAAATAGTCCTGTGGGTCTTGAGGGATCAGCAAGGACGCCCCCACAGGATCTCTAAATCGAGCTTTAGTGGGAGGTGTAGACTCAGGCCCCGCTGCCAAGGTGATGACCACAGGACCAGGGATGAGAGCTGGGAAAAGCCTTGTTTAATTGATCGGCATGGTCAGAATCTCTTGAACTTGTTTACTGCCTTCTCATCACCTTCTTTTGGCCTTTGATCCTCACAGCACAGGCCTTGGGAGGCGGGGGATGATGGTAGCTTCTAAATGTCTGTCCTTGAGGGACTGCAGAAAGACATCATGGAGAGGAAGAGATGGCGTACAGGATGGGTGCCTCATTTCCTTTCTTTCACACAAACCTTGTGAGTGATGGAGAAAATATTTAGAGAGAATTTGATTGTATTTCTCCTGGATTTTCATGAGTTCTGAGACTGGATCATCTGTGAGATAATTCAGACTAACTAACCCACATTGCTAACACTGAATTGTCAAGACAAGACCTCACTCATTGCCTTTGAGTCAGATCTAACTCATAGTTGACCTTCCAGTGGATTTCCTAGGCTGCAAATTGCATGAGAGGAGATTGTCCATTGAGAGGAGATTGTCTCCTGCAGAGACATGGATGGATTTCTACCACTGAATGGCTCGGCCTTTGGGTTAGCAGTGCAACTTCTTAGAGTATGCCCTGATAGACATAGCAAGATTCCAAGTAGAGACTGATGAATATTTCTGCTCTAGACCAAATCAGGTAAACCTCCAAGGTGATTTTAGGCATGGGTTCAAGTCTTTGAGGAAATTGTCTAGGGATTATGGAGAAGAGATCCTTCGTTACCTTTCCTCTTGCTCTACCCAGATCCTAAGGAGCATTGATGGTACAGTGGTTAAACACTAGGCAGAGCTTGGCTGTTCAGACCTACCTAGTGTCTCTATGGACCTGGCAGCTTGTATCAATATCACATTCTAGAAAAAGATACATGGCAGTTCTGTTCTGTCACATGGGGTCATTATAAGCTGAAATCTATTCAGTATCATCCAAGACATATCCCTGATCACCTTAGGCCCCACTCTTTTCTTTCTTCTCCTCTAGACAACTCCACCTCTAGATAACTTGTTTATGTGGTGAATCTGTCTATTCCCAATTAAAGGTTAATGACGAGTCACACTTTATGCTTGTTATTAAAGCTGGATCAGGTTGACAATGTCTAGAATTTCAATCCGTAAAGAGCGACAAATCCTTTGCCAGGAAAGTAGCGAGATGAAGAAAATAATATTTACAGTAATTACTTCCAAGGAAAATACTGTATATTTCATACTTTTTTAAACACTTGGGGTAAAGACTGGAACTCCAAGAAGAAGTATGGTAGTAACAACCACTTTCCAGGAAGGGTTTATCCAGTTAAGCTCTAGTTTTGTTGAGGAAGAAACAAGTTTGGGAAAGAAATAGGCTAGCTCAAGGAACTAGAAGAAATGTAGGCTCAAATTACATAGACTCTCCTCTGAGTGAATGCAGAACAGGTGAAGAAGAGCAGTACAGTGTGCACCAAATTATTAACCTATCCAAGGAGCTCATGGCACCATGTCAATGTGACCTCAGTTAAGACAAGAGCTGTGAAACCTAAGCTTAGCGTGTGAAGGAGGCAGGATGCCTTCAGAGAAGAAATAGGATAAATACAGATTATGAGTCACTGGCCTCTAATGTATGTCTAGACCTTCACTGAGAAGAGTTCTTTCTCAATCAAGTGCCACATCCTTTCTTTGCCCTCAGGTAGTTCTCATCGGGAATGGACCCAGAAGGAACATACAACTAAATGACCTAGAACCCCATACTGGGAGTCCTTAGCCTTTATAGAAAGCAAGAAACCTAACTGTGTGATTTATCTCAGGAACTAAATACCTAGACAAATATTCAGATTTCAGTATTGAAGCTCAAAAATTGAAAACAAAATGCAAACGAAGGTCAGTCTTCCTGATTATAGTTGAGGATTAAACACATCTCTTGGGTAGTTTTAATCCAGGAAGGCCTCTTACAAGTCCACAGTTTTAAAAAGTACTGAGTAGAGAGGTTAAAAATGTAGTCTGTGACAAGAGTGGATCCAATGAAGAGTCACTCTTGAAAAGTAGGGTACCCTGAGAGAACAGATGAAATTTCGCTCTGTAGGTAAAATAAGAGATACAATAATGTCCTTATTTCTTCCTCAGACCAATTTCATAGATATTTTTTTGACTGCCTAGTTAGCTTCTTTTTGTTCTTACCACACAAAAGTGGAGAGAACATTTTCCATTTTAAAGCTTTTTCAAGCCCTGAACATAATTTTAAATTCAAGTCATCTTTTTCAAATGTATCTGAACAGAAATTGAAAAGTGCCCTTGCCTAGGATCAGATTTCTCACCCTTCACCACCACTGTCTATGTTCTTCCCACAGAGATGGGTTGACAGGTGGCTTCATGTAAGCAATGAATGCTGACAATTGAGAGGGGGGTCTCCTGCTGGCTACACCACACCTGACAGCTGTGCAGGGCCAAGTGACACAGTCAGACCCTCCTCCCACATAAGCCTCCTGGAGAGACCCCATCTTGTTTTCAGAGCCCCTAGCCTGTTTAATGCACCCCTTGAAGACCCTACACCTTGGGTTTTCACCTTGGAATATGCTCAAGAACATACTGCAGTTTTGGCTGCTAGCAGAGTGCTGCCAGTATATTTTAATCATTTTCTCCAGATCTAAACATTTTGTAATAAACCTCTGAATGCATATCTCTGGTAGATGAGGGAAGTTTCTCCTGATCAGAAATGGAACCTGGCATTTGAGGACCTGATTGCCTTTCTGAAAACACAGAATGTATTAGCTGGGACTCAGACAAAGTTGTCCCAGCTCTTTGCTCTGGACTCCAACCACTAGAACTCATTTATTCCATGGATAGAGAAGTAAAACCAAACTAAGCCAGTTAGCAGATTCTTACTTAGAACATTTAGAATTTCCCTATCTCCATTAAAGTAGACAAATCTTTCAATTGCTGAAAGGAAGTAAAAGAGATGAGTGTTCAGAAAGTCTGGTAAGATAGGTAGAGGGCATCCTTCTCAATGTTTATTTTATTTCTTTTGCCCAGTCTCACAATCCCTGCCAATAAGAAGCCTAAGCAAAATCTCAGAGCAAATTCTACTTTGCTCATCAGAGGTCTCTTGCCAAGTACTAACCTAATAACTTTGGGGGAGTTAGTACCAAACAACCTATGAACAAGGAAAAAACTAGACCTGCAGGGGAACCTGCTCCCCTATCTACTGTATCTATTGCACAACAAATACTGTACCAGCCTTGGAAGTGTGTCTCTGCCAAATGCCCAGCATGAACAATCTGACCCCACCCTCCTCTTGTTCCTTGTACCTCTCAACAACCGCTGGCCTTGTCAGGCATGCTGAGCAGACCCTTAAGAGTTGCCAAATATACTTG
This sequence comes from Elephantulus edwardii, assembly GCF_000299155.1. Classification (NCBI taxonomy): domain Eukaryota; kingdom Metazoa; phylum Chordata; class Mammalia; order Macroscelidea; family Macroscelididae; genus Elephantulus; species Elephantulus edwardii. Next base: position 3,609,924 of record NW_006399846.1, on the reverse strand, counting down.
GCCGTGAGCCACTGAGGCTTCCTGATGCAGATAAGATGAGATCCTTAAAAGCATTAAACTCTAGAGGGGAAGAGGGCTGGCCTCCTTTTCAGAAACTTGACAGCTTTACTGAAGTAAAAAAAACAAAACAAAACAAAAACCCCAAACCTATTAGCTAAGACTCTGGCACAGGTATCTTTGTTTTATCACATCTCAAAGAGGAAACTTTGAATTCTTAGCTCATAAAATGACAGAAGGTGAATCATTATTGATATCAAATGGGTCTTGGATGAAATCAGAGAATACCAGAAAGATGTTTACCTGTATTTTTATTCATTATGCAAAGGCATTTGACTGTGTGATCTTATATATTTTGACTAACATTGTAAAGAAAGGGAATTAAAGAATACATACCAATACTCATGTAGAATCTATACACAGACTAAGAGACAGCCATTCAGACAGAACAGAGGGGAATTTCTGGTTGAAAATAGGAACAGTATTATACAGGTTGTCTCCTATCATCATACTTATTCAATCTGTATGCTGAGCAAATACTTTGAGAAGTTGAACTACATGAAAAAGAATGTGCAATCAAGATTGGAGGAAGACTTATCAACCTGGGATATGCAAATGACACAATCAACCATACTTGGTGAAAGTAAAGAGGTCTTGATGTCCTTACTGATAAAAATCAATGCCTATAGCTTTAAAACTGGATTACAACTCAGCAAGAAAAACAAAATCCTCTCAAGCTGACCAGTAAGAAACATCACAATAAAAAGAGAAAAGTTTAAAGTTGTCAATGTTTTCCTTTTACTTGAATCCAATGCCTATGGAAGCAGCAGTTAAGAAATTAAAAGATGTATTACATTGGATAAATATTCTGCAATTACTTCTTTGTTGTTGTTGTTGTGTACCATAGAGTCAGAACCAATGCATAGCTGAGCCTCAGGTTTTTCAGAAGCAGTTAATCACATGGAAGGAGATTGCCCATTCTTTTCCTGTAGAGCCCCTGGTGGCCTGAAACTGCATGCCTTTGGGATTCCAGTACAGCTTCTTGCCATTAGGCCACCAGAGCCCACTAATATTTTAAGTGCTAAAAACAAAGTTGTCACTTTGAGGACTATGGTGCACCTGACCTGAGTCATGTTATTTTTTTATTCACCACATATGTATATGAAAGTTATACATGGAAGACTGAAAAAGAAGAATATTGACAATTCCAAGGAATTCCAGAAGAATGAATATAACTGTCTTGAAAAAAAGGGGCAATGTCACAAAGAACATACTGAAATAAAAAAACATCATAATGGAATCTTATGAAAAGTTATTCTCTGACAAATATAAAAACCTAGAATGAACGGCTAAATACTTATAAAATCACAACCTACTCAAACTGTCACAGACTAAAGTGTAACATTTGAACATTTGAACAAAGAAGAAATTGAGCGAGTCTTAAAAAACTTCCAACAATGACAAAAAAGCCCTGAACTAGATGGCTTTCCTAATTTTATCAAGCATTCAGTGAAAATCTATATCCAATTCTACCAAAACAATTACAGAAAATATAAAATGAAATAATACTCCCATATTGATTCTATGAAGCAAACATAATTCTGATATCAAAGCCAGGTAAAAATATCATCAAAAATAGATGTAAAAATCCTTAACAAAATACCAGCTAATAGAATCCAACATATCATTATGACCAAGTGAAATTCATAACAGGCATTCAAGGATGGTTCAACATAAGAAAAACAATGATGTAATTCATTTCATAAATAAAACAAAGGACAAGAAGAACATGATCATCTAAACTATGTGAGAAAAAGCTTTGGACAAAATCCAACAACCTTTCCTGATAAGTGCACTCAACAAAATAGAAATAGAGGGGAATTTTCCCAACATAATTAAAAACACATACTTCAAACCAATAACAAACATCACCTTCAATGGAAAGAACTTAAAGGCATTCCCTCTGAGAACAAGGACAAGGGAAGAATGTTCACTATCACCACTCCTATTCAATATTGTATTGGAAGTCCTTGTTGTGATGTGCAGTCATCTGCTACTCATAAGTTGTAGTAAGTGCAATAAAGCAAGAGAAGAAAACAAGAGACATCCAAATTAACAAAGAGGAGATAAAACTATAACTATTGGACGTGGTTGACCAAATTGGCAAAGTAGAAGGATACAAGATCAACATACAAAAATCAATTGGATTTCTCTACAGTAGCAAAGAGAACATAGAAAAGTAAATTTTAAAAAAATGAGATTTGGCAATGATAATAGCTAAACACAAGATGAAATACTGAGAAACAAATTTAACTGTTGTTGTTGTTGATTGCTATCGAGTTGAGCAGGACTCCTAGGAACCCTATGAAGGAAAAGCCAGAAGCCTTTCTATAACTATTGTCATTTATTCGGATCCATGGAGTTTCCAGAGGCATATGGCTTAGGAAGTGGATGCCACTCCTGCTTCCAAACATGTCTTAAACTGGGAGCTCCACGAAACATTGTCCACCATGGGCAGTCATTATGGCATTGGACCCCCAATGGCAAAAGGTTCACCTTAGTACAGTAAATTGACAGAAGAGTGCTGCACAACTTAGAAGAGTCTCCCTCCAAAATGAATTAACACTAGGCCTTCAGTTCTCTGGCCTGAGTCTTTCTACAGCTATCGTCCTGACATGAAGTACGTATATATAGAAATTTACTAAGCACGACTGAAAGTAACAGAAAAAGACCTAGATGGAAGAATATACCACACTCATGGATAGGAAGACTCAATATTGTGAAAATGAAAGCTATACCAAAAGTAATACACAAGTGCAATTCAATCCCAATATGGATACCAACAATTCTTCAACAAAACCGAAAAGGCAATTTCCCATCTTGTCTGGAAAGGAAAAGAGACTCAGAATAATAAAAGCAAAAGAAAAACTAAATACTCTCTTAAAAAAAAAGAATAGTAAGATTTTGTTTTATGCATTTTGAGTGTCTTTCATGAGGAACTAGTCTCTAGAGAAAGAGATCATGCTTAGAAAAGTAGAGGGTTAGCCAAATAAAACAAGACTCTCAACAAGATAGACTGACATATAGTGACTGGAACAATGGGCTGAAGCACAAGAAGAATTGTGAGGGTTGTTCATGGTAGGCAGTGATCTCTTTGGTTGTATATAGAGTCACTAGGAGTCAGAATGGACTCAACAGTACCTAACAATAGCAACAAGATGTTCATGGAATAGAAAGTAGCAAAATGTGTGAATTAGCAAGTTGGGCTCCAGTTATAGGGTTGATATGAGTTGACATAGACTTGATGATACACAACAACATATGAGGAATATATGAATAAGTCATATGGACAAGATAGACAAACCCATTTCAGTAGGTGCCTTTGTTGTTGTTGTTGTTATGTGCCGTCGAGTCGGTTGTGACTCATAGCGACCCTATGCACAACAGCCCTAAACCCTGCTCTATCCTGCGCCAACCACACTGCCTCTGACACACCCATCCAGATTACCCCAGTCACCAAGTCAATCCATCTCATAGAGGGTCTTCCCCTCCTGCGTTGTCCCTCCACCCTCCCAAGCATGAGGTCCCTCTCCAAGGACCCGTCCCTCCTAGCAACATGTCCAAAGTATGTCAGACGAAGCCTCAGAATCCTTGCCTCCAAGGAGCAGCCTGGTTTAACCCTCTCCAGGTTGAATCTCTTTGTTTCCTGGCAGTCCATGGTACAT
>NW_006399846.1:3602504-3604531 GCF_000299155.1 Elephantulus edwardii | reverse complement strand
TTGGTGGTCTGTTCCACAGTCAGCCCCTGGCCTAGTTTTCACAGCTGATATTGAGCTTCTCCAGTGGTTAGGTAAGATATTTAAATAATATTAAATCCCCCATAAAGCATCATCAGCTCTGGTGGTGTAGTCCATAGCAATTTGTACTACCAACCCAAAGGTAGTGCTTCTCTGGCAGTTTGAATCTAGCAGTAGCTCCATGGGAGGAAGATGGCCAATGTACTGCAGTGTGATTTACAACCTCTGAAAACCCACTGGAGAGTCAGCGATGAGGTGGTTCTGACTCAACAGCACTAAATAAAATAGCAGTACTACATTACTGGTGGATTCGAAAGATGACTTCTGAGGAAAGCAAAGTGAATGGCTAGTCTTGAAATGGAAGAGTTTAATGTAGTTTCCCAAAGCACGTCCTTTGTGTCTACACAAATGGGATGAGGGAAAAGAGAATCTGGCTTAATAAGTTTATTGATTCTCAATTTTTTAGACAGTTTTTCCACAGAATTTGAACTGTTAGCAGACAGACTCCTTGTTATTGTTGCTTTTGTGGGCTGTCTATAGGTAATTGACCTATAACTGATCCTGCAGTGAGTTTTTATCTCTTCCTATGAGAGAAGATAATTCTTTCAGGTAAATATATTTTCACCTGTAACAAAATATTGCAGACCTAAATGCTTGGATATGACTAGAAGGACTTTTTTGATAAAAGTCTTCTCTTTCTTTCTTCTCAACTTCAATGACCATCAATAAGATACAAAGATGGAAATAAAACTTTTTTTTTAGCTATATAAAAGGTGAACAAACTTCCTATATGTGTAACAACATGAATTAATCTAAAAAGAACGCATTTAAGTCAAGGGATTCAGACCAAAAAAATGATGTATGGTAGGTTCCTTCTTATGTACAGTTGAAGAAAGGTTGGCAAATCTAATCCATGGTGTCAGAGATGAGAATAGTGGTTGCATTTTAGGAGTGGGGAAAGTAGGAAAAGGAAATTTTCTGGGGTGATGAGAATACTCTGTTTGTTTGTTTTAGGTGATTGTTACATGAGCCAGTACTTTGAGTTAAACAATTAAGGTTTGTGCATTCTAACATGTTAATTATAACTTAATAACAAACTAAAAAATGTCAACTCATTGCTATTGAATCTGACCTGATTTGTATCTAACCCTCCAGCCAGTTTCCAAGTCTACAAACCACAGGAGAAGAGATTGCCTAGCTTACTCCCTCAGAGCAGGTGGTGAACTCAAACCTCCAGAGAGACTAATCTTTGGATTAGACTCATAATGTTAATTTTTTTTTAATTTGGAATTTTTTGTTAACATTTTAAAGTAGCCTTGACTTGGAACATACAAATATGGAATAATGGGCTTAAGGTTGTAAGATATCGTGAGGGCGGCATAGGATAGAAGTTTTCTATCTATTGTTCTTCTTCTTGTTGTCGATTACAACTCATAGTAAGCCTATGCACAATAGCTCTGAACTCTGCTCTATCCTGAGCCAATCTCATCATTACTCTAGTTATTAGGGTCAGTATGAATTGTGGGCAACTCAATGACACATACTAACAACAACAACCATTCTTGGAAGGCCTTTTTATAGTATTTTACAATTTATTCCCAAGATGAGTAGGATTAAAAACCACTTAGATATTTTAACTTACATTGTTGTTGTTGTTTTGTGCCGTTGAGTTACTTGCGACTCATAGCAACCCTATGTACAACAGCCCTAAACTCTCTTCTGTCTTGTGCCGATCATACTGTCTCTGACACGGCCATCCTGATTACCCCAGTCACTGAATCAATCCATCTCATAGAGGACCGTCCCCTCCTGTGCTGTCCCTCCACCCTACTAAGCATGATGTCCCTCTCCAAGGACCGGTCCCTCCTTACAACATGTCCAGAGTATGTTAGACGGAGCCTCAGAATCCTTGTCTCCAAGGAACCCAGTTTAACCCTTTCCAGGATGAATCTGTTTGTTTTCCTAGCAGTCCATGGTACTCTCAATACTCTTCTCCAGCACCACAGCTC
>NW_006399846.1:3596176-3600870 GCF_000299155.1 Elephantulus edwardii | reverse complement strand
TCTTTAGTATCTTGAATTCTTCCCTGTGCTTTGGCTTCTCTATGCTCCAGTGCAGTTTTCAGAGTCTCCTTTGACATCCATTTTGGTCTTCTCTTCCTCTTCTGTCTTTGCAATGACTGTTTGCACTCTTCCTGGATGATACCCTTGATATCTTCCCACAACTCATCTGGCCTTCGCTCATTGGTGTTCAAAGCCTCAACCCTGTTCCTGAGATGGTTCTGAAATTCAGGTGGGATAGACTCAAAGTCATATTTTGGTTCCCATGGATTTGGTTTAATTTTCCTCAGCCTCAGCTTGAACTTGCATATGAGTAGTTGGTGGTCTGTCCCATAATCAGCCCCTGACCTAGTTTTCACAGCTGATATTGAGCTTCTCCAGCAGTTCTTTAAGTTATATTTCACGAATATGCCAAGTAAAGACAGTTGAACTATTTCTCCTATTGGTAGTTACTACTTTCTACTTTTTCAACACTACAAGTATCTAGGAAAAATAATCTTCAGAACACCTATTCCTTTTCATACTTTTACTTGTAAAATGTGAATGTAGGGCCTTCAGATATTGATACATAAAGAAAACAGCAGGCAATGGATTTTGCGTAGTGTATGTAATGTGAGCTTCAGGTCACAGCAGTCTGTCAGGTGTTCTGTGGAACCACCAACAGTCTACAGTGGAGTGGGCTCATCTTTCTTCCAAAGTTTTCAAACAACTTGAATGGAAGGCTGAATGTGATGACTGGTCCTAATTTTTGCTGTTTAGCCATTTTTCTTGATCTTGCTCTCTGATTTCATATATTCCAGATTGTTCAATGGATTTGTAATAAACTTCCAAGGTTAAGGGAAACTTCTGGCTCATTACCTTTCTGAAATCTTGGCTTGTGTTCATTTTCTTAAACAACAAGCTTCAATAATACCCTTAAGTTCAGCTATTAAGATTCCTTCAAAGATCCTCTTTGCCAGTGGTTCCATGGAATGAGCCATCCTGAAACGTGGACTACTGGACAGGCTTGCACGCAATGTTCTTGTTAAATGATGAATGTTTAACATTTGAAAAGAGTCCTCCCTTGGAACAAACAGTTAATGGGCTTCATTACTAACTGAAAGATTTGGTTCTTACCAGAGGCTCTTAGAAGAAAAGCCTGGCAATTTGTTTCTGAAAACTAGCTATTAGAACCTGATGGAGCACAATTCTATTCTGACAAACATCTGGTCATCCTGAAGGAGGTGACTTGAAGGCAACTAAGATTTAATGTTCTCTGCATTCAGAAAACAGGCTCGTACACTATATCAACTCTTCACATAAACAAAGGAGGCAAGCCATGCTTTACACAATCTTCCTTCTTTTTACCATTTAAATACACAGACATTCACACAAATACACATACACAAATAAACATACACAACTCCATAGGCTTCTATTGATTTTTGTTTTGTTTTGCTTCATGAAATATTTTATCATATTAAACAAAAATATGGAAAATATTTCTAAAGCAAAGGCTATGTTATTCTCCCTGTCCCCTTTTGATTCCTATGTACAGGACACAGCAGAGGGACACATGTTATGTGGTGCTAACTGGCATTGACTCAGTTTTTATCAGTGAGCAGCCTGTTTGAAAACTGCCAGGTGGATATGCTAGGGGTATAAATTTGTTCTTTTAAAAAGACATCTATTTTCAACACAGTGTTAGCAACTACTATTTGTGGTTTTGGTGATGTTACATTTATAAGTCAAATTAAGTTAACAAAGAACCTTGTTCACATGTTCATTATTTGAAGTCCAGGTTAGAATCCCGTGACAACTAGGATTCTTAGTTTTGATCAAAGTTTGGTGGCAAAGTGCATAATGTATGGGACTGATAAGCAAAAGTTTGGAGGTTTGAATCATCCAGTTGCTTCTTAGGAGAAAGCTGCGCAATCTCCTCCTGTAAAGATGTATGGCCTTGGGACCACCAAGAAGGGTCCATATGAGTCAGAATTGACTTGGGGCCTTGGATTTGGTCCAATTTTTGTTGATATTGTTGTTAAGTGCTAATAAAGGGGCTCATGCTTTGATTTATATGAAAATTTAAAATCCAAGCTACTTGGTGGGATTAATAGAGCAGTTTGAAAGAAGACTCTTAACTTCATTTTTGGAGTCTTGACATGAATCTGGAATCCACTTTGGACTTTTAAAAAAGCTGGTTTTCCTCTCACCTTGAAGCTTAACTAACCCTGTACCATAAGAAAACATTCTTTTTCTCTGAGATCTGGTGGATGCAAAATGCTATAGCTTGTGCTCTAAGGGAATATTGCAGCATTATTGGTGCATCTTTACAATGTGCCCTCAGAAACAGACACAATCAGGGAAAATGGTCCAATCACTACAGGAAGCAGTTTAACACTTCCTTACAAAGTTAGTTGTAGGAACACTATTTGATCCAGCAATCCCACTTCTAGGAATGTATCCTAAAGAAATAAGAGCTATGACATAGACAGCTATGTCTAAACACATGATTATTGCAGTGCTACTTAAAATAGCAAAGAGTTTGAAACCACTCAAATGCCCATTAACAAGAGTGATATATGTGTGTGTGTGTGTGTATATATATATATAACTTAAAAATAATCAAGAAATAATGAAATACTGTATAACATAAGTGAAATTAGAACAAAATTTGAGTGATATAAGTCAGTCACAAAAAGTACAACTGTGGTATAAGACTTGTTGTATACCATGGAATGTTAACAGACCCATAGTTGACCTTCCAGTGAGTTTTCAGAGGGAGTTTAATTGCACAGGAGGAAATTGTCCATTCTTCTCCAGCAGTTGCCAATACATATATATATACACATGAAGACGCAATCTTGGAGGATTAGCAGATGAGAATCAAACAAAAAATACATTTACGTATAATAAAAATCAAGTAAAGCTTTTGCAAAAGATATAAAAAATGATGACATAATTATTATATGTTGTTGTTTTTATGTGCCATTGAGTTGCCTATGACTCATGGCAGGCTTATGTACAACAGCCCTAAACCCTGCTCTGTGCCAATCTTACTGTCTCTGACACACCTACCCTGATTATCCCCATCACTGAATCAAGCCACCTCATGGAGGGTTTTCCTCTCCTGTGCTGTCCCTCCACCCTCCCAAACATGATGTCTCTCTGAGGACTGGTCTCTCCTTGCAACATGTCCAAAGTATCAAATGAAGCTTCAGAATCCTTGCCTCCAAGAAGCAGCCTGGTTTTTAACCATCTCCAGGATAAATGTGTTCATTGTCTTAGCAGGCCATGGTATATTCAATACTCTTCTCCAATACCACAGCTCAAAGGCGTCAATTCTCTTTCTATCATCCCTAGTCATTATTCAGCTCTCAGATGCAAAGCAAGAGATTGCAAAGACCATGGCCTGTATCAGGCTAACCTTAGCCTCCAGACTGACATCATTGCTCTTCAGTACTCTGGAGAAGTCTCTGACAGCAGCAGACTTTCCAACACAATACATCTTTTAATTTCCTGGCTGCTGGTGCCAAGAGTGTTGATTGTGGAGCCAAGCAAACTAAGCTGTTTAAAATCTCAGTCTCTTTATCATCCATCATGATGCTGCCAATTAGCCCATTGGTGAGAATCTTTCTTTTCTTGATCTTGAGCATCAATCCATATTGAAGGCTGCAGTCCTTGGTGTTCTGCAGGAAGTGTTTCAGGTCCTCCTCATTTTCAGATAGAAAGGTTGTGTTTTCTGAACAACACAGATTGTTGATTAGGAGGAGTCAGCAATTCCTTGGAGCCCTCAGGCAAAGAAAACAACACTATATACTGAATCTACAGGACACTTGGGAAACTTTTATTGTGACAACAGTGTGCTGCAAATGGAAGAGAAGAAACCCTCAGCCACAAGAAGTCAAACCCAGAGCAGAAATTCAAAGGAAAGGACTTTTCCTCAGAACCGTCTGAGATAGGAGGACTTCCATAACATTATTAGTACCTGGAATTTGGGTTTTTTTGTGTTGTTGTTGATTGCCTTCAAGTCAAGCAGAACTCATAGCAACCTTATGAACAAAAAGCATGAAGCCCCTCTGTGACCATCGACATTTATCAAAGTTCATAGAGTATCTAGAGGCATGTTGTTTAGGAAGTGGATGCCACTCCTGCTTCCAAAACTGTCATAGAATGTTACTGGTTGAGTCACCTGTGATACATAGCGACCCTATTGCACAGCAGCTCTGAACGCACCCCTGTCCTGAGCCAATTTCACTAATTCTGACACTCCAACCCCCATCACTCCAGTTACTGCATCACTACATCTCATCTGGGTTCTCCCTCTCCTTTGCTGTCCATCCACTCTTCCGAGCATGATGTCCTTCTCCAAGGACCCATCTTTCCTAGACACATACCCAAAGTAAGTGAGGTGGAGCTTCAAAATCCTTGTTTCCAAGGAGAGACTTGGTTTCACCCTCTCCAAGACAGATCAATTTGTTTTCTTGGCAGTCCATGGTATGTTCAAGACTCTTCTTCAGCACCACAACTTGAAGGCATCAATTCTTCTTCTGTCATCCTTAGTCATTGTCCAACTCTCTGAAGCATAATTGAGAAGACCATCTCCTGGAATAGGTGCACCTTTGTTTCTAGATTGACATCGTTGCTCTTCAGCACTCTGGAGAGGTCCATGACAGCAGATTTTCCCAATGCAATTAGTCTTTTGATTTCCTGACTGC
>NW_006399846.1:3594402-3595456 GCF_000299155.1 Elephantulus edwardii | reverse complement strand
TAATTTCCACACTCTATTGGGTCACCTTTTTCTGGAATGAGAATAAATACGGATCTTTTCCAATCATTTGGCCAAGTAGTTCTCCTCCAGATTTCTTGGCACAATTTGGTGAGCACATGCAGGGCAACATCTGTTTGCTGAAATATGTCAATTGGTATTTCATCAATTCCTGGGGCTTTATTTTTTGCCAACTCCTTCAGAACAGCCTGAACTTCCTCCTTCATAACCATTGCCTCTTGCTCATAGGTTGTTTCTCAAAATTCTTCTGTGTCAGCCAATTCTTTTTGGAATAGTGACTCTCTATACTCCTTCCATCTGCTTTTAATGTTTCTTGAATCTTTCACTATTCTGCCCACAGCATCCTTAAGCATTGCAACTCGTAGCTTGAATTTAGTCTTTAGTTCTTTCAACTTAAGAAATGCTGAGTGAATTCAGCCCTTTTGATTTTCTGACTCCAGGTCCTTGCATATTTCAGTATAATATTTTGCCTTGTCTTCCCGAGCAGTCCTTTGAAGTCTTCTATTCAGCTCTTTAATTTCTTGAATTCTTCCCTTTGCTTTGACTTCATGGTGCTCTAGTACAATATTCAGAGTCTCTTCTGACATCCATTTTGGTCTTTCCTTCTTCCTTCTTTGTAATGACTTTTTGCATCCTTCATGAACGATATTCCTGATATGTTCCCACAGCTTATCTGGTCTTTGTTTATTAGTGTTCAAGGCCTCAAACCTATTCCTGAGTTGGTTTTTAAATTCATGGCAGATAGACTTAAGATCAAATATTGATTCCTGTGGATATCAGTACTATTCTTTTAATTTGGGCTTCTTGTTGCTATGTGCCATCAAGTTGCTTGTGACTCATAGTGACCCTATGTATAAGAGCCGTAAACCCTGATCTATCTATCCTGTGCCAACCTCACTGTCTCTGACATATTTACTCTCATTACCCCAATCACTCTATTGATCCATCTCATTGAGGGTCTTCCTTTCCTGCACTGTCCCTCCACCCTCCCAAACATGATGTACCTCTCCAAGGACTGGTCCCTCTTTGCAACATG
>NW_006399846.1:3591229-3592202 GCF_000299155.1 Elephantulus edwardii | reverse complement strand
GACTGCCAAAAGAACAGATAGTCTTGAAAGGTGCAGCCAGAGTGCTCTTTGGAGGCAAGGATGGTAAAACTGCATCTCACATACTTCAGGCATGTTGCCAGGAGAAGCTATTCTTTGGAAAAGAACATCATGCTAGGAAAGGTTGAGGGTCAGTGAAACAGAAAATGACTCTCAATGAGACAGATTGACACAGTGGCTGCAGCAATAGGCTCAAATGTGTCAGAGATTGTGAGGATGGCACAGGAGAGGACAGAGTTCAGATCCCTTGTTCACAGGTTTGCTGTGAGTCATACTAGATCCTATGATACCTAATAACATCAGTGTTGTACTGTTATGTCAGACCAAATCATAGCTGACTCACCAGCAGGTTTTCAGAGGCAGTAAATCATACAGGAAGAGATTGCCACCTTTCTCCTGCAGAACAGCTGGGGGATTTGAAACAAATTCCTTTAGAGCTCCCTAAAACTCTCACACAGCTATCAATCTTAAAGAACTAACCTTGAAAACCCTGGATGGGAGTCCTCTCTGTACTATAGGTTTGTTATGAGTAGGAAGGGAACACCAGTGGCTTAATTATAAAGAATTGCAATATCAACACAAAGACACCTGGTTCAAATGCATCAGCTAATCCACAGAAGAAATAGAGGCAATCTCTTCCCATGCAATTTACTGCCTTTGAAAATCCATCTTGTTGAAGAATAAGATTGGCATTTGTATTGGGATTGCATTGAATGTGTAAATTGGCTTTGGTAGTATTATCATTTTCACAATATTAAGAACAAGGAGTATTCTTTCATTTTTCCAGTTCTCTTTTGGTTTCTTGTAGTAATGTTTTGTAATTTTCTCTGAATAGATCCTTTGTGCTTCTGGTTAGATTTACTCCCAAGTATTTAATCTTGTGATTAGCTATTGTGAAGGGTATTTTTTTGTAGCTCCAGCTCTGCATTCTCTTTGTCATTGTAGAGAAATCCAA
>NW_006399846.1:3546171-3589661 GCF_000299155.1 Elephantulus edwardii | reverse complement strand
ATTGTGTGGTTTAATTCTTCAGTCTCTTTGTTGAGTTTCTTTCTGGTAGTTCTATCTTTTCTCGAGAGTGGTGAAGTGTGCAAGTACTATAGTAACATTGTCTATTTTCTTTTTCAGTTTTGTTAGTGTTTGCTTTATATATTTTGCAAGTCTTTCATTTGATGAATAAATATGTATTATTGTTATGTCTTCTTGTTCTATTGTCCTTTGAGATTTTTTTGCTTTAATATTTATTTTATTGGAGATTAATATAGCTACTCCTGCCTTTTTTTGGGGGTGGGGGTTGCCTGCCATTTGCTTGGTATATTTTTCCCCACCCTTTTATTTTTAGTCTTTCTTTGTCATCATTTTTCAGGTGTGTCTCTTGTAGACAATATATTGATGGATTTTGGGTTTTTATCTAATCTGCTACTCTTTTTCTCTTCAGTGGTGTATTTAAACCATTCATATTCAGTATGAGTCTTGAGAGGCAAGGTTTTATTGCTATATTTTTTTTTTTTTTAGTTCTTTTTGGTGTTGTTGCTAGTTACTTTGGTCCGTCCTGCTTTCTTGGCACTTCTGTAAGAAGGCCATCTCTCAGTGTTTCTTGCAACACTGGTCTTGTGTTTTACAAACTCCCTTAGGTTCTGTTTTTCTGGGAATATCTTGAGCTCTCCTTCATATTTGATGGAAATATTTGCTGAGTACAGTATTCTTGGTTGACAGTTGTGTTCTTTGAGTGTTTGATAGATATCATTTCGCTGTCTTCTTGCTTGTATGGTTTCTGCTGAGAAATTGGCACTTAATTTTATCAGTTCTCCCTTATGCCTACAGATTACTTTCTGTTTCTCCCTAGCTGCTTTCAAAATTCTCTCCTTATCTTTGGTTCTGGCAAATTGACAATGATACACCTTGGTGTTTTTTCTTTGGGGGTCTATTCTATGTGGTGTTTGCTCAGCTTCTTGAATATATATTCTCTAATTCTTCATTATGCCTGGGAAGTTTTTTTCTAGTAATTCTTCCACAATTTTTTTTTTTATGCCTTTACTTGCTTCTTCCTGTTCTGGGATTCCGATGATGTGCATGTTATTTCTCTTGATGATGTGCCACATTATTCTTAGGTTTTCTTCTTTTACTTTCTTTCTTGATTCCACTTTTTGCTGTAGGAGATCAGTGGTGACAATTCTATTTCACTGGTTCTGTGTTCTCTTGCTTTATCTCTGTTCATGTGTCCTTCCATTATGTTGACAGCATCTGAAACATTGGACCTCATATTTAGGATCATGGTTTCTTGTTTTTCCAATGCCTTTAATGCCTCATTACTTTTATATGCATTGTTTTAGATAGTTTTTTAAGCTCCTCCTGATTTTTGCTTGCAATGTCCTATCATTCTTCAAAGTTGTTTTTCACCCATTGAAAATATTCAATTATTGTTCTTTTGAATTATCTGTCAGAAAGTTCCATCAGACTTTCTGGCTTCAGGAAATCCATTGCTACTGTGTCACTTTTTATTCCTTTCAGTGATATTTTGCTTTGGGCTTGTGTGGTGAGTGAGGTAGTCTGCTTCTTTCAGGACATTACTGTGGTAGAGATTTTCATGCCTGAGGCGATATCCAGTTATTGATCTAATATCACAGCACCAGAAGAAGTTTAGGCAGGCACACAAGCAGATGCATGTAAGGTGTGTGCACACACACATGATGTACATGTGTGTGTGGGGGGTGGGGTTGAGGGGAGTGATGTGCACACAGATGCACATAGAACAGAGTGTGGGGAAGACCTAAATGGAAAACCAGGAAACCTTGGTTTTCTCCTCTGGAACTTGGTCTGCCACCCCAGTCTAGCTCCAGCTGTCTTACTCCTTCCTGCTTAAGGTGATGGAGTCCCACAATTGGTCTAGCAATCAGCTTTGATACCGTCTAAGTACCTCCCTCAATTTCCCGCTGTCCTGCTTGCTCCTGGTGGGTGGCTCCTGTTCCAGCTCTGTGCTCCCTACTGTGGCTCGCTGTATCCCACTGATGCTCACTACACCCTACTGATGATTGCAGCTCCTGCAGCTCTCAAGTTTCCATGCTGGTTCACAGCAAGGTTTTGAAAACACCAATACATTTGTGCTCCCCTTTTGACAGTAGTTTGTTCCCCAGAGTTCTTGCTTGCTCCTGGTGGGTGGGTCCCACATTAGCTTGGCTGGGGGTGGCTGGGATTCAGCTGGCTGGTGTGTAGTTCAAATTCCAGCTCTCATACCCATCTCCAGGCTGCACTGGGTTTCCGCTGCACTGGGTTCTGAATTTCTAACAACTTAATGACCATGACCAAGGAGCTAGCGGGCAGTGAGATGCAGGTGGTGAGATGGCAAGTGACCTCAGTGGGACAGAATCACCCCCAGGCAGGCTATCTCCTAGGTATGAAGTGTGAGGTGTAGGGCAGGAAGCAAGTACACAACTTTTCTGGTAGGTTGATATTGAATAGGTGCCTGTGTAGTCCAGATGGTGGAAGACAGGATACTGACAAGGGAAGGAAAAGGATAAAGAGGGGAGGAAAGAAGAGAAGGCAGCATCCAATATCACACATCCAGCAGGTGGAAGAACTGGTGTTTGCGCACTGATCTTCAGAATGCAAATACAATCTTCTTTCTTCCCTGTCATAACTCAAGTAGATAAATAAGACAAAAGAGCTAGTTGGAAGGAAAACACAAAGGGTCTTAGTGAAGGATAAGGGATGATGATGTATCAAACATAACTCAGAGGATTGACACATTTAAAGAAAAATATCAGATACATGTAGACAAAGTAGTAGGTTGACCAACTTTGACAGAACCCAAGATCGTGCACAAGTGTCTTTTTGTTCATGGAGTTTCCCAATTCTGTTTCTAGAGAAAGAAGACAATTGATGTAGGCTGGTGCTGCCAAGACAAGAGAACAAGAGCTGTAGTATTGCCAGGACCCTGCTGAGAGGTAAAGCTGTTAGGCAAAGGGGGCAGATCGGCTCTCTTTCAGAGGGCTTGTAATCCCACCACCACCTCAGGAGACCTGGCTCCCTCCTCTTCCTCTTTCTAACCATAGAGACCCCTCAGTTCACCTTTGTTTTCCTTGCCTTCTAACCTCTGTCATTCTGTTAACCAGAGCCACCTCCTGCCCTTGTTCCCAACTCAGTGAATTTTGGGAAGTTGTGCCAATTGATATGAGGTTGTCTGAGGATACAGACCCCTCCTTACTTCTTACATCAGACTGCCACTCTTATTGCTGGCCTATAATGTCTCAGAACCATGCAACAGAAGAGGAAAATCACCTACCTCTTCTCTATGTGAAGGGTGAAACAATTTCTCCATTAAGGCATGTCACTCATGGATTTCTCAAGGCCTCTTTGGCTTTCCAACAGTCACCTAGTGGCTGAGTTATCATTTTATGATTTCTACTCTCAAAAGAGCTGGCTCCTTCTTACTGGTCTTCCCCTTGATTCTCTTCCAAGTCAAATGAAATATCACTGTGCTAAGTTCTTTCTTTTCTTCCCCAACTATGTACACTGAGCTGTAAGCATTCATGAAGGGGCCTGCTCACGCTCAGATCCACCGACATCTTATATTGGGTACCCCTGAGTCATGTTGTACAGATACACATTTTTGTCCCAGCCCTAATGCTGGCCATGAGCTTTCTGCAGGTATAATCTTACAATCTGTGATTCAGCTTCACTGTGACTCTGAGTTCTTTACCCAAAGTTGACTACACAGAAAGGATTTTACAAGTATAAGCACTAAACTCATGCCCATGTAGCCCAGATATGAAGTGAAAGCTTAGAAAAGGAGAATGGAAAATGGTGAATAAATAGTCTTCTTTCCATCTCACAGGTGATTAACTCTAAGTGCGTGGTGACCTCTAAGGTAGCTCTGGTGTCCTAGTGGGTAAGGAGTTGCACTGAAACCCAAAGGCAGGTAATTCGAGCAATATCTTCACATGTACTTTATAGTCTCTGAAAGTCCTCTGAAAGGTCAGCTGCAACAGCACCTAACAGCAACCTGATATATATATATATATGGTTCTTCAGGGCATCCTGGCAGGATGGAGTTCTAGTTTCCTAAAGCCATGATCACCAGCTTAAGAACATACCCTGCTGTTCGCTGTCTCTCCTTTCTCATTTCGCTAACTCCTTAGTTTTTCATTTAACAACTACTATTAAAAGATGAATTACATTGGGAAAATCTGCTGTCAGGGACCTCTTCAGAGTACTGGGGAAAAAATGATGTAGTCTAGACACTAAGGTCTTCACAATTACTTGCTATGCATCAGAGAGCTGGACAGTGACTAAGGATGACAGAAGAATTGATGCCTTTGAGTTGTAGTGCTGGAGAAGAGTCTTGAGCATACCATGGACTCAAAGAAAACAAATAGATCTGTCCTGGAGAAGGTGAAACCAAGTTTCTCCTTGGAGGTTGGGATTTTGAAGCTCCATCTCATGTACTTTGGCACGTGGCCAGGAGAGACCAGTCCTTGGGGAAAGTCATGCTTGGAAGGGTGCAGGAGAGGAAGACTCCAGATGAGCTGGATTGATACAATAACTGGGGCAATGGAGGTTGGTATGTCAGAATTAGTGAGACTGGCTCAGGACAGGGCAGGGTTCAGAGCAGCTGTACATAAGGTCACTGTGTGTCTCAGGCAACTCAATGACAAACAACAACAACAATCGCTTATAAGGGAGCTCTGGTTGCCTAGTGGTAAGAAACTGCTGTAATCTCAAAGGCACATAGTTCAAATCCACAAGCTGCTCTGAGGGAGATAAATGGGCAATCTCCTCCTGTTCCATAAACTGACTCAGAAAACCTGTTGGAGGGTCAGCTATGGGTCGGTTCTGACTCCACAGCAAACAACAACAACAAACATTTATATAAGAGCTGTGGTGGTCAACTGGTAAGGTTGTGCTGCCACCCCAGTGACTGGTAGTACAAATCTACCTGCTACTCCATGGGAGAAAGATGAGCAATTCCTTCTTGTGTAGTTTACAGCTTCTGAAAACCTTTTGGAACTTGGTAGAACATAACACCAACAAAAACACTTATGAAGAGATCTGATGCTGTAGCCTATAGCATGTGTGTTGCTAACCAAAAGACCTCTGGTCTCACAGTAGCAATTCACTAGTTATTCTTCAAGATAAAGATGGGGAGTCTCCTTTTCTCAAGGTTTCCAGTCTTAAAAACCTACAAGTCAGAACCAAATTGACAGAAGTGTATTACTACCTTTGATAGAGTGGCAGGTTAAGGAAATAGAAACTATGATTAGATGCACGTCAACATGTTTTATAATCTGTTCCACTTGGGGATTCCAACTTGATTGACTATGTGATCCCCTCCCAGCTTCTGAGTTCTTTGCCACAAACAGCTTGCTTCCGGGCATTTTTCAAATGACTGTCCTTGAATTACCAGAGCTTCTATGTAACAGTACTTGGAGATGTCTGGAATTTCATCCAACTTATCACCGCCACCTAGGTAGCTTCTAATGTACTGGCCTCCTGAAAGAACAAAAATCAGAGGCAAAATTTATACTCGAGATTTATCTACACTGCAAATTCACCTACAACTGGAGCTTCACCTGAAACAGTCATCTTTCTTGGCTTTTTCTCCATTCACATCCTCATTGCCCCATTTTCTTTTTAATCTGTTTTGGGATCACTTTCTTAAATCACTAGTGAAAGAATCTTCCTCCTTTCAATGTCCTTCTGCAGAAGGAGACCTAAGGTAAAAATGATCTTGCTAATTGTCAAAGACACAGTGACTAAAGGATGCTCTTTGTCTGGAGTGGATAAAGATAGCAGGTTTAATACTGTCTAATGCATGCAGGGAAGGAGGGAGACATAGAATGCAAAATACCTCAAGACTAGTTAACAGTTTTAGTTTACTTGACTTCACAGTCAGTACTCTTGTTACCAGCAGCCAGGAAATCAAGAGGCGAATTGCATTGGGAAAGTCAGCTGTGAGGGACCTCTCAAGAGTACTAAAGAGCAACGACTTCAGGCTGGAGACTAAGGTGTGCCTGATCCAGACTATAGTCTTCGCAATTATGTGCTATGCATTGGAGAGCTGGATAGTGACTAGGTATGATAGAAAGAGAATTGATGTCTTTGAGCTGTGGTGCTGGAGAAGAGTGTTGATTATACCATGGACTGCTAGGAGAACAAATAGGTTTGTCCTAAAGAGGGTGAAGCTGGAATGCTCCTTGGAGTCAGGATTCTGAAGCTTTGTCTGACATACTTTGGGCATGTTGCAAGGAGGAACTGGTCCATCATGTTTGGGAGAGTGGAGGGATGGTGCAGGAGAGGAAGACCCTCTATAAGATGGATCGATTCTGTGATTGGGGTGGTGGGAATAAGTGTGTCGGAGATGGCGAGGTTGGCACAGGACAGAGCAACATTTAGGGCTCTTGTACATAGGGTTGCTATGAGTCACAAGTGACTCGACAGCACATAACAACAACAACCTCAAAACTTTGAACTGTCTCAGTGTAACCCCAAATATAGGATTAATAGGCATTGTAAGTGGACTTTGAAGTCAGAAAGATCTATGGTTGAATTTTTACTTTCCTTTTTTCAAGCAGAATGCTCTTATCCAAACTTGATCTCTTTGAGCATCGGGTTTTTTTCATCTGTAAAATGGGTACAATAGCTAGCTCATTTAATAGTTGTGTTGTCACATTTTTGAAAACGTAAATGCTAAGTTTTGGGCCTGTTACCAAGGGCATGGTAAGAGTTCAGTAATGGAAGCTATTTTTGTGGGTGTTGTATGTTTCCAGCATGCTTGGACTGCATCAATAAAATGTCACATTTGTGTTCTTGCAGGCGTCCGTCATACAAACTTGTAAACATGATGTCATTCCATCTGTTCTCAGAACTCTGACAGTAGCAGAGACAACACAGGAGAAAGGTCTATTTCTCTGTTTGACTCCAAAGCTTCCAAAACCTTGGCGTTCACACCCCAATTACCCCAGGTTACGCTCTAAGCTTTTTGCTTTTTCATTTGCAGATCCTAATTGAGTTTTCTCCTTTGGTTGGGATTCTTTGTGAAACAAAAACATTCTGGAACTCCCCTATATCTTTGCCACCCCATGCTCAGGAAAGCTAAATCCAGTCTTGGCTCTCCAAGAGAGAATAAATCCCAGCCTGCCCCCAAAGAAGTTGCTGTCATAATTACATCTCCTTTTGGAAGAAATTTTTACTTAATCGCATTACAGCTAGATTGCACCATTTCCTTGGTCAAAGTTCATTCCAATTTGGCTTTACTTTTTCCCTCTTGGTCCATAGATACCCTGTGTGTGTGTGTGTGTGGGGGGGGTATTTACAGAGAATGTATCTGGTGGTTGGTTTCAAACAAAGAGTAGGACTGATAAAATCTGCTAAAATGCAGGGTGAGTATGTGAACTCTCACCTACTGATCCCAATGGAACTCATTCCCTGCTTCACACAGGGAGAGCTAGAATTGCCCTCAATTACCAATTATCAACTGATGGTACAATGAAGGCAAATGTTTCAGGTCTTCACTTCCTCTATCTTTCTCTCTAGTTCGTTTCTCCTCATTTCATTCCTTCCCTTCTAATTCACTTATAAGGAGCTCATGTGGCTCAGTGAGTGAGGGGTTGTGCTGCCAACCCAAAGGCAGATGGTTCAGATCCACCAGTTGTTCTGCAGAAGAAAGATGGACAGTCTCTTCCTACGTGACTTACAGCCTCTGAAAACCCGCAGGGCTTTGCCTCTGACTCAACAGCTGTGAGTGAATGAATGAGTTCACTAGTAGAAAACCCACGTTGTTGGTAATTAGCCAACTACTTTGTTTTGTGTACCAGCACAGGTAAGTTGTTTCTCAGCGTCCAGGATCATTCTAAGCAAAAAAATTTCATTCATGGACCCAAAGAAGGGATCACATTCCTCATGTCAACTGATGACAATATTTAACATGAAGTCCAGGGATTTTAAAAAAAAAAATTGATACTTTAATGAAAGGTTATAAAGAACTTGGGTTTCCAATCCTTTGTTGTTGCACATTTTCTTCTCTGCCCCCCACCCCCGCCGCAAATAGCTTTTATCTTTGGGGGAAAAAAGTTCTTTCATTGTGATACAGTTCCCCCCCCCACCACCACCACCACAGGACCTTTTAAAAAGTAGAATATGAGCTGAGATGGAGAGAAAAGTAGGGGAAAGGATCCTGAGAGGAGATGGAACTCATTCCCAGTTGACCTTGAGAGAAGTAAAGAGAATAAAGTCCAGACATGGAAATTGGGCTAAGCCAAAGCAACTTCTTTCTATAGCCGACCTTGTGAGCACAGTTAAAGTTAACAGTGTGGTGGTGTTTGATTACAGCCGACCTTGAATGCCAAGGTGAGGAATTAATCTAATTGTGACCTGACAGCCCATTTGTGGAAAAATCCACCTAGGTTTTATTGATCCAGAACAGTTTTAATTCTGATTTCCTTTCTCTAGATTTCCCTACCCCGTCAACAGTGAAGCCTGGATAATAAGAAATGTATTCCCATGGAGGAGAGCCTAGGGCTTTCCTTCACAACTACTAAGGATTCTTGAGTAGGGAATAACTCTATAAAAACAATGTTTATGCGAGATCTGTCTGGCAAGAATAAGTAGAGTGGGGGGATGTCCTTATTCCTGCTGACGTGCTCTGAAATGTTCCAACAGGCTCTGTCATGCCTGAAATCCTCCATGTGTATGCAAAATAAACTCCCTCCTTAGACCTTTTAACGCTTCTATTCCTATGCGAGTCATTTTACCCTTGCTAAGGGTAAGCATCAACACAGCAGCACTTGTACCATTTCCCATCCTTTTCCCTTTTCTCAGCTTCTGTATAAGGCGATCCACAGAGAGCTAATGTCAACCTTTGTCAGCCTCAGAGAACCTGCACTATAGTGAAGGACTTCGTGTCTTCCTTTAATTGATTCACTCATTAGCAGAGATTTTCTGAAGGCCCACAAAGGGTGGGGCACTTCTTCTTTGTCCTGTGCTTTTCAGGCCACAGAAGACCAACTCATTCCCCAGGATAGAGGAGTTCCCATTATTACACACGGTCACAGCATCCAGCCCTGCCCGATGAGGAAAGCACAGAAGGGACCTGCCCAGGTGGGTCCTAGAAGGGCGTGAAAGTGATTATTAATGGAGGCCAGAGGAGTGCTCTTGTGGAAGAAGAGCAAAATGTGCTGAGACTGCCAAAATGGAAAATGCCTGTTAATAGCACAAGTGACATATCATACATCACTCACAACAGACTAAACGTGTGCTGTCTGAGAGGGCGCAGGCTGCATGTTAATGACACAGCTATAGTGATGCATGGTTCTGGGAGCCCCTCCTCCTGACTGCTTCCTCATGTGACAGTGCAGAGTTAATGGCCCCCAATTTTTCACACACTTCACAGCATTGCCATCAAGTATAGACCTTGGAGGGATCTTACCTCTATTTGCATCTCTTTTTCTTTTACTATCTACACCTGAGATGATGATCAAATGAGAACACGTGAATTAAAGCATGTTGTAAATCTCAAAACAGATGATACAGTAAACTGCTCAGGAAATATGTATCTTTGCAGGCCACAAAAACCCCATTTTGGACACAATAAGAAAAGTAAGGTATGGACAATGTGGTGGCGTATGTAATTTACTAGACTTTCCATCTTTGATTCATTTTTTATTTCTTTCTTTAAAAATTATGGTATGTGTTTATAAAGCAAAACATTTGCCATTTCAATGTTCTTAGGCAGAGTTCATGAACTTATATTTATCGTGTTATTCAAATGTTACCAGATCTGTTTCCAAATTTCCATCCCTCTTAACACTTTTAGGGGAGAGCTATTGTTTCCCCTAAGCAGTAAGCCTTTTCTCCTCTCCCTTCCCCCTACCTATGATAATCTCTCTGCTCTCCATATACTTGCCTGTTCTAGATATTTCATATGGGTAGTATCATACAGTATTTGTCATTTTGCAACTGACTTTTTTCAGACAATATTCGCAATTTGCTTTGTGTCAGAAAGCTGGACGATGATTAGGAGTAATAAAAGAAGTACTGATGCCTTTAAGCTGTGGTGCTGTAGAAGAGTACTGAATATACCACAGACTGCCGGGAGAACAAACAGGTTCATTTTGGAGAGGGTGAAACCAGGCTGCTTCTTGAAGTCAAGGAACCTGTGGCTTTGTCTGACATACTTTGGACAAGTTGCAAGGAGGGACCAGTCCTTGGAGAGGGACATTATATTTGGAAGGGTGGAGGGATAGCACAAGAGAGGAAGACCCTCAATGATATGGGTTGATTCAGTGACTGGGGTAATGGGGGTAGGTGTGTCAGACACAATAAGATTGCACAGGACAGAGCAGGGTTCAGAGCTATTGTACATAGCATCGCTAGGAGTTACAAGTAACTCAATGATACATAAGAATAGCAAACAATGTTTTCAAAGTTCATCATGCTGATCATGGATCAGGACCTTCTTTCTGTGTACAGATGGACAGTATTCCATTAGGAAACCCATGTCTAGTGTGAAGATTTTGAGTGTGGTTCAGCTTTGCAGGAAGACCATCACTTAAGGCCACTTTGAGGCTAAGGGAAAACTAGGACGTTGGAAAAGGGTGATTTTGATTGTTTGTTGCTTTCCTTTTTTTGTATCTTCCTCCTGACCCCTAAACTCTTCCCTCCAAGCACTGGGCTTATTATGTGTCCAACTGACCAGAAGACCTTGCTTTCCCAGTACGATGTTGGTTTAAAAAGAGTATGTGTCTTCCCAGGGACTAGAAGCCTGAGGGGTGAATCTTAAGGAGAAATTTGAGCCAAGCATTAAAAATAATTTCTTGAAAGTGCCAGAGCTTTGTTAGCACTCCTGAGGAAACCTTGCATCATCCAACTTCTTTATGTAAAACTTCTGGCTAGTACCATTGACTCTCTGTAACCTTCTAATGATAATGACAATAATCACAGTGATAAATAGCTATCAATCACCATATTGAGCACTTTACACAAGCTATTACTCATAGTTTAAAATAAGAAAAGCAACGGGGTTCAAAAACCTTTATCAAGTCTCCCAGAGCTGAACGAGGGACAGAGCTAGAGTTTCAGTCCAGCCTGCAGACCAGGGTCCCTCTGTTCCATTTTCTACTAAAGCTCTCAGATGCTCCCCCATCCCCAGGGGTATCTACTGCCCAGACCTCCTTAGAAGTGTGAACAGAGTCGTTGCCAAGTCCCAGAGAAGGCTTATGAGGGAGCATGTTTGGAAGAAGCTAAAGAGCCTCCTCAGCTACAGATACAAACCCTAAATCACATTAAGTTGATGCAGACAATTTCCTATCTCATCACTTTCAAGTCATTTCTCTGAAATCTCTTTGGTAGGATTTCTGGAGGTGTCCACATCAGTCCAGATTGACATTCCCTGGCAACTAGTTAGGGATAGTGGTGAGGTCACATTTAATTCAGGAAACACAGATTTCGTTTCTTTCCAGTCATAACACCTAATAAGCAGCTGCCATTCATTTACCAGCGGGGGCTTGTGTGCCATAAGGGAGAACAGGTATCAGCAGAACTTCCAGACCAAGATAGACTAGTGAGAAAAGTCTACTGATCTACTTCTAAAAATCAGCCCACAAAACCCCAAAAGAATCACAAAGGTTTGACCCTGTTATACATGAAATCACCAAGAGTCAAGGACTGACTTTTCAGAAGCAAAGAAGGACTACAAAAGAGATGAATACTCAAAATGAACCCTAAACAAAAAGCTGTATGAGCGCAGAGGATTTGGGGATTAGGTGGATGAGGCAGACACTTTGTGAAGAGATTTTGTAAGCAATTGAATAAGGGAATGCCGACATATTCATTATGTACTTTGCATTGGTCAAAGGTGGTGGCTGTGTAGATGCCATCAAATTAGCTCTGACTCACAGCGACCTATGAGCACAGCACACAGAGACACAGCCCTGTCATGCACCTTCCTCATAGTCCCTGTACATCATCTTCATACATTTCACCTATTTTAATCCTTATAACGAGGGTGGGAAGTTGATGTTATCAGGTACATTTCACAAAGAGGAAATAGAGGCCCCAAAACGCTTTAGGCAATTAGTTCAGGGTCAGGTGGCAAGTTAACTCCGAACCACTCAGAACCAAGAACTCCAGCCTTGCAGTTCTGCACTCTTGATGTAATCATGACTCTTTGAACCATCTTCTTGACTCGATTCCCCTAAAGATATCACTGGGCACTAGTATGCTCTCATGCCTAAAAGTTTACTCCTCATTATGATGCAAATTGCTCTGTGAGATGCTCACAGAAGTCGTGGCTCTCTGTGTGGCTGCAGTGGGCAGTCTGTGGAGAATTAGTAGGAGAACATAGAGTCTCAGGGGGGGTCAGTAAGTAACACTTTATCATGGGCACAAAGTATCCAGAAAAAGGAAGCTAGAGTCCCATAGGCCATACTTGGTGACCCTTCAGCCCAGCACTCCTGTGCTTTAACTTTCCTCAGGAGATTGTGGGAAAGTGTTTCTCCATCCTCTCAGACTTTACCTCCTATTTCAAGTGGTGTCCACCCAAGGCTCTACAGGACTGTTGTCAATATGGGTTTTCCAGAGTTCGCAAAACTCCTTATGGGGCAGGGCAGCTTGTGATGAACTTCCCAAACTGGTAGCCCAGGCCGACTGTCTGGTCCTAATCCCTGGCTCTCACAGCCTTGCCAGGGTCTTACCTAATTGACATGTTTGGGTGAATGTAAGACAGATGGGAAGCAGCTTCTACTGTCACTCCCAGGGGCTATCTCAGTAGCATTGGGCATCAACTCCTTAGAATCTCTACAGGGACAATATCTACTGAACCAAGAGAAAGACTGCTCGATACAGGGTGATTTCTATCTCCTGTTTCAACATACAACTTAGCCCAAGAGAAGGGAGTGAGCTTATTGGGTCAGTAATGATGCTGAAATTTGGGAATAAACTAAGTCTTAGTCTATGCCCAGGTATTAGAAGCAAGCAGCAGCATGTCCAGGGAGAGTAGCCCTTCCCAGAATGGGCAGATACTCTGTTGTAACTCTTAAGCATTTCTTTCTAAAAATCCTTGCAGTCAGGAGAGGGTTATGGCCCTCCTTTCTGAGGGTTTGGCTAGAGCTGGAATTGTTTCTATTTAATGATATAGGTTCCTGTTGAGGCAAGAGCCAAGGGAGAGGAAGGGAGGGTATTCTTCAGCGGGATAGGCTCTTGAGCCATCACTGCCTGGGGAGACACAGGAACATGAGTGAACTGTCCCCCGAGTCACGGAGCCCATCGCTCAACAGGTCTTTAGAGGAGGTAGGCAACCCTTTCTCCTTACAGCAATGAGGACAGCCCAAAGTGCCAGCACATAATACCATGACTTCAAGATGGTGCCTAGAGTGGTGAGGAGGGCTTCAAACCCATTGGAAGTAGTTAAAACTATGGTCAGAAACAAGGGCATAGCAATCACATCTCTCTAGTCAGATTTTGAGCCAATTAGGAAACAGGTTGCAGTGCCCACCAAAATGATGGGAGGTTGATAGGGATGCAAAGCATTCTAGAATGTGGCCAAAGCATTCTAGAATGTGTCCAAAGCATTCTATAATGTGGGCATGTGAAATCTGCCCAACCCTCTCTTAGGTCCTTGGGAGAATCCAGTAGGACTTGGGAGGTTATACACTCATAGTGCTCACTTGGTCTTCTTGCCTTATTCCCTTATACAGTGAATCACAGAATACCTGTCTTGTCTCTCCTTTATGAAGGCCAAATTGTGCTCATTTCTGCTGCCGACACCACGGCTGAGCTGCTCATTCACAGCTTGCCTGGACTGTTACAAAGACTTCCTTCCTCTTCCCTGACATATTCCGTCAAGCCTGTCTCTGTAAGCCACCTGTATGGGACAGTGCCTCAGTCATGCTACCCCTGCCCAGTGAAGCCTCATTATCATGGACATGGATGCAGAGAGCCAGCTTGGCCAGGCTAGGACCAGTGACTCGTCCACTCACATCCCTCACTGCTTCTACTTCATCTCAATAGAGCTGCTTCCTGTGTCCCCTCGGGCTTTTGCCCTCTTTACCTGCAGCCTACCCATCCCTGAGGTCCACAGCTCCCTTCCTTCCCATCTTTATCACCCTTCAAGCTCCACCTTCAGTTTGATCTCTGCTCTGAAATTTCTCGTCATCAGATTGCAGCAGGATATGATCTCTCCCGTCTCGAATCTTCATTTTCTTTCTACTACTCTTGTAAAATAGGTTGACACAGTGGCTGTAACATGGACTCGAATGATTGTGGACAGCAATGACTGTAAGGATGGCCCACTAGGATTTCTACGAGTTGGAAATATCTGAATAGCAACTAACTGTGGTCTTAGTAATCCCTGGTGGCACAGCAGTTAAGTATTGGCCATTAACCAAAAGAATGATGGTATGATCCCACCAGCTATTCTTCAGGAGAAAGAACTGGCTATCTGCACCCATAAATACTACAGACAAGAAAACTCTGTGAGAGCTTTAGGCTACTCTGATGATGTACCCTGAAGGGAATTGTGCTGCTAACCCAAAATTTGCCTCTCTGATGTTTCAAATCTATCAAAGGCTCCTTGGGAGAAAGATGGTCAATCTCCTTCGGGGAGATTTATAGCCTCTGAAACCCAATGGAGGGTCATCTGTGAGTCAGTTCCAAGTTCACAGCACTGAGTGAGTGAGTGACTTTACCACATGGAATTGCTATGACTGGAAATTGTCTTGATGACACCTAACAACAGCTGCAGTAGATTTAGGATGATCTTTGGC
This sequence comes from Elephantulus edwardii, assembly GCF_000299155.1. NCBI lineage: Eukaryota > Metazoa > Chordata > Mammalia > Macroscelidea > Macroscelididae > Elephantulus > Elephantulus edwardii. Next base: position 3,574,914 of record NW_006399846.1, on the reverse strand, counting down.
AAACCTGTGCTATTTTCCTTACAATGCCGGATGCTCAGTGAGGATCACATTAAGGGCTGGACCTTTTGTTCCCCTTGGGAGAGTACCAGGCCCACAGGGATGTTCCCTTTTTATTTGGAGAATGAATGAGTAAAGTGTGGAGTGTGATTCAGAGTCGGAGTCTAAATTGTATTAAGGAGACCTGAGGTTTATGGGAACAGATAGGCAGTGGCCTCCTGTACCATCTACAACCTCTGAAAACCCACTGGAAGGTCAGCTATGAGTCAATTCTGATTCAATAGCACACAACAACATCTTTAAGAAAAAGAACCCCAAAGTAGACGTGAAGCCCTACTGTACAAGTGAGGGACATTGCAGTTTAAGATTCCTTAGCTTCAGGGTCTCACACACCCATGAATGAGAGAGCAGAGGGCTCATGAGCTGAGACACTGGCTGTTTTCCAGGCCCAGGCTTTCCAGAGCATTCCACCTCATAAAGAAAAGAACTATTCCCAGAGCCAGCTAACTGGGAGGACAAGGAGAACAGGGAGGAAAGTAGCAAGGTGAGAATGAAATAGGAAACACAGACAGCAGTACTGGAGAATACCTCTTTCATATTTTGCCCTTTCTGCCTTAGGCTTGGTCTTATCTCTCAGCTCCTAGAGTATTTTGACTAAGTGTCTTTATCAAATCTCATAAACTCCACCCTCATTTGGCAACTCTTCCTACCCCTCCCCCTGCCCTGCAGCCCCTTTCCCTACTTACCCCCCTCCTTCCCTTGCTGCCTCCAAAATCAATTTTCAGCAAGAGCAGCAGGTTTTGTGCCATCTGGGGCTGCTGGCAGCCTCAGCAGGTCGTAAGCAGCTCAGTCTGTTTCCCTTAAACCAGTCCCCAAATTTCTCTGCCATCCCCAGCCTGGTCTTCCCCTCTTCTCTCCTGCAAGAAGCAGGAAGAGGGTTGGCTTTGGACATGAATGTATTATTGCCCCTGAAGGGTCCCTATCTCTGCAGTGTTTGGCTAGGTGCGACCCCAGCAGCCAGACAGCAAACATGGACCACTTCCCCACCTGTGGGGAAGGACGGATGCGTTAATTGGCAGGAAGGGCACAGAGTGGAGGAAGCTGGAGCTGGGCCAGCATCCACAGAGATGCACTTTTCCTCACCTCAACCCTTGTAGAAGCTGCAGGACTCCATCTTGGTGGAAGCAACATTAGATACGCAATGCCATTCTCATTCTGTCAGGGCCTGAGTGGGCAGATAGAAGTGTCTTTGTTTCGCCTAAGCGGTGTGGAAGGTCTCTCTAGTCCAGAGAGCCCAGTAAAGAATATTCTAAAGGCAGGAGGTGGGATAGAGCTAGAATATATTTGATGTATATTTCTTTGACTGTGGGAATCATTCCAGGAAGCTTCCTTAATTTAAGGCTTTAATCCACACTTCATCCTTACCCCCCACACTTTTAATCTGCACCTCACCCTTACCCCCCACACCCACACAACTGTGTTTTCAGATTTTACATCCTTCTCAAAGTATTTTTTAGCCTTCTAGTAAGGAAAAAAAAAATGCCATTTAGGTGATGTCTCTTTGCATTAGTATTCCACCACAAATCCATCTCCATTATCTTTCTCATACTGCTCTTGATCCCCCAAGCCCTCTATTGTGCTTCAGTTCCTTCATCCTCAGTTCACTTGCCAGCCTCCACCTCCTTCCCTCAGGCCACCAATTTATACAGAAAACACAGAGAGGATTGCTATGATCCTGGAAGTACAGAAGTGAAGGAATGTTAAGTAACATGATGCCACTCCTTCTGTGACTTTGGGAAAATCAAGCTCACCTGGAGCCTTGAGAGTCTCCTCTGTGAAATCAGGGGTTCTCCTTTATAATGAAATTATTTCATTTCCTCAACATCAAGCCAAGTCTCACTCCCCACATAGGTGCTTAGTAAAAGTTTGTTGAATAATATTTTATCCTGAGATCCAAGAAGACGGTGACACTCGCCACAATGTCTGCTAAGTAACCAGTTGACCAGTTGCTGCTGCTTCCAGCTCATGATGGAGCACAGGGTAGACCTGTGCTCTACAGAGCTTGCAGTTTTATTAGAAGTAGATCTCCAAGTCTTTCATGTGAGGTGTTTCTGGGTGGATTTAAATCACCAAACTTTCAGTTAGCAGCTAAGCACATTAGTAATTTCTACCACCGAGAGACTCCTACCATGTATTGTTGTTGTTATGTGCCATAAGTCACTTGCAACTCATAGTGACCTTTTGTACGATATAGCTCTTAACCCTGCCCTATCCTGTTGAGCCAGTCTCACTGACTCCAACACATCTAATCCCATTGCCCCTAGCTACCACGTCAATCCATCTCATTGGAGGGTGCTGAGGGATCAGTTCCAGAACAGAGGTTGTAGCCCTGCAGTAAGATGATGCTTGGACAGCTGAGAGAGGGGGCAAACATATGCATTCTCATTTCTAATCGTCCTCTGCCTCCACACTGTATCAGACACTCGCTGAGTGGAGGATGCAGAGATGTGCAGACATCTTAATCTGGTCCAGGTTGTGATTTCCCTTTTATGGTTACAGTCTTGTCTCTCTGAGAACGTTGCTGAACAATAGCTGAGTGACCGCTCTGTGCCCCTTCAGCTTGCCAGGATAATCCCGACATTCCCTAGGACAAGGTGGTCAGGTTTTATAAACCTAGTATCAGCTACAATTAAATTCCTAGTGGCATTAAAAGAACATGAACTGAACTGTATGTTTTTAGCATAGACATAATGCAGAATTTAAGTTTCTTCCCCCACAAAAATTCTTCTGTGCAATACATAAGGGATGTGCTCTATTATTTAATAGCTTAGAGAATTAAGAAAGACAAAGGATGTATGACTAGCCTAAACTCTGTACCACTGAGTGTAAGCAGAACCAGGAAACATTTTGTTGTGTTATACAAAGGTTCCCACAAGTTAGTGTCAGTTTGATGCTAATTACTAATTAAACACACACACACACAGAGCGAGAGAGAGAGAGAGCGCTCCACCACTCATCTGTCAATTTGTCATATCACGATGTCTTATGTATTACTATGGTATTGGAAACTATTCCATGAATATTTAAAATATCAGTAGGGTCACCCATGGTTAGCAGATTTTAGCAGAATCCTCAGATTAAGGTGGACCAGGAAGAAAAAGCCTGGTGATCTACTTCCAAAAATTAGTCAATGAACACCCTAGAGATCACAACAGAATCTTGTCTGATAAAATGTTAGAAGATGAGAATCCTAGGTTCAAAAGCACGTGAAAAGCAAAGTGACTTCAACTTGGCAATGATTTTCAACATACTAATAAGACCAGGCTATATTTTGTTGGTTGTGATCTGTGGAGTTGATTACAAATGGGATTACCATAAATTGGAGCCAACCCAACAACTAACAAAACGTTTCTCTATCCTCTCTCTCTCTCCTCTTCTCCTACTCTTTTTCTCTCTGGGCAATCTCCTTCCAGGCTATTTAGAGCCTCTGAAGATCCACAGGTATGAGTTGATTCCAATTCAATGGCAATGAACAACATACATACATACATACATACATAAATACATGTATGTTTGTGTGTGTGTGTGTGTGTGTGTGTGTGTGTAGTGGGATGGGGGGATGCTTTAGGCAGAATATGAAATGATCCAGGAAGTAATACAAGAAGATGGAAAGAATATACTGAGTCACTGTATCGAAAGGAATTGTCAGACACAGAAAAATTTAATGAAATGACATATGAACGGAGCCTATGGTACTGAGGAAAAAGTTCAAGCTGCTTTGAAGGAAATAGCAAAAAATAAGTCCCCAGGAATAGATGGTATACTAATTGACATATTTCAGCTAACAGAAGTTGCCCTGGATGTGTTCACCAAGTTGTGCCAAGAAATCTGGAGAACAACCACTGGACAACTGACTGGAAGGGATCTATATTTGTTCCCATTCCAAAGAAGGGTGACCCAACAGAGTGTGGAAACTATGGAACAATATCATTGATTTTACATGCAAGCAAGATTTTACTGAAGATTATCCCAAAATGACTGGAATGGCACATCAGCAGAGAATTTCCAGAAGTCCAGGCTGGGTTTAGAATTGTCCGTGGTTCTAGGGATATTGTAGCTAACGTCAGATGGATCTTGGCTGAAAGTAGAGAATACCAGAAGAATGTCTATCTGTGTTTCATTGATTATGCAAAGGCTTTTGACTGCGTGGATCATAACAAACTGTGGCTGACTCTGAGAAGAATGGGAATCCTAGAACACTTGATCGTGTTAATGCGAAACATATACTTGGACAAAGAGGCAGTCATCAGAACAGAGCAAAGCAACACTGCATGATTCAAAATTGGGAAGGTTGTTTGTCAGGGATGTTTTCTATCTCCATACCTTTTCAATCTGTATGCAGAACAGATTATCCGAGAGGCTGGGCTCTATGAGGAGAGGTGCAGCATCAGGATTGGTGGAAGATCTATCAACAATCTGCATTATGCAGATTACACCATCCTCCTTGCTGAAACTGAGGAGGACCTGAAGTGTTTGCTGCAGAGGGTCAAGGACTGCAGCCTTCAATCTGGATTGAGGCTCAATGTCAAGAAAACAAAGATTCTCACCACTGGAACAATTGGCAGCATCAGGATGGATGGTGAAGAGATTGAGATTGTTAACAACTTTACTCTGCTTGACTCCGCTCTTGGCACCAGCAGCCAGGAAATTAAAAGACATATTGCCATGGTAAAGTCTGATGTTAGGGACCTCTCCAAAGTACTGAAGAGCAATGGTGTCTCTCTGGAGACTAAGGTGCATCTGATACAGGCCATGGTCTTTGCTATCACTTGTTATGCATCAGAGAGTTGGACAATGGGGAGGATAAAAGGAGAATTGATGCCTTTGTGCTTTGGTGCTTGAGAAGTTTTGATTGTGGAACCAAACAAGCTGACGTTATCAGCAACCTCAACATCTTCTTCATTCAGCATAAAGCAATCAGTTGGCCCAGTGGTGAGAATCTTTGTTTTTGATGTTGAGCTTCAGTCCATATTGAAGACTACAGTTTAGCAAACACTTTGTGTCCTTCTCAGTTTCAGCTAGCAAAGTTGTATCATCTGCATAATGTAGGGACTTGATGAGTCTTTCTTCAATACTGATAGCACATTCCTCCTCATAAAGTCCAGGCTCCTGAATGATTTGTTCTGATATAGAATAGGATGCATCTCTGGCGCACACCTTACTTGATCCTAAACCATGTAATGTTTCCCTGCTCTGTTCTAACTAATGCTTCCTGGTCTAAGTATAGGTTTCACATGAGCACAAATAAGTGTCTGGGTTCCCCATTTTCCTCAAGGTTAGCCACAATTTGTTGTGATCCACACAGTCAAATGCCTTTGCATAGTCAATGAAATATAGGTAGACATTCCTCTAGTACTCTCAGCTTTCAGCCAAGATCCATCTAACACTGGCTGTGATGTCCCTAGTGCCATAACCTCTTCTAAAACCAGCCTGTGCATCTGGAAATTTTCTGCTGATGTACTGTTTCAGTTATTTCTGGATAGTCTTCAGCAGGATCTTGCCTGCATGTGATATTAATGATATTGTTCAATACTTTCTACACTCTGTTGTGTCACCTTTTTTTGGAATGTGAATAAATACAGATCTCTTTCAATCCGTTGACCAAGAAGTTATCCTCCAGATTCCTTGGCATAACCTAATAAGCACATCTATGGAAGCTTCTGTTTGCTGAAATATGTCAGTTGGTATTCTACCAATTCCTGGGGGCTTGTTTTTGCCAATTCTTTCAGAGCAGCTTGAACTTCTACCTTCATCACCATAGGCTCTGGCTCATATGTTGTTTCATTGAATTCTTCTGTGTCAGTTAATTCTTTTTGGTACAGTGCCTCTGTATATCTATGATATAATTCACATTTGTTGTTGTGGTTAGGGGGTTATGTGTGAGTGAAACCGAGAGACTCTACACATGATGTGGTTATTAACAATGAAAATTATTAGCCATCATTCTTGAGTTGTCATAGTTTAAATTGCGCCACACCAAAATACATGTAAACTCATATCAACCATGATCTCATTATTGTATAATTGTCTTCTATTTTGTAATCTGATGTACTCTTCCATTTTGTGATATGTTATAAAGTCAGACTTTTACATATTAATTAACCAGGACTGGTTATGCTAAGGAGAATTACACTGCGTTTGTTATGTTATTGAGGCTGGATTAGAGTAGGATGCCACATCCTTTCTCAGGACACAGCTCTGATCCTATGTAAAGGCAGTACCATGCTGAGAATGTATCAGTTTTTTCCTTACAAAAGATAAAAGGAGAGAGAAGCTAGTAAAGAAAGAAGGACCTGACTGTCAATGAGAAAGAAAAGCCAGGAACAGAGCACATCCTACTACCCAGAGTCGTGAAAATCTTCTAGACCTAGGGAAAGATTAATTGCAAAAAACACATAGATCTCTAAGGAATGCTAAGCCCATTGTATAAAGGAGACAAGGGCTGTCCCCTACAATCAACACAGAGAGAACACGCCCCCAAGCCATTAGCATGAATTCAGGCTTCTAGCCTCCTAAACTGTGAGAGAGATAAGAAAAAAAAAATTATTCTGATTAAAGCCATCCCTGGCGGGATTGTTCTTACAGATTTGCTAGATAACTAAGGCTGAGTACCCTATGTATGATTACTAACAATCAAGTCCCCCAATATGTAGGCCACATGGAAGCTTTTAAACAAGAACAGTCACACAGCAGGAATGTAGACAAACAATAGCGTGTGGTAATTCTTTCTTGCTCCAAATACCTCCATTAAAGTTCTACAATTGATTGGCCCTAGATCCTACAGCACTTGCCATCATTTGAAGGAGTGTGTGCAAGCCTTGTCCTCACAGAGCTGCTGAATCCCTACAGATCTCCTTCCATTCCCCAGTCCTGGTCTCAAACTGGAAGATAGGGTTGGGACCATCTTCATTCTGCTTCCATATTTCCTGTGCTGAAGAGTTGGTGATTTTGATTAAAATGTTCAGAAATGATGTATGTATTTCTGTCAACAGAACTCCCTGACCTAACATCAAGAGTGCTAGGACAAAAGAAGGGCTCTCGGTCTCTGTTAACTACATTTAGCAAGTGTCATGGTATGTATGTCCAAGAGCTGCTTCTATCAATCGAAGGATGTCCTAAGTAGAAAGTCCTTGGACAATTAGGTAAAGCAGGAGAAGAACGTCTGTCACTGGGAGTAATAACTACTTTTTCAAGCATATCCCCACAACACCCTGTAAAGTCTTCAAAGCCTTGACCTTTTTCCCTAGTGAAAAAGGATTTGAACCACCAGCCTTTGAGTTGGCAGCCCAGCTCCTTACCAACTAGCCCGCATGCATAGAAGCAGCCCAATAAAGAGGCCTTGGCATCCATAGGAATGATTTTGGGGAAATGCCTTATCTTACTTCGGGATCTTTGTTATATCTTTGTTTGTTATCTTTTATCTCAGATGGAAATCTCTCTTAAAGTTCTCTCTCATTCTAGACAATATGATCCTCTGGATAATTTGTTGTTGTTGTTATTTGGCATCAAAACACCTGTGACCAATAGTGACCCTCTGTACAGCAGCTCTGAACCCTGTCCTGTCCTGAGCCAGTCTCACTGATTCTGACACACCAACTCCCATTGTCCCAGTTACTCTATCAATGCATCTCATCCGGGGTTTCCCTCTCCTGCACTGTCCCTTCACCCTTTAGAGCATGATGTCCTTCAAGGACCGGTTCCTCCTGCCTACGTGCCTAAAGTATGTAAGAAGGAGCTTCAAAATCCTAGCCTCCAAGAAGAGACTTGGTTTCACCTTCTCCAGGATAGACCTATTTGTTTTCTTGGTATGTTCAAGACTCTTCTCCAGCACCATAACTCAAAAGCATCAATTAATTCTTCTTCTGTCATCCTTAGTCATTGTCCAGCTCTCTGATGTATAGCAAGTAATTGTGAAAACCATGGCCTGGATCAGGTGCATCTTAGTCTACAGATTGGTACTGTTGCTTTTTAGGTCCCTGCAAGCTGATTTTCCCAGTCCATTTTGTCTTTTGATTTCCTGACTGCTGGTGTAAAGAGTGTTGATTTTGGAGCTGAGCAAACAGTAATTGTTAACAACCTCAGTGTCCTCTCCATCTATCATGGTGCTGCCAACTGGACCAGTAGTGATAATATCTGTCTTCCTGATACTGAGCTTCAACCCATATTTAAGACTACAGTCCTTGACCTTTTGCAGTAAGTACTTCAGGTCCGCCTGTTTCAGCAAGCAAGATTGTGTCATCTGCATAAGGTAGGTTGTTGGTGAGTCTTTCCTTCAATCCTGATAACACATTCCTCCTCATAGTATTAGACTGTGATAGAACACTGCACTTGCGACTCTGATGGCCCATTTGAATTCGTGAAGTGTCACTAACTAGTAAGATCGATTAGTACATAAGTTGCTTCACTTGTGTAAAAGGAATAGGAATGTTAATAAACTCCCCCCTTACAAAGTTGTGTTTAAAAGTTAACTCAGACATCAAGTATGAAAACATCTTTGGAAACTGTAGAGCAAAACTGTTTGTGAAGCAGCCATTGTTGCTGTGGAGTCAATTCCAGCTCATCCTGATCCTGTGAGATAGAGTGGAGCTGCCTCATAGGGTTTCCAAGAGAAACGCTGGTGGCTTCATGGTAAGCAACTGTGCTGCCAATTGAAAGGCTTGCAGTTCAAATTGACGAGCTGTTCTGCAGGAGAAAGCAGCACAGTTTCCTCCCATGCAATTTACTGCTTCAGACAACCCACTGGAGGGTCAGCTTTGAGTCAGTTCTGACTCAGTGATGCACAACAACAACAATCTTTATGAAAGCAAACTGCCAGTCTTCTCTTTTCCTTGCAGAACAAAGTTGGAACCACTAACATTTCAGTTAGCAGCAGAGCACTTAGCCACTGCAACATCAAGGGTCCCGACACACTGCTGGATGAAATAGTTGAATGGGGTCTATAGACTGAGGATTTCACAAAATCAACTGCACAGAACAAATAAGAATGGTGGCAAGTTGAGATGGTATGGCGTGGGAACGGGCAAAAGAAGAACAAGAAACATCTTCAGTGTAAGCAATACACACTTTAGACTTCTTGGCTGTTAATTACACGAAGAAACCAACAGACTTGTAAACCCATCTGCTGCATTGTAGATGATTCCATAAGGCTGAAATCTGATCCTAGATCTTGGAGAGTGGATTGAGTAGTTGGAGTCAGGCAGGAAGCACTGTGAATAAAACAATAGGAAGGCGCATTTGTATCATTCTTTACCATTTTCAAAGCACATATAGATACATTATCTCATTTGATCCTTATTATACCCGTGTGAAGTAGGTATTGGGTTCCTATTTTTTAAATGAAGCAACTGAGACGGCAGGAGGATAAGTAATATGCTCAAAGTCACACAATTAATAAACAACTACATTTAAGCTGGGCATTCTGACTCCAAATTCCTTTTTTTCCCTTTCTTTTTTTTACAAGTTGGAGAAAAAAAATCTCAAAGTTGCAAAATTGTTATTTATCTTATTGGATTCACTGAGGAAAATGAATTTTTCTTAGTTTGCTGCCAAGCTGTATTTTAGTCTTTCTATATAGCACTACCAGTAGGCTTTCTTAACTTACAAACAAGACCTCTAGAAAACACTCTGGAGGCCAGTACTTGTAACCTAAATAAATTACAACATAAAACTCACTATTTAGTGGTATTGAGTTGGTTCTAACTCAGAGTCCACTCTCCATTTGAGGTCCAAGGCGGTAAATCCTACTAAGAGGAGACCATTGATCTTTCTCCCTCAGGGCTGCTGGTAGCTTTGAACCACCAGAGAGTTTTGACCTTTGGTTTAGAAGCATCATTCACTACAGACTAAGCCATCAGACTTCCCTAAAATGCAACACAGATTATAAAAATGCATAGAATAAGTTCGTGAATGTAAAGCTTAGAAGCATTATTGTCTTAACCAAAGAGTAGGTTACCAAGACCCCAAGAAAAGGACTATGTAATCAACTTGACCTGAGCCTTGGGTTCTAGAAAATCCTGAATCCTCGATGTCCTTGAAATATTGGTTCCAGGTGCGGGACACTGACCTGCATTAGATCCTCATCCATTGTCTAAAGTGTCTACAAGAAGATATTATCTGCTAACACAATATGGTATTTGAAGATAAGCATTGCCCACATCAGGGAAATGTCCTGCGTGATGTAGAAAAGTTGAAGGAGCTAATTAATATCCAATTCAATGTCAAAAGTAGGTGAAGAAGACAGGCCCCACCTCAGGTCTTCATTTTCTTAAGCCTCAGTGTGCCCAGGCCCCTTGTGAGAGGATTCTGTAGAGTTATTGGAGGTTTGTCTCTGAATAAGAGGAAAGACCAAAGATATTCTAGTGTTATGCTAGTCTCCTGACTCTGTTACTTCTTAGGTAAGGCAAACCTAGTGAAATTGAGATGAATTCAGGCAAGCTAAGCACCCTAGCCATAAGTAGTCATTCTCTGACTGTGCTCAGTGAGTTTGTCACAGAATGAAAGGTGCCTGTTTTGTTTCTGTGATTTTTTCCCCCGCTCCCCACATCAGTGATATTAGCCCTGGTTTATCGAATGACATGTAGAAAAATCACAAATACTCTCTGGGCTTTAGTTTCTGTTTACAAAACATTTGAAGAATAACAAATAACCCCTACTTCTTTGCTAAGCTTCTGTGCAGAGTAATGAAATACTGGAAAATTCTTTTGATCAATTACTTTCCCCTTCTAACAAATAGAAGAGATCAGTGGAGGGTGTGACCCAAAAAAAGTATCTCATCCAGTAACAATTAAAGGAATTACAACATAGGCAAGCAGACATGCTTTTAATGTCTTTTGTTTAAGGCTAAGACATGGTTTTTGTCCCAGGGAATTAATAATGTTGCAAAGGCAGTTACTGAAGTGATATTGGTAAATCTCATTTAATTTTATTTAACCAAATGCTTGTACATCCAGAAGAGAGGCCATCTTAAAATTATTGCCTTGTACAATTATTTACATGTTCCAATATTACTTACATTACTCCACACATTTCTGGCTTCTTCCTTACTTTGCTGATGTACCAGTTTTAAAGAGAGAGGTGCCTTTCACCTTTCTCAGTGGAAAGAATCTTCACCTGAGTCCTCCACTGCAAGAATACAGCTAAGGGTCAGGGCTGAGAGCCCAGGTTATCAGCTTCTGCCTTCTGAAAGGCACACCTGGGTGCTTGGAGGTATCAGGTGATCTAGGAGGGAAAATGCAAAGCAGGATGGATTGGTTTCAAGAGACAATGGGAGCAGAGGATCAAAGGGTCTGGGAGGCACCAGCAGGCCTGAGAGCAGGCGAACCTCAGTGACACACAGCCAGTGTCATTTTCTAGGAAGAGATGTCCGATTTCCAGAAGGAGTTGGAAAATGGTTACTAAGTGGCTACGTTTGAGTTCTTCCTGTATGGGCAGCACCTTGACCTATAAGCTCAGCAATTGGAGGCTTTGCAGGGCATGAAGCCAGACACTTTTTACAGATGCACAAACCTCCAGCCAGGATTTAAAGTTAGATAAACTCTTTCATTTTTTCCCAATTGCATGCATCTGAATACCCTTCACCCTTATTTTTACCAAGAAAAACTGCTCTTTAAGATTTACTGATGAGGTTTCAAGAAAGCTCAGCTGATACTAGATTCCTTCTTAAAAAAAAAAACTCTAAAGCTCACTGTCATCAAAATGCTGATCTAGAACAATCCTCCTTTAGGTTTTTGATGCAGTGAATCTTAGCCTTTGGAACCACTGGTGAATTCAAAACCCCAGAGAGGCTTGACCTTTAGTTTAGTAGTCAACTCACTCTAAACTCCATCTTCAGAGCTCCTTCAACAGTCTAATTACATTTTAATGAAGAGGCTGACTAACCTTTCCCCTATATCCAATCAAATAGCCTAGATATTTATCGATCAATTACCCTGCCAAGGGCAAGACATGCACTGTGAAAGAAGCAATTATGTGTGGTGTCCTTCCTCAAAGATCTTATTTTCTAATCAACAGCACTCAACTGTATCATAGCTGTCCTACAAGGTCGAGTATCCTAAAGATAAGTGCTTCACAGTACTGTGTCATTTCCAATTACATGATGTTGAGTTGAGAAGGAAAGCTACAAGGAGGCATGATGGCTGAGATAGGTTTTGAAGGAACTAGAGAACATCACTAGTTAGTAATGGGCATAGTGGCCTTTCAAGAGAGAATGAGGAGAGATGGGAACAAGCTGACACAGAGAGTTTGACTCAGGGTAGGAAGTGTAGAGAAAGACAAACCTGGAAAGGTAGGATAGGTACACATTCAGAGGATTATACTAAAATGTTCTCTTGCAAGATTATGTGTTATGTGCTGTTGCGTTGACTACAACTCACACTTGAAACAGATCCACACTTTGCACCCTCCTACACCATGCTCATGATCTCCAAAGGACTGGAACATAATTGTTATGTCAACTCATCATATTGAAGGTCTTTCCCAACATGACTTCTTTTTTCCAAGGACTAGGACCTGCTGATAATATAAGCAGAGTATTTGAGATGAAGTTTCACCACCCTTGCCTCCGTGAGCAACCTGGGTCCACTTCCTCTAAGAGTTGTGTTTTCTTTTGGCAGTCCATGGTATATAGTCCTCTTCTCCAAAATCACAGTTCAAAGGCATTAATTCTTCTTCAGTCTTCTTTATTCATTATCCAAATTTCAGATGCATAAAAATCAATCAAAAATACCATGGTTTGGGTCAGGCATACTTTAGCCTTTAAACTAACATCCTTATTCTTTAATACTTTGAAAGAGGCCCTAACGGTAGATTTTCCCTATGCAACAACATGTCCTTTGATCTGCCAAGTGCTGCTGCCATGAGTGTTGATTGTGGTTCCATGTAAAATAAAATTGTTGACAATTTCAAATTTTCTCCATCAATGGTGATGTTGCCTGTTGGTCCAGTGGAAGGATTTTTTCTTTTCTTGACGTTAAGATGTAATTAAGGATCCTTTGATTTTTGTTCTTCTGTAGTAAGTTTCAAGGTCGTAGTTTTTGAACAGGGTATCTACATGGTCTCTTTACAAGGTTTGAAACGTGTGCTAACGATGAAATATATGGAAGAAGTAGATGAAGAAGAAATAGAAGGGCATTACAATTTTTTTGAGAGAGGTGGTGCAAGGCCTACATTAGCATATTTGGCAGTATAAGGAGGAAAAAGATGGTGGTGATAGTGTGGACATGGCACAGACACCTTCTCCATGTATCATTATTGCAATCTTGATGCATGCAATGCTTTGTGATGGCTCAATTGTAATGAATTGTGATACAATGCATGCAGAGCCAAATGGAATGGACCTTGGACTGTCCAGTGTTTCTGATGTTCTGCTTCATATGAATGACTGGGTTGACAGAAATCATTAATTGTCTACTTTGGGGAGGGGCCTCAGTGCCAGTATCCATTCTTATCCATATTATTTGGTTCCTGATGTTGGATGCAGGGTCAGTTACTATACAGACATTCAGTTCCATAAAACAGTATGCGCCATTTTCTGAACGTCTTCAGGACTGTAAGACAGGAAAGACACCAGAGATGTGAATTCAGAGGTTAGAGACAGAAGTAAACATAGAAGAGAAAGAGAAAAGGTACAGGGGGACAAAATAATTTATAGAAGAAAAAAAATTTCTTTTAGATAACCCAGAGAACAATCCAGAAATATTGACAGAATACAGGACACATAAAAGCCAAGATAACTGAGCACCCCAACCAACTTTCTCTGTGAGATGATTCCCAGGTGATGGAAGTACATGGCAAAGACTGTCCACCGGGGGGAAAGGCTATGTGTGTAGGTATGCCTAATTAGTTCCTAAGTTTGTTGCTACCAACATTAATCAAATTAAAGGATGAAGATGAAAGAAAGAATGGGTTGAGTTCACCATTTCTTGTTACAGAGTTTTCGAGAACCTGCTGGACTCCCCTGTGAGGGTTTCTTCTGTGCTACCCTTGAGGCTAATTAATATTCCAGCTCTGGAAAGATTAAGGAGGACCATGCCTGTCTCTGGGAATTTGTTTACAACATTTTTTCCTCTAACCTGCTGGACAAGGAAGGCTCTGAAAAGTGAATGGTTGAGGTTAGAAAAAGAGAAACTTATAAAATATCGTAGTTTGGGGGGGAGGGGGTGTTGAACTCTTTTATGGCTATTTGCATATGTTGCCAATTGCCATTGAGTTGATTCTGCTTCATAATGACCTTGTGCATCATGGTGGAACTGTGCTCCATAAGGTTTTCAATATATAATTATTCAGAAATAGATTATCAGGCAAAGGCTATTCCCTGGGATGCTTCTGGATACACTCGAACCCTCTACCTTTTGACTAGCAGCCAAACCTATAAGCAATTTGCACCACCCAGGGATTCCATATCTCTTCTCTGAGAGAGTTTGATTAATTAGAAAACAAAATATGAATTAATCTGCCGGACCAGACAACACTTAAAATGTTAATGGCTTAATATTTCCAAAAGGTTTTTCTTGATTTCTTACTATGTTAGAGTCTGATAAAGTTCAAAAGGCTTAGTCATCTTTTAGTTATGAGCTTGAGATACTTACAGTTACCCTGAGGGAAGAAGAAAGAGCTGGAAGAATTTGCAGTGTTTTAAAAAGACAGGCCTCAGTTGACATGAATCAGCTCTGCCAGAAGTCACGTGCTTTCAACCTAACTGCAAGGAAGGCTGGGAAATACAGAGGGGCCTATGAATCCCTGGAGCCACAGAGCGTTTGCTCAGGGGTTTCCTGGTGGTCGGGGGAGGGAGGTGAACCCAAAGAATCTTTAAATCACACTCACCTCTCAGTACTTTTTGTCTCCAGGATTTATTTCACATTCTGCTCACTTGGAAATATGACAAAGCACCTGATAAAGTAGCAAATGGAAGGGGGATAGTCTTGGATATAGAATTAAAATTCTTACCCTGGGGTCTGTGTTCTTAACTTTAGAAGCCATGGGAGGGGAATAAGGGAGAGACAGAAGACAATGGGAGGTGAAGAATGCAGGGGCAGCTGAAACATTGCTTCATTGTGTTCCCAGATTCCAATACTGCATCATTGGCTTCCAGAACACCAGTGTGACCTCATTGGATTCCAGTCTCTATATTTGTTCACCATCAGTGCCTATTACTGTAAATAATCGAAAGGAATATAATAGGGTGAGAATTACTGTTGCCATCTCCTTTTGCCTTTCATAAAATCTTTTTATATCAGTGGGGTCTGGCCCCAGCCACTCCCAACTCTATAATTAATTCTAGTAGCTATGAAGATTGAGATTTAGCTAATGATGTTTTATGGTTTAGTCTTGGGGTCTTTCAGGGATTCTAAGCTTTAAGCAAAGATGTTACAGGTGAGCCTAGATAATTGCGTTAAGGACATGTCGACCTTTATGCTGGTTCTTAAATTTCACCAGTGAGCAAGTGGACCCCTCAGACCTGGTGTGCTAAATAGAGGGGGGTCCAGTCTCTGACCTCTGCTCTTCAGGCATACGAGAAGAGTTTGGGTCTCTTTAGTTGTGTAGGTTGTTTTTTTGGTTTTTTGGGGTTTTTTTTTTTTTTGGTTTTTTATGATATTTTAAAGAAAGTTTACAGAAAACTTGGATTTCCATTCATTCATTGTTGCACATTTTCCTCGCTACCTCCCCTGCCCCACCCTGCTTCCCAGGGTCTCTTTAGTGTTAACTGTCTTCATTCTATCACCCTTGTCATTCAGCCATTCATTATCTTCTAGCATGTGAATATGCAGAGCATTCTCTTGCTTAAGATGCCACTGCAGTTCCTGATGTTGCCTGGACTGTAGGAAAATTTCATGGAACTATTGAAGCATGTGGGTATAAGGCCTGGGGACACAGATGTGTTATAGCACCATCATCTAGTGGAAAAAAAGAAATACTTAAAGGGACTGACGGAGCCCAATGGCAGTAGGGTAACTTTAAGTCATTTCTTTCCTATGTGTCTTTTTTCATATTCCATCACGCTAGTCCTCATCTCTGGGACTTAAATCCTTTCCTTTAGTTGCCAGTCTATCACAAATCTCCATGATTTTTCACATATTCTTCCCTCTAATGGGATATCATTTCTTAGTAAACTTCTCACCTTCTGCTGATGACTAAAACCTCCCACAAACATTTCATATCCTTGACCTCAGTCTCTTCTAGCTTAAACCTACAGCTCCTTGTTTTGTGTTATTACAGTTTCTTCTACTTAACCTTGTTACATGCAGTGCCATTCCCACTGTCCTGTGATATTCATGCATTTATCTGTCACAGGCAAATGGGTTACCTAAGATGGGTTTAGGTACATGGTGTTGGTGGTGGTTATTGTTACGTGCTGTGGAGTTGGAACCCTCCAGTGGGTTTTCTGAGACAGTGAATGGCATGGGAGGAGATTGCCCATCTTTTTTCTATGGAGCAGGTAGTGGATTCAAACCATGTGCCTTTGGTTTGGCAGTTCACCTCCTTACCACTAGGCCACCAGAGCTCCCTGGCTACATGGTAGATGCTCATTATGCATTTTGAGGAAATAAATAAATTTAACATGTTTATTCTTTTTCTATGTACAAAGATAATTTTGAGACTGAGAAAGACAATGACTGCAAGGTGCCTGTGATGCTTAGGAAAAAATTGGGAGACCTCAAACAATATTTTGAAAGCTCCAGCTTCCATATATCCTTACATCTTCAGTTAACATGGTAACAACAGGCAACTGCTGGTCTCTGCAGCGTCCTCCTTTCTCCTGTCTATGCTGATTCTCAGAGTGGAGGGAGGAGATGAGATTGAGGGTTCCTGCAGGCTCTTTAGTCAGGCTACTGTAAAATAATACAATCTCCATGGCTGAGAAGCCTGTGGTCAGGGTAAGCCACCCTCCACCTTGTCATTAAGCTATTGTGCTTGGATATTAATAGTCTTGGACAATGTTGTCTGTGTGGGCAAGTGCTGCTTTTTCCAAGCTGTGTAAGCCCCCATCTCTCAGAGACAAAGTGCTCTACAAATAACCACAGCATGTTCTGAATTCCTCTGGGAAAGGAGCCTGGGGATAATTAACAAGGCAAGACGGAACAGAGCTCTGGACATAGCTCTCAGACCCAAAACTCAGGGCAGCCCAGAGCTGAGGCTAGAGGACTGATTGGGGCCTGAAATAGAAGGAGCATAGGCCATTGGAGGGGGGCCTGCACTCTTGAATATAAATCTTGCCTCTATAAGGAATCAACTGGGAACCTCAGAGACATTGAGACTTTCTGGGGTTCCATTTCTTCATCTGAATTAAAGTTCTGTCTTTCTCATAAACTTCTTAAGATAATCAAATGGCACAATAGTGGGGGGGAAACACTTGTCAATGCAAGAGACCGTAATAAGGATGGTGATAACACTTTGCTAGAATATATTCTAGAAAATAAACAAAGATGAGTTATCTTCATGCTGAACTCTTCTTGAAATAAACAATAACTAAAGTACTGGGAATAGGATTTTGATACCATTTCTCTCTCTGCATTTAGTGGACCTGCCTGATATTTGTCCCACTTTATAAGGTTGTGACTTTGAGTAGGTGACATCATCTTTCTGTGCCTCAGTTTCCCCAAATATGGAGTGTGCAGATAGTAGTATATAGGGAACTGAGCAGAGTGACTGGCATTCAGTAAGCGCTCCATTAACGTTAACTGGTAGTGCAATTGTATTGATGTAATCCTTAGCCTTTTAAGAGCTCTACCATTGGTTTTCACAGTGATATAACTCAGAATAACACAAACCCCTGATTATTTCATGCAGAGGAAACATAAGAAGTAGAAAAGAAATCCACAAGGACTAGATTATCCACTCCAACCAGCATGAACCAACAGGGACCCAAGTGTCTGCCTATGGCTTTTCATTTTGTAAAAGCTCATGTTGATGAGATTTAATATGCAGGGGTAATATATGCCACACAATTCACAGATCATAGTGAGAAATCTGCTGGATCCATGTGCCCAAGGAGCTTTAGATATGATGTCACCTGATTCCTTATGTTGGCATGAAAGAACCTTATGAGAAGGGTGAGCTAACCCTTACTCAAGGAATGGAGTCTCCTCCCCCCTAAAAAAATGAAAAGGATCATAAAATCTTGGGTCTTGACTAGAATTCCTTGACACAGAGATATACATTTTCCCCACCTCACCCCAGACTCTCAAAACACTTGCATCTGGTTACCCAAGGAGCTTACTGGAATGCATGTCTCTTCTTGTGCCCCAGCAAGAGTTAATCAGAAACTTGGGGATAGACTTGAGATGTATGTGAAGCCTTTTCTGAGTAACCTCCTGTCACTCAAGTCTGGGAATCCAGTTCCAAGCAGATAGTAGTGAATCTAGGTTTATCTGTGGCATAGATTAGAAATCAGAGTGGAACTGGGGAGATTAGAGGCAGCTGTGGCTCCCTAGGCAGCCTGACGGATTCCAGCATCTGGTTGCATGAGAAGCAGCATTCAGGCCTGTAGCAAAGCCCTGGATATTTTCCACTGCCACATTTTCCTAGTGGCTTAAGAAAGACAACTGTGTGTAGAGATTGTGACCACAGACTTGAGCTGAAATTGGAAGAGTGAGGAATTTTGGGGACTGGAACCGCTATATGTGAAATCTCTTAGGCTCAGGTTTTTAAGAACCTGAAGAAGTTCAGAGGGATAACAGGTGTTCTAGTTCTAGATTTTTTTTTCTGTTTAAATTATCCTTTTTATTAATATTACCACTAGGATCATGGCATAAATATGATTTACTGCATCTAAAGATGAACCAATACAAATTAATAGTTCTGCAAATGATAAGAAAGTATATGAGCTCATGCTCGAAGTCTATGCTAGTGAAAGTAAGCAGTGAGTGTGGTTACACCAACTTTTTCAGTCCAAAAGATACTAAACACGCAATCATGATGCATTGATAATTACTGGTGACTTGAATGCAAATCTTGGAAATACTGAGGAAGTAGTACATACAAAAAGTATGACCTTGGTTACAGAAAAGTGCCTGGGAATTCAATGATTGAATTTTGTATGTTCAATGATTTATTCGTTGCAAACACTTAAAAACACAACACAAAAGGTGACATTACATAAGAACCTCACATTATGGACTGCACAGAAATCAGATTGACTGTATCTGTGGATAGAATCATTAGAGAAGTTCAACATCAGCAGTCAAAACCAGGTCAGATGCTGATGGTGGAACAGACTATCAGTTGCTTATGTGAAAGTTCAAGTTGAAGCTGGAGAAAATTGAGACCAGTCCACAAGAATCAAAATATGACTTTTAGACTGTCCCAAATAAATTTAAAATTCATCTTCAGAATGAGCATTGGACACGATCTTTAATCATCTGATAAAAGATTAGATGAGTTATGGGATCACATCAAGAATAAGGTTAAAGGTTGCTACAAAGACAGAGGAGGAAGAAAAGACCAAAATGGATGTCTGAGGAAATTCTAAAAATATTACTAAGGTGTCAAAAATCCAAAACAAAAGGGATACATGCCAAAACAAAAGAAATGAACAGAAGATTTCAAAGGGCAGATCGAGAAGACAAAGTATTAGAATGGAATGTACAAAAGATCTGGAGTTGGAGAATAAAAAGGGAAGAACTTGCTTGGCATTTCTAAAGTTTAAAGAATAGAAAAACCAGTTCAAGCCTTGAGTTGAAATACTGAGAGATGCTTTGGATAAAATCTTAATTGATCCAGGAAGCATTAAATGTAAATGGATGTGAACTAACTCAGTCAGATAAGGACAAATACTACCTAAGACCATTATCATAAAAATAGAATAATAAATAACTAGCAAAAAGTGTATATATGTCTAAAAAGGAAGGCCCAGGAAAAGGGGAAAAAGTGGAAATCATTAGTATAGCAGAATTTAGTGGGTGTTTTTTGGAAGGTGAAGGAATAGGAAAGATTCAATGGGGAATAAAAAAATATAAGGTAATTCACATTGAACTAAGGCCACCACTATCTCATCTTTGCAGGTTTCTGCAAGATCTTTCCAATTTCCTTTACCCCCGTCCTTCAATTAATTTTATAAAACACAATGTATTAGAATGATTGCATAAAACATGCAAACAAATCAAAGTGTGAAACACAATGTATATGAATTTTGTATGCAAACCTATATAAAAGATTTTTTTTAAATAGGGTACTACTGGACATAGAATAATAGTAATTGATTTTATAAAGTACCGTGACTGTGAATGATTATATGAAATAAAATGTAAATGAAGGATTGTAGAAAACATAATATAAATGAATGAAACACAAAGTAGACAAATTATTGCATGCATACCAATTAAAAAAGATAAATAAACAGAATCATTCTACAAAAGAATTTTGTTGAAATTAACTGGTTGAACATGAAAAAATTCAGGAAGTACCATATTATCAAGAGCCAATGGTAAGGAAGGAAAAAGTTCAAAGCACACTGAAGGTATTAGCAAAAATAAGCCCCCAGAAATTGATGGAATACCAATTTGACATGTTTCAATTAATAGATGCAGCCCTGGATGTGCTCAACAGTCTATGTCAGGAAATTTGGAGGACAGCTGCCTGACCAACTGACTGGAAGAAATCCATATGTTCCATTCCCAGGAGAGGTGATCCAACAGAATGTAGAACTTACTGAATAATATAATTAATATGACATGCAAGCAAAATATGTCTGAGGATCATAAAAGAGCAGCCAGAATAGTACAGTGACAGAGACCTGCCAGAAGTTTGAGCTGGGTTTAGAAGAGGCTGTGGCACCAGGGATATCATTGCTGATGTCAGATGGATCCTGGTGGAAAGCAGAGAATACCAGAAGAATATCTATTTGTGTATTATTAACTATGCAAAGGCATTTGGCAGTGTGAATCATAGCAAATTATGGCCAGTGTTGATAAGAACAGGAATCTCAGAACACTTACTTGTGCTCATTCAAAACTTACAGCTAGGCCAAGACACTATTTTCCCAAAGAGAGCAAAGGCTCACTGCATGGTTTAAAATCATGAAAAGGGTACATCGGGGTTGTATGCTTTCTACATATTTACTCAGTTTGTACACTGAGCAAATAATTCAAGAAGCTGGGCTCTATGAAGAATATGTCATCAGGATTGCAGGAAGACTCATCAACAGCCTGTGTTTTGCAGATGATACAACTTTGCTGAAAGTGAGGAGGACTTGAAGCTCTTGCTGCAGAAGATCAAAGAATACTGCCTTCAATACAGACTGCATCTTAACATCAAGTAGACAAAAATCCTCACCACTGGACGAATAGACAACATCATTATACGAGGATAAAAGGTTGAAATTGATATTTATTTCCTCTTACTTGGATCCACAGCTGACTTTCCTAATGCAATTCGTCTCCTGATTTCCTGGCTGCTGTTACCAAGAGTGATGACTGTGGAGCAAAGTAAACTAAAACTGTTAACTATCTCAATCTCTTCATCATCCATACTGATGCTGCCAATTGGCCCAGTGGTGAGAATCTTTGTTTTCTTGATATTGAGCTTCAATCCATATTGAAGACTGACTATCTGAAGTTATTTCTTGCGTATAATGCAAGACAAAGGATAAACCAAGCAGATGTTGCATTGGATTTGGAAGTCTACATGCTTTTGCTTTGTTGGTGTGTTTATTTTGTTTTGAAGGGAGTGGTAAAAACATTTAACTTTTATAATGATGTTTTATTTTAAAATGAAGAATTAGTGAGAAGCAATGAATGTCGTTTTCAGAGTCTCTTTGGGGAATCAGCCTCATGGGCCACTCACATGTGAATGATAAGGAGGAAGAATAGTCTGCTTCAATGTCAGGCTGAGCTGTTGTGAATACAGAACAATAATGGCATCTCTGAGGAAACCCTCCTTTTGCCAGCTCCAGATATGGTTGCTTTATGATATTAGACACTTCGTGCGTTTTCTCATGTGCAAGGGGTAGAATGATATCACACAAATAATAGTGGTACACAGGTTTGCTTTGCTTTGTTTTGTTGGGAGGACCCATCAGTTTCCTGATACACATAGTGGTAAGTGGGTTTTTTAAAACAAACAAACAAACAAACAAACATAAAAACCTAGAAGATTATGCTATTATAACCTCTCCAATTTGCTCAAGTTTCAATTTAAGAAAACAAAAATGATCTAAGTATCAGTATTATCTTTATGCTATAATATGCAGGAAAAGAAAAGTTTCCTTTCTTATTGTTTAGGTCCATAGAAGCAGAAAGAATTCACTCTCTGGAATCAGTGTCCCCCCTACTATGTCTCAGGTTCCAGTGACAGGAAACAAGGTAGATTTATTGCCTGGAAGTAGGTTCCAAATATGAGCATTTTCAGTTCTTTTTTAAGAGAAGACATTTTTGAAAATATCATGACATCAATGTTCTTTACAAAACTGTTCCCAATAACCAAAAATGTGAAGCAACATAAATGTTCATCAGTAGATAAGTGAGTGTGCAGTGTGGTATAACATATGAAATTGTTTCACATTACTATCAAGTGGGAACAAATACATAGCTGACTCTCGATTGGGTTTCCAAGCCTGTGAGTTGCACAGGAAGAAATTGTCTAGCCTCCTCCTTCCGAGTGACTGGTGGATTCAAACCGCCAGAGAGGCATGGTCTTGGGTTAGCAGTGAAACTCCCTACAGACTACACCACCAGATCTCTTAAAGAAATACTACTTAGCCAAAAAGAAGAATGGAGTCTCAATACATGCCATACCATAGATGAACCATAAAATCATGCATAGTGAAATAAGTCAGTTAAAAAGGACAAATAAGACATAATTCCATTTATTAAAATAGTTATTAGAGATCTAAGTTTATTAAATGTTGTCAAGGGTGGGAGGGAAGGAGAGATGAGAAGGCATTGCTTAGGGTATATGGACCTCTATTAGTGAAGGTGAGATAATTTTGGGGGGAAAGCCCTATTAGTAATGATTATATAAGAGGATGGGTATGATCACTGTCACTGGGTTGTACATGGAAAAGCTGTTGACTTGAGAAGTACTTTTTATACCTATTTCTACCATAATTAAATGTTAAACACAATAATGACTATTTTAGTGGCAAGCTTAGTCATACATGTTGATTAGAAGAGGTGAGATGCAGAGCTGGGTGGTAGGTGAGAGTGAGATTTGATGCCCTCCTACAATCCCTGGGATTCTGTTGCTCTCTACCTCTCAGAACACAGAATCTTTCAACATGGGGAAGCCCCATGACCATTAAAGTAAGTAACTTGTGGCAATGCCTGCAATCTTGCTTAGATCAGGGTCAGGCACAGAGATTGATTATTATCATTATCAATAGTACTGTTTGCAATTAGTAGTAATTGTATGCTCATCTTTGTAGATCTTTTGGAAGTAATTGAATCACATCACTTAAGAATTCAGTATTGTATAAAACCCTTATTGTAGAATCAGTATAAGGATCCCAAAAAGGGGGAGGGTGGAAGCAGAGGAATGAGAATGTGCAGGAGGATGGGGGATTAATCATGGAGTTGTGCAATTTGATGGTGGGAGGTGAGGGAAATTGGAAGAATCTGTAAAATAATGTATTTGCATTTTGTAAGTAAAGTAGTAGTAGTAATAATAATAATAATAATAATAATAATAATAAAATAATTCAGTTCCTCTGTTCTACTCTTTTCTCTCTTCAATCCATCGTCAACTCATGCCTGGAAAAAAAGAAGAAAGCAATTACTATTAATCAAATCATTATGTTTCGTTGAGATTTATTAAACAAATGCTTGGTCACATGTTAACCATCAGAATCAGCAGTGTTTTGTGGCAGACATATGCTTAATTCTTGGAGTTCCCAAGTGATTCTCAGGAATTAACTTTCTACTTTTAGGAATAAATGAGCTCTGTAATCAAGAACCTCTAACTAGAATGACTTACAGAACATTTATCTTAGAAAGGTTGTGTAGAATTTGTCTAGGTCAGAAGGTCAGAAGGTTTCTGTTCTAGACCCTCATATGTATTATGGTCTAATAGGGAAGACAGATTTAGTGAGAGATTAATTCAAACATACAAGTACTATTTACTGAGTACTTTTGGTGGTCTTTTCAATATGGATTACATTTCAATAAAAAAACAAACAAACAAAAAAAACAAAACAAAAAAAACCACAAAAGACAAAAGTCGTCACCACTTGGCCAATAGGCAACATTATGATAGAGTAGAGATTGAAGTTTTCAACAATTTATCTCACTTGGATTCACAATCAACATCCTTGGTACCAGCGATTAAGAAATAAAAAAAGTGAATTGCATTGGGAAAATCTGCTGTGAAGGATTTTTTCCAAAGTACCAAAGAACAAGGATGTCAGTTTTAAGACTAAGATATGCCTGATTCAAGCCATTGTCTTCTCAATCATTTTTTATGCATCTGGAAGTTGGACAGTGACTAAGAAAAATTGATGTCTTTGAGTTGTGGTGTTGAAGAGGAGTATTGAATATCCCATGGATTCCAAGAGAACAATCAGTTCTGTCTTGGAGAAAGGATGCTACTTGGAGACAAGGATGGCTAAATCCTGTCTCACATACTTTAGGCATATTATTAAAGAGGGACAAGTATTTGGAAAGTGACATCAGCCTGGGAAAGGCATCGTGTCAGAGAGAAAATGAAAGATCTTCAACAAGATGAAATGACTCAGTATCTGTAACAATGGACCCAAAGCGTTAGAGATGGTGAGGATGGCACAGGATAGGGCAGGATTCAGATCTGTTGTTTATAGTGTCACTATGAGTTATAGTGAGCTTGATGGCACCTAAAAACAATATGATGGTCCCTGTTCTCAGGAAATGTATGGTCTGGTTGTTGTTGTTATGTGCTTTCATGGCACCTGCAACCCATAGTGACCCTATGTCCACCAGCTCTGAACCCTGCCTTGTCCTGAGCCAGTCTCACTAATTCCGACACACCAACCCCCATTGCTCCAGTTACTATATCTATCCATCTCATCCTGGGTCTCCCTCTCCTGTTCTTCCCCTCCACCATTCCAAGAATGATATATTTCTTCAAAGATCAGTCTATCCTGGCCACGTGCCAAAAGTATGTGGTTCAATTTGTACTTGCATATGAGTAGTTGATGGTCTGTTCTACAATCAGTACCTGGCCTAGTTGTAAAAAGGAAGTCTTGATGTTCTACTTCCAAAAATTAGCCAATGGACACTTTATGAATCACAACAGGACATTTCTGATATAGTGTTAGAGATGAGCCAATTGGGTTTCAAGACAAAAGAGGACTCAAATATATTGAAGCTTGTGTGAATGGTGCCAGATTGAACATTTCCTTCTGTTATGCATGAAGTTACCATGAGTTGGAACTGACTCCATGGTAATGAACAACAAGAGACATCTATTAAAAATAAAAATAATTGCAAGTTGTGTTGAAATGTCTGAGGAAAAACAACTCCCTTGCTAGATATAAAACCAAACACAAACCCAACACCTTGTCAATTCTGATGCATAATAACCACCCAATGAGTTTTTGAGATTATAATTATTACTGAAGAGATACTACCCATCTTTCTCCTGTGGAGCAGCTGGTGAATTAGAATCACTTGTTTAGTGGTCAAACACCTAGCACACTGCATCACCAAGGGCTCCCTGTGATGTAAATAGGTTTGAGAAAGGAGAAGAGGAAACTGAGGGAGTGAAATGAACAGAGAGCAATACCTGAAAGCACTGACTCTGGACCAGACATAGAAGATTTGAATCCTAACTTGACCATTTGCTAATTGTGTGATCTTAGACAAATTCTCAAATTTCTCTGTGGCCCTGTTACTACATCTATGAATGAGAATTAAAGATACAGCAACTGAGAAATAAATCAATTAATATTTGTGATGAGCCGAGCATTATGCCTTGCCTAGAGTAAATGCTATTACTAACAGGACTGATACTACAAAGACCTCGTGAGCACATTTTTTTTTTCTTTTTCAAAGTAATGCCTACTCTAACAGTCCCATGACAAGTATACATATATTTTGTGGGGCAGTGGAATGCTGGAACCAACTTTACCAATTTTTGTGAACTGGTGGTTAACATTTCTTCCAACTCTGTGTTGAGTTACATGAAACATGTTCCCATTCATTGATACCTTGAACTGGCTACAGCAGGAACATCAACACTACAGAACTCGACAAATTCTACCAGCTGACATTTTGTTGTTGTTATTTCTTGAAGAAGTGACTGGTAAACATCTATAAGCCCATCACTGGTGTACAAAACAATCTTTAAAGATGTGCAATGACAACGTTGTTTCTTAGAGGTGAGTATGGTTGATTTTGTCTCACATATGTTGAGCTTATTATTAAGAAGGGCCAGTCCTTAGAAAAGGGCATCATGCTTGGAAAAGTAGAGGATCAACAAAGGAGATGAAAATTCTCAATGATGTGGATTGACACAGTGACTGCAGTAATGAGCTTGAGCACAGCAGTGATTTACGTGCAAGATTTGTTTCATTCTGTTTTACACAGGGTCACTATGAGTCCGCATCATCTTGATAGCACCTAACAAGACCACTAAGATGCTAGTGCAAATGTGAAACACTGGCTGAGAAAGAGTTTCACCTGAAATCTGTTACTCCAGGCTTGGCCCTGAAACTGAATTATCACAGGCTTTAGTTTTATAACTAAGCAGAGTTTAAGATTAAAAGAAAAACTAGTCTAAAGGCTAAAGGAAGAAGGAAGCAGCAGTCAATGGACTGGAAAATCCACAAATAATATCCTTGAGAGCTGACTCTAGTCACAGGCTCCAGGGCAGACAGAAAGAGAAGAGTGTCCCTGCTTCTGGACCTCAGAGAAATTCCTTCTAATCTTAATGAACCAGAAAAGGAATTTCCCTGCCCGTATGGAGAGTCTGTCTCCCCTCCCTGTCAGCTGTATCCATTCCTAATGTCTCTTGCCTCTAGCTAAAGAACTTATTTCCTACCATCAAAAAGCAGAATTGCTCTATAAGCTTCATCTATAAATCTCATTCCCATAGTCTCAAAGTTATGGTATCTTTGGCTTTCTTTTTCTCATTCCTCTCCAATAATTACATAGTTTCTATAACTCTTTCTCAGTGTTCTTCTTCATCAGCTCTATAAGTATATAAACCACACACACATTTATTGTTTTTGTTGTGTACCATAGAGTTAAACCAGCTAATAGCTGACTCTCCAGCAAGTTTTCAGAGGCAGTAAATCAGATGGGAGGATTGGCCATCTTTCATCCATAGAGCAGCTGGTGGATTTGAACTGTGTATGTACTTTTTTATTGGCAGTATAATTCCTTGTCATTAAACCACTAAAGCTATGCATGTATTTGTGTTTCTAATAGCCTAGTTTTTTGAGAAGAATGGGAATCCCAGAGCCCTTAATTGTGCTCATGCAGTATCTATACCTAGACCAGAAGGCTGTTGTGTAAATAGAGCAGGGAAACATTGCATGGTTTAAAATTGAGAAGAGAGTGTGACAGTGTTGTATTCCCTTTCCGTACCTATTCAGTCTGAATGCTGAGCAAATTATAGAAGAATCTGGACTCTATGAAGAGGAGCTTGGCATCAGAACTGGCGTGAGAATCATTAGTAACCTGCTCTAGGCAGATGACACAATGTTGCTTCCTGAAAGTGAGGAGGACTTGAAGTTGTTGTAAATCAAGGAATGCAGTCTTCAGTATGGATTGCATCTCAATATCAAGAAAACAAAGATTCTTACCACTGTATCAATAGCCAGCATCATGATGGATGGAGAGATTTAAATTGTCAACAGCTTCATCTTTCTTAAATCCACAATTAACACCCTTAGTACCAGCAGTCAGGAAATAAGAAGACACATTGTACTGGGAAAATCTGCAGTTTGGGACCTCTCCAAATTATTGAGGAGTAATGATGTCAGTTTGAAGACCAAGGTACGTCTGATTCAGGCCATGGTCTTTCCAATTACTAGCTGTACAACTGAGGGCTGGACAATGAATAAGGATGACAGAAAAAGAATTGACAGCTTTGAGCTATGGCATTGTAGAAGAGCATTGAGCATCCCATGAATGGCTAAGGGAAAGAGCAGATACGTTTTGGAGAGGGTGCAGCCAGAGTGTTCTTTGGAGGCAGGAATGATGAGGCTTTGCCTTACATACTTTGGACATGTTGCTAGGAAGGGCTATTTCTTGGAGAAGGACATGATTCAGGGAAGGATGGAAAGAAAGGAGAGGAAGACCCTCAACTAGGTATATTGACAGGGTGACTGCTGCAATGATGTTTAAGAAAGTGTGTCAGAAAGTGAGGATGGTACAAGATAGAACAAGGTTCAGATTTTTTATTCATAGGGTTGGTTTGATGGCACCTAACAACAACAACAACAACAAGTGACCAAATGAGTAAAGAGTTGCTCTGCCAACCCAAAGCAACCTAAAAGTTGTTGTTATTGTTGTTGTTATGTGCTGTCGAGTTGTTTGCGACTCATAGCGACCCTATGTACAACAACCCTAAACTCTGCTCTATCCTGTGCCAATCACACTGCTTCTGACACACCCATCCCGATTACCCCAGTCACTGAATCAATCCACCTCATAGAGGGTCTTCCCCTCTTGTGCCATCCCTCCACCCTCCCAAACATGATGTCCCTCTCCAAGAACCTGTCCCTCCTTGCAACATGCCCAAAATATGTCAGACGAAGCCCCAGAATCCTTGCCTCCA
>NW_006399846.1:3536165-3542812 GCF_000299155.1 Elephantulus edwardii | reverse complement strand
TCAGTCACAAAAGGACAAATACTGCATAGTGCCTGTGTTGTAAAACAGGACTGATATTGGGGTTGGGGTGGACCTAAGAAAAGAGGGGATAAATAATGTGTATTGCATTGAAACAGATGAGGGAGAGAACTGTTTCAAAGGAATATAGGATTAGGTATTATTTTCATGCCTTTGGGTCTCTTATTCATAGAGACTCCATACATGACAGAACAAACACTGCCCAGCCTCATGCCTGTTTAAGCATGGACTATACCATTGTAATTAGTAAGGCTTTCATTGCTTGAGTTTAGGAAGTGGCTACCCAAAGCTTTCTCCCTACTTTGTGTTAGTCTGGTAGCTCTTCTGAATCTTTTTCAGCATCATAGCAACTTATCAACTTCCCCTGACAGATATGTGGTAGTAACTGTGCATGAAGTGTTTTACCCTATTTTAGCTTAGGTAAAATACCTAGAATAAACACATGTACATGAAAAATAAATAATGAAATTGGAAGATTGCTGACAAGGGAATCAGGACAAGATACGTGTTGTTATGTGCCATGATGTGAACTATGACTCATAGTTACACAATGAAGAACAGATCTGAAACCTGTCCTGTCCTGCACCACCTTCATAACATCTGCAATACTTGACCCCATTGCTGCAGTCACTGTTGTCTCAATCCATCTTATTGAAGGTCTTTCTCTCTTTTGCTGACTCTTTAGCTTTCCAAGGAATAGCATCTCCTAAGGACATGTCCAAAATACATGAGAAGAAAGAAGCTTCATCATCCTTGCCTCTAAGAGATAAGATACTAGGTTGAACAAAGTTAGTAAAAGCTTATCTATTGGTGTCTTAGAGAAAGAATAAAGAACAAAAAACTTCTTAAGACTCTTTTTTCACTTCATGAACCTACTAAAACTGGAAAACAATACCACTGCCATCAAGTTGATTCCAATGCATTAGTGACATTATAGGACAGCATAGAATCACCTCACAGGATTTCCAAGGTTCTAGTCTTTATGGAAACAGGTTGCCACGTCTTTATTCCACAGTGCAGTTGATAGGTTAATAGTATCAAGATTTCTGATTAGCAGCAGAGTCTTTAATGATATGGTACCACCAAGGCTACTTTCCATATAACAGTCCCTTCAACTCTCTTTGAGGATGTTGATAGCAGAATACTAGGTAGGGCAGAAAAAAGCACTCACCTCTCCTCCCAAGCTAAATCCTCTCCCCACCCATTACCACATTACCCCACAACTAATGAGCCATTTCATGAAGCAGCTGCCCCACCTCAGCATGAATCATAAGGAGAGGTCACTCTCATGTCTCTGCCTCTTTGTCCCACCCCAAGCAGAGCGGGCGGAATGACTACAGTCAGTAGATTTCCCTAAAACAGTAATGCTTTAGGGAGCGTTTTGCATGCCCTTTACTTTATATTTTAATGGCACGCTAATGTTGAATTAAAATGGAATTCCTATGGAAATAGACAATGTCTAAATCAATACTAGCTGATTAGTGTCATGAGGATGAATGTCAAAAGATATAATAGAGATGACGAGGCCCAAACCAGAGAGCGCTTTGGTGAATAAAGCCGCCTGTGTCCATTAACTCAAGCCTGACTAATGTTAAATTACAATAAAATATCTAGGAAATTCTGGCCAGAGCCACTTTAAAGCTCTCAAAATGAAGCCTAATTAGCACTATAATGACAAGTGCAGAAAGAATTCATTATGCCCAAAGACTCCTTGTAAAGTCTAATTTTACAAATTCTCCTTTTCTACTACCACCATGTCTAGAACACTTGAGGCAAGCGATACACCACTGTGCTGTCACCTGCACCAACTCAGTGCTGAGACAGACTTCCACATGAGCGTCAGCCAAATAGTTACAGATCTCTCTCTGGTTGCTTAGTTTGGTACTCCGTTTCCCTTGTCTCTTAACTTTGTCTGTCTA
Source organism: Elephantulus edwardii (assembly GCF_000299155.1). NCBI lineage: Eukaryota > Metazoa > Chordata > Mammalia > Macroscelidea > Macroscelididae > Elephantulus > Elephantulus edwardii. Next base: position 3,540,875 of record NW_006399846.1, on the reverse strand, counting down.
TGTGTCTTTGTATCTTTCTCTCCACACATGTATCTAAGTATGTTAGTAGAGTAACAATCGTGGATATAAATTCTGGGTCTGGATTCTCTTTCAACTTATGTGACCTTGGAAGCCTTCTCAGCACTTCAGTTTTCCTATTTGTAAGTTAGACTTTTGCAGTCAGAAATTGAACATGCAACCAAGATGCATTAATAACAATAGGTGACTGGAATGCAAAAGTTGGGAACAGAGAAGAAGATCAGTATTTGGAAGACACAGACTTGGTGACAGAAACAAAGCTGGAGATAGAATGAGAAGTCTGTACAATTATAATGATTTATTCATTGCAAATCCATTTTAGAAGAAACATAAATGCAGGCTATACATGTAGATTTCACCTGATGATATGCACAGGAATCATATCTATTACATCTGGGGAAAGAATTGCTGGAGAAGCTCAAAACTCAGCTATCAGTTATGAAAATTAGGTCAGGTGATGATTATGGAACAGACCACCAACTTCTCATATACAAGTTCAAACTGAAGCTAAAAAAATATTAAATCCACAGGAACCAAAATTTGACCTTGAGTCTTTTCCACTTGAATTTTAAAACCATCTCAGGAACAGGTTTGAGGTCTTAAACACTAATAAGTGAAGACCAGATGAGCTGTGGGAGGATGTCAAGAATATCATCCATGAAAAATGCAAAAGTCATTACAAAAGCAGAGGAGGAAGAAAAGATGAAGAAGAATGTCAGTCAAGACTCTGAATATTGCACTAGAACATAAAGAAGCCAAAACAAAGGGTAGAAATCAAGAAATTAAGGAGTTGAAATAGAAGATTTCAAAGGGCAGAATGGGAAGATAAAGTAAAATATCGTAATGAAATGTGCAAAGAGCTAAAGTCAGAAAATCAAAGGGCCAAAATTGCTTGGCATTTTTTAAGCTGCAGAAACTGAAGAACAACTTCAACCCCAAGTTGCAATACTTAGAGATGCTTTGTGCAGTATATTAAACAATCCAGGAAGAATTAAAAGAAGATGGAAGGAGTATACAGAGTCACTGTACCAGAAGAAACTGACTTACACAGAATTTCATGAAACAACATATGAGCAAGAGCCTGTGGTGATGAAGGAAGAAGTTTAAGCTACTCTGAAAGAACTGGTTAAAAACAAGGCCCCAGGAATTGACGGCATACCAACTGATATATTTTAACAAATAGGTGCTGTCCTGTATGCACTAACCAAAATGAGCCAAGAAATCTGGAGGACAGCCAGCTGGCCAACTGACTGGAAGAGATCGATATTTGTTCCCATTCCAAATAAAGGTGACCTGACAGAGTATGGAAATTATTGAAAAATATTAATACTACATGCAAGCATGATTCTGCTGAAAATTATCCAGAAACAACTGAAACAGCACATCAACAGAGAACTGTCGGAAGTACAGGTTGGGTTTAGAAGAGCCATTTTACCAGGGATAATGTTACATGGATCTTTGCTGAAAGCAGGGAGTACAAGAGGAATATCTATCTGTGTTTCATTGACTATACAAAGGCATTTGACTGGGTGGATCACAACAAACTGGCTAACTCTGAGAAGGATGGAAATCCAAGAACACTTGATTGTATTCGTGAGAAACCTATACTTGGACCAGGAGGCAGTTATCAAAACAAAGCATGGAAACACGGCACGGTTCAAAATTGGGAAGGGTATGCACCAAGGATGTGTCCTATCTCCATACCTTTTTAATCTATACAGAGAACAGATCATCTGGGAGGTTGGGCTTTATGAGGAGAAATGTGGCATCAGGATTGGAGGAAGACTCCTCAACAACCTGTGTTATGCAGATAACACAACCCTGCTTGCTGAAACTGAGGAAGACCTGAAGCTCTTGCTGTAGAAGAAGGTGGATAATAAAGCCTTCAATATGGATTGAAACTCAATATCAAGAAAACAAAGATTCGGGACCAATTGGCAGCATCATGATAGATGATAGATGGTAAAGAGATTGAGATTGTTAACAGCTTTAGTTTGCTTGGTTCCACAATCAACACTTTTATTACCAGCAGCAAGGAAATCAAAAGATGAATTACATTGGGAAAAATTCTGCAGGGACTTTTCTAGAATACTGTAGAATAACAATGTCAATCTGGAGACTAAGGTGCATCTGATCTAGGTCATGGTCTTCAGAATTACTTGCTATGGATTATAAAGCTTCACAATGACTAGGGATGATAGAAGGAGAATTGATGCCTTTGAGCTGTGGTCCTGGAGAAGAGTATTGAATATACCGTGGACTGCTAGAAGAACAAACAGATTCATCCTGGGGAGGGTGAAACCAAACTGTTCCTTGGAGACAAGGTTTCTGAAGCTTTGTCTGACTATGATGGGCATATTGCAAGAAGTGACCAGTCCTTGGGTAGGGATGTCATGCTTGGAAGGGTGGAGAGACAGTGCAAGAAAGGAAGACCCTTGATGAGATGGATTGATTCAGTGACTGGGGTAATGGGGGGTTATCAGAGACAATAAGCTTGGCACAGGATAGAGCAGCATTCAGAACTGTTGTACATAGGGTCACTATGAGTGGCAAGTGACTCAATGGCATGTAACAAAACCAACATAAATTAGATAATACTAATATCTGTTCATGAGTTGGATTGGGAAAAAAAGTATACTATCTTTGTTGTTGTTGTTGATTGTCTTCAAGTTGGGCACAACTCACAGAACAAAAGGCCTGAAACCCCTCTGTCACTATCTACATTTATCAAAGTTCATAGTTTCCAGAGGCATGTTATTTAGGAAGTGGATACTACTCCTGCTTCCAATAAAGGACTTTCAAGAACTGAGAAACTAATAGGGACTGGGGCTACGCAGCATGTTGTGAGTGTTAACTATTATTAATTTTTCTATGATTTTTCTTCTTTTTTTTCCTGTCTGGCGGTGACATGGAAAAGAAAACATTTGTACAACACTGGCCTGTCAATACCTCCTTTTCCAGAGTACAAACAAGTCTGAGATGCTAATGGGGGGGAAAGCCTTTTATAACATTTGTTTTAACTCTATCCATTTATAGGTAAAGAATCTGAAGTCCAGGAATAGAAAGTGACTTCCTTAAGTCCGTTAGTAGTTCCACTCCATTCAAATATGTGTTGTTAAGTGCCTTCCAGTTGACTACAACTCATATCAGCCCTATGAACAACAGATCTGACTGTTGTCCCATTCTGTACTCTCTTCACAATCTCTGATATGTTCAAGCCCTCTGTTACGACCACTGTGCAATCCATCTTGTTGAGAATCTTCCTCTCTTTCTCTGACCCACCACTTTTCCCAGCATGATGTTTGTTTCCAAGGACTGATCCCCTCCTGACAACATGCCCAAAGTATGTAAGATGAAGCGTTCCCATAATTGCCTGTAAGGAGCACCCTGAATGTAGGTCCTGCAAGGCAGATTTGCTTGTTATTTTGGCAGTCCATGGAATATTCAGCACTCTACCTAACATAATTTAAAGACACCAATTTTTGTTCTGTCATCTTTGTTCATTGTTCAACTTTCAGATGTATAGCAAAAATTTATTAAATGTTCAGTGTGATGAGAATGGAGCGTCTAGCAGTACAAATGGTTTAACACAGTTGGCCATAACTGAAGGAATGACTGACCAAGTACGCCCAGAGGAGCACTGGGAAAAAAACCCAAACTGATGATATTTCAAGATACTAGCAATTAAAAACCTTTGGTAGCCCTGTTTTACTCTTATACCCATGGTGTCACCTTGATAGAAGCTGGTCCAACCAGTGCCCAGGTCTGATAGTTACATGTTCTACAAACATAAAGTAGTCCCTGTTATTACAGAATCTACCGTAATGTGAAGAAGTTTTGGTGGTCTAGTCCATAGGATGTTGCACTGCTAGCCAAACAGTTCAAATGCACTAGAGGGTCCCCAAAAGAAAGATGAGGAGTTGTTTATTATTATTATTATTGAAATGCAATGGAGAATTGCTATGTGTTCAAAATATTTCAGTGACAGTGGGTTTGAGTTTGACTATAATGCGGGCTGGCAACCCATTCACAAAACATGTAAATATAACCTGACAGGACAAGTGGTGAAAGCAGTCCTGGTATAAAGTCTGAGAGACTAGGGGTACAGACAAGGATCACCTCCAACTTTGGGCTGGCTTCTTGTGTAAATGATGTTTGGTATGGATTAACCAAAGAAAGTAAGAGAGAAAGGACAGTCTGCGTAGAAGACATGGGTGTCTGGGGGTACCACCACAGCATGTCCATATAAAAATGTGTAGAACAAGAGTAAGGAGTAAATAGCATGAGATGAGATTTAATGCCATTGACGCCATGGAAAAGCAAATGAAAATATGCCTGCATATAATAATCATTGAAGGGTTAAGTAGAGGCATAATATGCTTTTATTTAGATGGAACATTCTAGTTTCAGTTTGGATGGTAAGGGACTAATAAGGAAGGAAAAATTTAAAAAAGAGACTGATTTCAGTACATTGAATACAAATTGATAAGCATCTCCACTAGGGCAACAAAAGGATGGATTACTCGGTGCTGGCTGAAAATTGCCTGTGACTTCATCCATAGCCACTGGTGAGAGTCAGCGCCCAGAGCCATCAGGGGCTTTAAGCTCGTTGCCCACTGCTGTGTTGTGGACAGCTGAAACCCAGGCCCCGACAGGCACCTGGTTGCGGGGGCGGGGGAACCCAGACTCTAC
>NW_006399846.1:3498405-3535290 GCF_000299155.1 Elephantulus edwardii | reverse complement strand
TTAATTATTATTGGAAAATGCTTGTCATTCCTCTGTAGCATCTGGTCCCCACTGGACCCTCATCATTTCCTTCACCTGCTCCCCCCACTGACCAAACTGTGCAGCTCTGCAACTGCATCCTGACCCATCCTCATCCTTCTGCCCCTAACCCTCACCTCCTTGTACCCCCAATTTGTTTTTCCCAATAAAAAAATATTTTTTTTTTAAAAAAAGGATGGTTTACTACACCAGAATAGATGAAGGAAAGAACTGTCTGAAAGGAATGGATGATTAGACATTATATGTATGACATTTAATAATGAGGAACAAGATGTACATTACAAGGTGAACTGGGGAAGGGGAAGAAAGCCAACTTTTAAACTCTCACTAAAATCACAACAAAAACATATTTTTAAAAGCAGAAGGAAAACACTAAAAAGAGGTAAAATCATTTGGACCTGGTGACTATTTAGATGTGGGATAGAGAGAGAAAACAGTCTATAGGAAGATTTGAAATTGTGACTTGAGAACAGTGGGATTAAGTCATAAGAACATGGGATTGTAAAGGAGAGACTGAGAAAGAACACATGGCTGTGACATACCTCTTAGGTAACTGGAGAGCAAGTGTGACTCTCAGGGAATGGGGTTAGGCTGGAGATTGGGACTTAGTGGCCAGCAACGTATGAATGGTATTCAAAATGATAAAAATTATGAAGAGTAGCCAAAGAAAATTAAAGTGAGGAAAAATAGTAGAGGATTAAGACCTTATCATGGAAAAAAAAAAAACAAACCAAAAAAACACCAAACAAACCAAAAAACAAAACACACCGCCACACATTTAAACAGGAGGTTGAGGTTTGTTGGTTTTGTTTTGATTTTTTATGAAGAAGTGGAAAACAAATTAGACATTTAAATCCAATCAAAAGAGACCAGTAGCACAGATACCAAGAGAGGAAGGAGATCACAGAGTTAAGTGCAAAAATACTACCTGATAAGATAGTGGCTGTCATCTCATTAACCCCTGTGTGTGTCAGAGAGCAAGTGTGCTCAGTAAGGAATTTGATGATTAATTTTTTAGAAACATCTCCTGGCCTTTCTGCTAAGGCACCTATGAGTGGACTTAGGCCAGTAATCTTTTGGTTACCAGCCAAGTACACTTATCACTTATGCCATCCATAAAGTGAATCTATTCCTATGACCCTGGTTCTTTGTCACATCAGACCAGGAATGTGATCTGATAAATAAGGACTGAGAATTATCCAGTGGCCCCAGCCTCTTCACGTCTTGGGTACAATTGGAGTGGAATAATGAGGGGAACTAGATACAGAGTGAATACTTTGTGAAGCAGTGGAGGTAATGAGTGTAGATATCTATTACAAAAACACACTTCCCACCCCACCCCATGGAGTGAAAGACAGTATGTTTGTTTTAAAGAGATTTAGAACTAAGAGAGAGATTTTATGAGGAGACAATAGTCTTAGTTATGTTTATTGGTAGAAGACAAAGTACTTGCAGAGAAGAATTTTAAGATGTAGTAACGAAAGAGACAGTTTATGAAACAAAGGCCTAAGAGAGCAGGAATGGATGGAATGTAACTAGGAACTGGAGAAGGATAACATGTTCTCTGAGACAGGAGAAAAGAAACTGAGCATGGAAGAAAAGATAGTAAATTTACGAAAGTATGATACATTTGCTGTAGATGGTCAAGGACTGTAGTTTTCAATATTAATTGAAACTCAACATAAAGAAAACAAAGATGCTCACCATTGGGTCATTTAGCAGCTTCATGATGGACGGAGAAGAGATTGGGATTTTTGATAACTTGGTTCCACAATCAAAACACTTAGCACCAACACTCACGAAGTCAAAAGACAAATTGCATTGGCAAGATATGCTGTCAGGAACCTCTCTAGAGTAGTGAAGAGCAACGATGTCAGTATAGAAACTAAAGTGCACCTGATCCAGGCCATGGTCTTTGAATTACTTTCTATGCATATGAGAGTTGCATAACAACTGATGATAACAAGAAGGATCAATATCTTTGAGTTGTGGTGCTGGAAAAGAGCAGACTCTGGATTGCCATGAGAACAAACAGGCCTGTCCTGGACAGGGTGAAACCAGACTGCTCCATGAAGGCAAAGATTTTGAGGGTCCACCTCACGTACTTTGGACACATAGCCAAGAGGGACCAGTCCTTGGAGAGGGACATCATGCTTAGAAAGGTGGAGAGACAGCACAGGAGAGGAAGACCCAGGATGAGATGGATGGACACAGACAAGGGTAGGGCAGGTTTCAGAGCTAATGTATATATAGGGTCACTATGAGTTGCAGCTGACTCAATGGCATATAACAACATAAGAGAGAGTTAAAGTACCATATTCTAAAACCCATTGCCACGAACTTCATTTCAATTTATATCAGCCCTTTTAGGATTGAGTGTATCTTCCCCATAGAGTTCCCAAGGCTGTAAGTCTTTATAGAGGCTGTCTCATCTTTCTATCTTGGAACATCTGGTGGGTTCAACCTACCACGATTTGGTTAGTAGCTAAATACCTTAACCACAATACCGCCAGAAAGTCATATCTTTGATTGTTTGAGGAAGTGGGAATCTATTAGTGGTGTTTGAATGTAGGATTGAGGTTAAGTAAGGGATTTAAGGAGAGAATTTCCTGGGTATCAAAGGATCAACATGCAATGCAGAGAGTCCAGCCGAGGGTGACTGGACTAGCTGAGATCCCAGGCGAGGTTCTTAGATTCTCCCAGGATGAGAGCATTGTTAGAGCATTTATCATCAGGCTCAATGTTAGTGTCATACCATCAGTTTCTGGTTCCTGCATTTCTCTTCTGATCTCCTAGCACGTCATTCTGTATCCACACTGCTTATGACAAATCCCCAGAATTACTGCTGCGTGGTTCCTTATTTCGACATTGGTCTCTGTCACATGAAGATTATATACAACAGTATTTTTAAAATAGAAATAAAATCTGAGTTCTAGGTATCCTCCATCGTCTCTGTACCCCAAGTCAAAATAAGCAAACCATTCAAACATCTGTGGCTATCAATTCCATAATAAATCTGGAATTCTATAGGTGACATTTCTCTCCCCATTTCACCTGGCAGTAGTCACCACATGAAATCAAAGCTTGTCTTGACTATCAATGATCTAGAGGAACAGTGCATTTTAAGACTCCTTGTCTAACAGTTAATATTTTTTTAGAAGCAACCACAGAGGGCAACCCAAAAATTTCCCTGTAAGCAGAGAGCTCTCATCGCCAAAGAGAACAAAAAGCCAAGAAACAGGCAATAGTTTGCTGTCTTCTCTGTGAGCTGATAATCTGAGACCCTGTTTCCACCAGACACTGTGAGAAGAGTGAGAAGGATACAGACAATACTGCTACACAGAGTGTTTATTAGGGCTGCAGTGCAGGAGGAGGGGAAGGTGGAGAGATTAAGCGCATTATGGATTGAGTTTTGTCTCCTCAAAATTTGTATAGTTAGACAGTGTGGATATTCTGTAATGGTCCTTCATGATCCTGATAAATCAAATAGTTGAAGGTTAGTTAAGAATGAGATAATAAAATCAAACTTACTGCCACTGAGTCAGTTCAAACTCGACAAAAACTTGATTTCTGTGGTAAATTGCAGTGGGAGGAAACTGCCATCTTTTCCTGAGGAGAACTTGGTGGGTTCGAACTACAGAAGCTGTGCAGCCTTTGGGTTAACAGCCCAACTCACTTTGGACTACACCACTAAGGGTAGAATGCAGCACTCTCAATCACATCTTAGCCCTACTGGGTAGAAGGGAAGTTCCTCTAGGGTAGACCTGTAATCTCATTTATCTAATTAGAGACACACACAAAAAGGAAGTTACCTGAGACCAGTCACCCTTAGTACCAAGGAAAAAAATCACTACAAGTGAAGAATTCTTTTTGTGCCAGGGAAGGCCAGAACACACGATGCCTCCAGGAAATGTTCTGCCTACAGGTGTTGAAGGAAAAAGAACTTTCCTCCACAAATACCAGAGAGTGGGCCTCTCCCTAGAGCTCGTGTCCTGAACCTAGACATTTAGCTTTCAAAACTGTGAGAGAATGTCTATTTATTAGTCCTATCCACAAATGATATCTCTGTTACAGTAGCATTAGATAACTTATACAACATGTGAGTCTCTCAGGGACTTTGCGCTTTCACACTGTCTCAATGGAAGAGAGACCAGGAGTCTAAACCCTGGTGGTCTCTGACAGCCCCTCTTGTGCCTGTCTGCCTGTCTGTCTGGGCATTTACTACCATGTCAGCTAAAGGTTTTGACTCTTTCTGTCCATTCAGCTTTGGATTCATTCTTGGGATCAAGAGTGTCCCTCCCTTGGTTTCATTGTGCTTTCTTGGTGTTTATGAAACTGTTTTAACAGTAGAATAGTCCAGACTCTGATATGAAGTTGCAACTTCAGTGTATTTAAGAGTATTCAAGGAGAAAATGAAAAGGGAAGAACTTTTCATGAAAATAATTAAGAAATGATCTACATTTCTTTTTTTAATTTTTTAAATAAATTTTAATGAAAGTTTACAGAGACTTAGGGTTTCCATTCATTCATTGTTGCACTTTTCTCCCTGCCGACCCCTCCCCATGATCTGCATTTCTTAAGCTGAAGAGCTGAAGAAGAAATTCAAGACTTGAGTTCAATACTGAAGGATGCTATGGGGAATTATTGTGTTTGGGGTTTTTTTTTGTGGGTTTTTTTTTTATACTGGTTTACTTACAAAGTTCATAACGTTTGTATACATTGTTTTTCACACTTAATCTTTTTCCTTCACTATGGGGAAAATCTTGAATGATCCAGGAAAGATCAAAAGAAGATGGAAGGACTAACAAAGTCACTGTGCTATGAAGAATTGGCTGACATGGAATTAGTTTCAGGAAGATGTATATGATTAAGAACCAATGGTGGTAAAGGAAAAAGTTCAAGCTGCATCAAAGGCATTAGCAAAAAACTAAGGCCCCCAGGAATTGTTGGAATACCAATTGACATGTTCCAACAAATAGATGTAGCCCTGGAGAATGCTGACCAGACTCTTCCAAGAAAAGATTGAAATTGTCAACAATTTCATCTTTCTTAGATCCACAATCAACACCCTTATACCAGTAGTCAAGAAATCAGAAGACATATTGTGTTGGCAAAATCTGCTGTTAAAGACCTCTCTCCAAAGTGTCGTGGAGCAAGGATGCCAGTTTAGAGACTAAAGAGCACCAGTTCCAAGCTGTCATCTTTTTATTACTTGCTAGGCATCTAAAATTTGGGCAGTAATTAAGATAACCGAAGAATAGTTGCTGCCTTTGAGTTGTACTGTTGGGAAAGAGTACTGGATATCCCTTAGACTGCTGAAAGAACAAACACATTTGTCTTGGAGAAAGTGCAGCCAGGGCACTTATTAGAAGCGAGGATGGTGAAGCTTCATCTCACATATTCTGGGCATGTTGTTAAGAGAGGCAAGACCTCGGAGAAGGACATCATGCTAGAAGAGATAGGAGTCAGTATAAGAGAGATAGATCCTCAATAGAATGGACTGTCATGTGACTGTAACAATAGGCTCAAAGATATTGGAGTTGGTAAGAATGGCACAGGATAGGACAGGATTCAGAACTGTTGATCATAGGTCACTATGAGTCACAGTTGACTTGACAGCACGTAACAACAATAGAAGAGCAAACTTGTTGAAAAAGTATGGGGAAAATTTGCTTGCTTTCTCTCCTTGTTTGGATAGCAAATTGCTTCAGAATTTAGTTACTTACAGCCACTTTATTTGTTCATGATTTTGTAGATCTGAAATAGAGAAGGAGCTCAGCGAAGATGGATTACATCTCATACTTGGTATTGTTTTGACACAACTTAGACTGGAGGATCTTAAATGTGCTCATAGGCACTTTGTGCATAAAGTCTTCAGGGACATCCTGACGGTCTGCCACACTTTACAGTAATGTAACCGGGACTTTTTCAGGGATCCAAAAAGCCCCAAAGTAGAAGCTGTCAAACTTCATAACATTTAGGAACAAAAGTCTTGCAATGTAATTTCTACCAAATGCTGTTAGCCAAAACCACAATTAACCGGCACAGATTCACTGACCTGACTTTCTGAACAAAGCTTTTCATAGGTTGTAGGACATCCTACAATGCACAGTCTCCATAAAGAACGATCCATCCCAATATGTCAATAATGTCCCGATTGTGAAACTCTGCTTTGTTTTCTTTGTTGTTGTTGTTGATTTTTAATTTAACTAGTGGTACACAATCTTATTCCAACCTCTTGCAGTGTAAAAGGATCTAATTTCTCCTATATGCTATTACTTATAAAGAGTATTATTCTCATTATCTTTAACAGATTTCTACATTTTAGTAATTTCTATATCACTTTAAGGGAGTCCTGGTGGCCTAGTGGTAGGAAGAAGCTGCGTTACAATTTCAAAGGCAAGTGGTTCGAATCCACCAGCTGCTCCCTAGGAGAAGGATGAGCAGTCTCCTCCCATGTGATTAATTGTCTCTGAAAACCAGCTTGAGGCTCAGCTATGGGTCAGCTCCAACTCAGCATCACAAGGTAGGACAGGGTTCAGATCTGTTGTTCATAGGATCCTATGAGTCATACTCGACTCAACAGCACCTAATAACAACACCAACAATAAGCAAATGCCATCAGCTTTTGCCTCCTTATAGAGATATTTTCAATAGTGACATTAATGTCTGCCTCTTTAAGAAACCTAGGCATCTATTTCTATGCTCTGCAGCATGGCAGCACAGAGATATGCCAGGCTCTCATGTAGAACATATCTTGCTACAAAGTGATGGTCATTTTTCAAAGGTCCTTGGTGAGATGCTGACACAGTTATTCTGTGTCTGTGGTAGTTGACTTTTCAGGATCAAGCAGCTACTTTGCATGAAAGCAGCAAGTCACAACAGGGGTCACTGACCATGCCTGAGGACTGATGCCATAGAAATTCTCTGGAAAATCTCCTGGGCCCTCTACACCAGATAAGAACTTAAAATTCCCTTCCTGTGTCTAGCCTCAGTACTATCCTAATGATCCACAAAACCTTAGTTTCTTACATTATACAAAGTTTCCAGAGGATACTCCTTGGCAACCCCTCTATAGATAGTTAAAAAAATTACATTTGCTTTTCCTTCTTATTGTTTTCAAAGCAATAAGGAGGCATTCTTTACTAGCTCCCTTTTATCTCTATTGTTAAAGAGGAGAGATGGTACACATAATCCCAAAGAGCTGACAATCCAAAAATGATTTCCATTTGGCTCCAGAACACATTCATTGTAGAATGAAAAGGGCCCTTTAGAGCCAGATGACTGTAGTCCAAGCCACGCTTAGTCACCCAACGAGTGTATAACCACTGGAAAATGGACCCACTTTTTCTGGATTTAGTTTCCTCTTTTTTTTTCAAAATGAGAATAATCACGTCTTATGTCCAGGGTTTCCATGACTCAGATGTAATAATACACTTCATTCTTAATAAATGTGAAATATTCTTCAAATATATGAGCCTATTTTACTGATAACAAGATTACATTTGTACACTGGACTTCTTGCACCTGAGTCGTTCTACTATTAACACCTGGCCGGGAAACCTAGCGAAGATGTTGAGCTGTTTAATCTCTGGTGAGCTCCTACACGGGTCCCATTGGCTGAAAAGTAGAGCTTTCCCTCTTCATAATTAGCTCACTGTCTGACTAGCTCATACCTCAAAACCACATCTTAGAGGAGGTTGGGGTGTTCTAATTAAGTGTTCTGGTGGAAAAGGGATTCTCTTAAACCTTCTCTTGCTGGTCTATCTGGACCATAAGCTCTAAAAAGAGTAAACAAGTAAACCACTGCTCTTCCCCAACACACATGCTGGAAAGTTAGATTTCCAGTGGATGAATAGCAATGTGAGTAATGAAGGGCCCATTGTTTTATTCATTATAACTTGTTTTGCATCCTAGTTTGACAGAGACTCAGACTTAGTCCTTTGGAATTGTATAATATATAGTGTTATTATTAACAATTTATTATAGGGCCCTATCCCTAGGGAACTCTGTGGCCTAGTAATAAGAAACTGCTACAATCCTGAAGGCACACAGTTTGAGGCCACTCTTCCCATAAGATTAACTGCCTCTGAAAACCCACTGGAGGGTCAGCTATGGGCTGGTTCTGACTCTACAATACACAACAGCATCTCTAGGTAGGGAGCTCTGGTGGCCTAGTAGTAAGAAGCTTCACTGCAATATGGAAAGCACACTGTTGGAATCGGCCAGCTGTTTTTCACTGGAAAAGGATGGGCACTCTCCTCTAGTGCAATTAAAGTGCTTCTGAAAATCCGTTGGAGGATAAGCTACGGATAGATCCCAATTTGACATCTAAAACAATACCAGCATTCCTGGGTGATATAAGCAGCTAAAAGGCTTAGCTCACAGTTGACTAAAACCAACTCATAGCTGACCATCCAGTGACTTTCAGATGCAGTAAATTACAGTTTCACTGGGACTTAGAGTTATCTCAGGGGTAACTGGTCTGGGTTTATATGATATGTTTCCTAGAAGCCCATTCAGTTTATGCAATTTAACTTTTGATGACATATGGTGAACAGATATTCAAAGAAACCACTTAAACTCCATAACACACCAAACAGAATACAGTGAGCTCTTTTTCTGGGACCCTCAGCTAATTACAACAGATGCTCTAGATAATCACCCAGAATCAACCAGCTTTGAGGAGAGGAGAGGGCACTATCTTCTCCACATCAGCCTCAGGGGGCCCTTTTGGTTATAGAGCCTTATCTGCTCCTGCTCTGTGCAAGGCCTGCAGGCAAAATGGGAAGCCAAAATCAAATAGTTTGTTCCTCTCAGAGAACTTAATATCTTATAAAAGAGCTAGGTCTGAGTCTAATCATGTAAATAAATAGAAACAATGGGGGGTGGGGGCCGAATACTTAAGGTATGTAGATCTGGGAGACAAAAATCATCAATAGATATAACTATTTTAAGTAATGACAAATGCATCTTAATGATTTGAGGAAATAGACTATGACATATGCTTATTGATTGATCTTTATTGATTAAATCAACAACACATGTCATGCAGATGACATAGCCTTGCTTTAAAGCACTTACGGAAAAAGATCAAGGACCAGAGCCTTCAATATGGATTATAGTTCAACATCAAGAGAACAAACATCCTCACAGCTGGATCAATATCATGGAGAAGACACTGAAGTTGTCAAGAATTTTATTACCTCAGATTCACAATCACCTATTGAAGCAGTAGGCAAGAAATAAAATGTGTTGCATATGCTTTCAAGAACTTCTTTAAAGTGGTAAAGAGCATGAAGGTCAGTTTAAGGCCTAAGGTGCACCTGACTTAAGTCATGGTATATTCCATTACTTCTTAAGCTCATAACAGCTAAATAATCAATAGGAAGACCAAAGAAGAATTGATGACTTTGAATTGTGGTATTGTTGAAAAGTATTGCATGTACCATGGACAGTAAACAAATCTGTCTTAAAATAAAGTGCAACTAGAATCCTCCTTAGAGGAAAAGATAGTGAAACTTCATCTCATACTCAGAGTACGTGTCGGGAGGCACCAGCCCTTGGAAAAAGGCATTATGTTTCTAAAAGGAGAGGTTCAGAGAAAGAAATGAAGACTCAAGGAGCTAGATTGACACATTGACTACAGGCATGGGCTTGAGATTGTGAGGATGGCACAGGGCCCAACAAAGTGATCTGTTGTTTATATGTTCATTAGGAATTATAGTCAACTTGGTGGCACCTAACAATAACATTGATTAAATGATAGAAATATACAGTTCAACAATAAAATACATGACCTGAAAGGACCTTAGAGATTTAGTAATTTTTAACAGAATGAGTAATTTCATTTCAAAGAAAGAGAAATTCATTTTATAAAGCTATGTGAGTTAGTGGTATAGAGTTAATTAAAAATAAGTGCCTTAGCCATATATGAACAATCAAAATAGAGGTTTTTAAGTATTACTGAGAAGTTGGGTGTTGAGTGTTGAGTATGTGTTTGTTCTTCTCTTACTGTCCCGAGTGATCTATGCTACAAAAAACAACCATAAAGCTGAATAGGAAGTTTTATTATTAAAGGAGTAAATACTAACCTTGGATTGTTGGTGCTCATTTATCTTCTTTATACTTTAGATGACAGAAAGCTATTGACTATTCTGCATTTTTAAAAATTTTTAAATTTTATATTGGCTTGTTCACAAAGTACATCGTCTTTCACACTACCCTTCATTCACTTTGTGTTTCATACAACAATTCCCATTCATTATGTTTTATAAGTGTACTCGGGGTGTGGGGTGGGGGGAAGGGATGCGGGAATTGTATACTAATGAAGGAATTTTTTTTTCTCTCTCTCTTTGGAGGGGGAAGTGAGCTGGTGGGGAGGGGTGGGCAGGGAGAAAATTACGGCAATGAATGAATGGAAATCCAGAACCTCTGTAAAAAATAAAAAAAAATCACCATTGAACTATTCTCATCATTACCCTGTCTTTCCAGATCCCTGCCAGATCTTTCCCATTTTCTTTACCACCCCCTCTCCACTCACCAAATTGTGCAATCCTGTGATTTTCCTCCTACCCATCCCCACCCCTCTGCTCCCATCCTCATCTCTCTACTCCTACTCTACCTTCTTACCTCCCTTGTATCTTCAAACATGTCTTAATAATTATCTATTTCTATAATAATGGTCTTTATGTAGTATTTGTCCTTATGAGACTGAGTTAGTTCACTCAGCATAATGCACTCCAGTCCTTCCCAAGTTATATAGTAATTTTCAAAATCATTGCTCCTGAGTGCTATATAGTATTGGATTATGTGAATGTACCACAATTTCTCAATTCATTTGATTGTGGTTGGACATTTGGGCTGTTTCTATGTTCTTGCAATTGTGAATAATGTTACTATGAATGAAATCTCCGTTTGTGCCTTTCTGTTATTTCCAGTACTGTGTTGGCTGTACCCTCTCTATCTTGTTATGATTTTTGAAGTCCTTGGACCTCTTTATTTATAGTTTCTATTCTTTCTTCCATCTTTTTGCATTTTCTTCTGTTCTGGTTCCCTGTCTCTGGATTATTCACTTTTTCAATGGCTTCCATTGTTTCTTCCACCACTTGCACCTTCTTCTGTAGCTGGTAAATAACTCTACATCAACATATTTCTTATGGTTCTCTGTGTCTGGGGTATTGTTTTTATCATTTGCCCTGCTAAAGTTTATAGAAGGCTATTTATGAGGAGCTTCAGGTCAGCATATTCCCAAATGTTTAGCCAGCTTTATAAGTCCATACTTTTTATTAACAGCTCCATCTGTCGCTCATTTCCCATTTCCTTTAAGTCCTGTGGATTAAAAGATTTGCTAGAAGGTCTTCCAGGGATACAGAGACTCCTTAAGGGAATGACTAATGTAACCTGTATGCATGCAGTCTGGGGTTTTTGTTAAGTTATTTTAGGGAAGTAGTTTGTCAGGGACCTCTCCAAAGTGCTAAAGAGTAATTATGGTGCTCTTAGATGACTAGGGTACACCTGATACAGGACAGGGTTGTCTCAATTGTTTGCTATGTGTCTGAGAGCTGGATAATGAATAACGATGACAAAAGAAGAATTGATGTCTTTGAATTGTGGTGCTGGAGAATACTATTGAACATATCGTGGACTTCCAAGAGAACAAACAGGTCTGTCTAGGAGAGAATGAAAACATATACTCTTTAGAGGCAAGGATCTTGAAACTTCATCTCACATACTTTGGGCATGTCACCAGGAAAGACCAGTCCTTGGAGAAAGATATCATCCTTGGAAGGATAGAGGGTCAGAGCAGGAGAGGAAGACCTTGGATTAGATAGATGAACACAGTGACTGTGGTAATGAGATCAGGGGTGTCAGCAATAGTGAGACAGCCTCAGAATAGGCCAAGGTTCAGAGCCATTGTCCATAGGGTCACTATGGGTCATAGCGAACGCCACAGCACATAACAACAGTAACAATCCTATATGCCACTGTTGTTGTTGTTATGTGCCGTAGAGTTGCTTGCAACTCATAGCGACCCTATGTACAACAGCCCTAAACTCTGCTCTGTCTTGTGCCAATCGCACTGTCTCTGACACTCCCATCCCGATAACCCCAGTCACCGAATCAATCCACCTCATAGAGGGCCTTCCCCTCCTGTGCTGTCCCTCCCCCCTCCCCAGCATGGTGCCACTACTCCTTTAAATATTTTTAGTGCATTTAATATTCAACAATAACCCTACGAAGTATGTATTATACTTCCATTTTTTAAATGTGGAAAATTACACGTGGCAATTTCAAATAATCTGCGCAAAAGGTCCCACAGCTAAGCCATAACAAAATTCTAATTCATCTTCAAGCAGGGCCTTAATCACAGGCATCACAACCTTGAAAAATCTCTTGTATTCTTTTATCGTTTTTTTTTTCTACAGCAAAGAAAAAAAATAAACCCACAACAGTAAAGTAACCTTAGCAAGGCCATCCAACTAATTAATGGCAGGACTGACACCCAATTCTGTGACCTCAAGGCTCTTTCCATGAAGCTGATCTTTTAGGGTAAACTTTGGGAGGTGACAAGTGGCCCCCTTCCACCTTTGTGCAGAGGGGCTTATGTGTGCCTGCAGCAAGGGAGTCTCTAGTGGCATTGTCCTGGCAGTGTCAGAGAGCTGGCCTCAGGCCATTTGTTTAAGGTCTACAAGTGAAAAACAAAAAAGCAACAATTGGGAAAATCATGCTGCCTTTTGTCTCCAGCAGGCAGCTGGCAAAGCGCTGACCTTTAAGGCTTCAAAGGAGGATTTGCCCACTCACACACAGTCTGCCTTTTGGAGACGGGAAAATGTTGATTACCATTCTTTTTCTCTGGCCTGGTCCTGCTACAAATAATCATCATCACAAGTATTTATATAGTCCAACGATGTGCTAGACTGTACTAATCTTAAAAATATGATCTTGAGCCCTTATAACACTCTTTTGAAGTAGGTATCACTTTTATTTCTTTCCTTTTGCAGATGAATAAGTGAAGACTCTGAAAAGTCAGTGACTTGTCCAGAATCACTGTTTAGCTAAACAAAGTAAATGACTCATCCAGAATTACTGTTTAGCCAAGACATGTTCTAGCTCTAGGGAATGTTCTAGCTCTAGATACCAACATGAGTCACTTATTCTGCTTTCTTCAAGACTTTATGCTAAGACCACCTTTTAAAGGAAGGCCTATCCTTATTAATCCATTTGAATTTGCAACCCTTCTTAACAAAAATCCACATCACCAGGCCATTATGATAGATGAAGAAGAGTTAGGATATGTCAATAACTTCCTCTTGGTTGGATCCAAAATCAACACACTAGGTACCAGCAACCAGGAAATAAAAAAGATCTACTGCATTAGGAAAGTCTGTTAGGAACTTCTCCAAAGTGCAAAAGAAATTAGGTGTCAGTTTGAAGACTAAGATGCATCTGATCCCAAACCATGATATATCCAATTACTTGCTATTCATCCAAAAGTTGGACAACAAATAAGGATGACAGAAAAACCGATGCCTTTGAGTTGGGGTGTTGAAGAAGTGTGCTGAATATCTCATGAACTGCCAAAAAGATAATTTATTTCTTGGAAAAGGGGCAACCAGGGTGCTCCTTGAAGGCAGGGTGAGTGAAACTTCAGGAATGTTGTTAGGATGGTCCAGTCCTTGGAAAAGGATATGATGTTTTCCTCATCTAAATCATCTCAGGGAAAAGACTTTTAATTCAATTCATCATATAAAGAGGTGAAAGAAAGAGAAAACAAGAAAGCTTGTGATCCTCAGTAAACGTAGCAGCAATGCAGTTTAAAACAGTTAATATTTCCCTTCTATTCATTAATAAAAGGCAAGAAAATTCTATTATTATATTAATAAAGAGAGTGACTAGGATTGTGATGAGGTGGAGACAAACTGCATTAGTTAAAGGTTTTCTACTTGGTAAGGAGGCTTTCATAAAAACTGTCACACTAGACTACTGGGAAAGCCAACACTCAGGGACTTCTCAAAGTATTGAAGAGCAATTGTTGTTATTGTTATATGCCATCGAGTCATCTCTGACTCATAGTGACCCTATGTACAACAGCCCTAAACTCTTCCCTATCCTGTGCCAATCTCACCATCTCTGACACATCTTATTACCCCAGTCACTCAATCAAGCCATCTCATCGAGAGTCTTCCTCTCCTGCACTGTCCCTCCACTCTCCCAAGCATGATTTCCCTCTCTAAGGACTGGTCCCTCCTTGTAACATGTCCAGAGTATGTCAGATAAAGCTTCAGAATCCTTGCCTCCAAGGAGCAGCCTGGTTTCACCCTCTCCAGGACAAACCTGTTCATTTTCTTAGCGGTCCATGGTATATTCAATACTCTTCTTCAACACCACAGCTCAAAGGCATTAATTTTCCTTCTATCTTCCCTAGTCATTGTCCAGCTCTCTCATGCATAGCAAGTGATTGCAAAGACCATGGCATATATCAGCTGCACCTTAGTCTCCAGACTGATATTGTTGCACTTCAGTACTTTAAAGAGGCCTCTAACCGCAGACTTTCCCATCACAATACGTCTTTTCATTTCCTGGCTTCTGGTGCCAAGAGTGTTGAATGTGGAGCCAAGCAAACCAAAACTTTGAGCAATCTCAATCTTCTTCACCGTCCATTATGATGCTGCCAATCGGCCCAGTGATGAGACGTTTTATTTCCTTGATTTTGAGCCTCAAACCATACTGAAGACTGCGGTCCCTGACCTTCCAAAGCAAGTGCTTCAGGTCCTCCTCAGTTTCACCAAGCAGGGTTATGTCATCTGCATAATGTGGATTGTTGATGATTCTTCCAATCCTGATGCCACATTTCTTCTCATAGAGCCCAGCCTCCTAGACAATCTGTTCTACATAAAGATTGAAAAGGCAGGACAGAATGAAGCCCTGGTGTACACCCTTCCCAATTTTGAACCATGCAGTGTTTCCCTGCTCTGTTCTGATGACTGCCTCCTGGTCCAAGTATAGGTAATTAGATCAGCTTAAAGACTAGGTGTGCCTGATTCAAGTACAATGTGCACCTGATTTATAGCAGGTCTTTTCAATCAGCTGTTATGCATGTGAAAGCTGGACCATTAATAAGGATGACAGAAAGATCAATAGCTTTGAGTAGTAGTGTTGAAACAGAGTACTGAATATGCCATGGACTGCCTAAAAACCAAACAGATATATCTTTCATAAAATGCAGCCAGAGTGCTCCTAAGACGCAAAATGATGAAGCTTCATTTCACATACATTGAACATATTGTTAGGAGAGGCTATTCTTTGGAAAAGGACATCATGCTTGTAAAGGTGGATGGTCAGTGAGGGAAAGGAAGACCCTCAAAAACATGGACTGACACAATGACTGCAGCAATGAAATAAAATAGAGGATGGATGGCGAAGAGATTAAGAGTGTTCACAGCTTCAGTTTGCTCAGCTCCACAGTCAACACTCTTGGCACCAGCAACCAGGAAATCAAAAAACGTATTGCGATGGGAAAGTCTGTGGTTAGGGACCTCTCTAAAGTACTCAAGTGCAACGGTGTCTCTCTGGAGACTAAGGTGCGCCTGATACAGGCCATGGTTTTTGCAATCACTTGTTATGCATCAGAGAGTTGGTCAATGACTAGGGAGGATAGAAGGAGAGTTGACGCCTTTGAGCTGTGGTGCTGGAGAAGAGTATTGAATGTACCATGGACTGCCAAGAAAACAAACAGATTCATCGTAGAGAGGGTTAAACCAGGCTGCTCCTTGGAGGCAAGGATTCTGGGGCTTCGCCTGACATACTTTGGACATGTTGTAAGGAGAGACAGGTCTTTAGAGAGGGATATCATGCTGTGTAGAGTGGAGGGACAGCGCAGGAGGGGAAGACCCTCTATGAGGTGGATTGATTCAGTGACTGGGGTAATCGGGATGGGTGTGTCAGAGGCAATGAGATTGGCACGGGATAGAGCACGGTTTAGGGCTGTTGTACATAGGGTCGCTATGAGTCGCAAATGACTCAACGACACATAACAACAACAACAACAACAACAGATAAGGATGACTCGGGATAGTTTAGATCGATTATACATAGGGTAGCTTAACAACAATAGACTAAAAGGATACTTTTTAAAAAATGTGCTTTCTTGCCTGTTGTAGCCATCAATAAAATAAATCAAATGAATTAACTGGAAAATACTCTACCTATTGTTATGTGCCAACTCAGAGCTGAACTTATATGCATTTGGACAATATCCTATCATTCACAATATTGCACTTCAGAATAGGTCTTGATATTGTCTTTTTAACCATAAATTCAACACTATTCTTAGTTTTTCATTACCACTATAATGTATCATATAATTGTCTGATTCAAAGTGGCCCATGCCAGTCTATCTCTGTTCACTGATACCTAAAATGTCAACCTTCATACAGTCCATTGATTTTCTTTTTACAACTTCCAGTTTTCCTAAATTCAAACTTCACACATTCTAAGTTCTAATTATTAATGGTACTTTATAGCTCATTTTTTAGTGACTTCCTATTTGGGCTCTACCTCCCATATTAAAATTACCCACATTATTCTGTTGTCCATAGGATTTTTCAAAGATCTGTTGTTTTGAACATGGACAATTAATCCTTCTTCCTAATCTGTCTTAATCTGGGAACTCTGTTCCAATCCATCCACCATGAGTAATTGAAAAACCAGTGGCATATTCCCAGCATTACAGCA
Source organism: Elephantulus edwardii (assembly GCF_000299155.1). Lineage (NCBI taxonomy): Eukaryota > Metazoa > Chordata > Mammalia > Macroscelidea > Macroscelididae > Elephantulus > Elephantulus edwardii. The sequence goes on along the minus strand of NW_006399846.1, from coordinate 3,518,514 downwards.
ACCCATGAGCTACACCACCACAGCAAACTGACAGACAAATACTGAATCATTTGGAGCAAACACTAAACACACTAAACTATACACATCTAAAATATAAAGGAACTGACAATATGCAAATCATTCCTCAATATAAGGAAGAGACAGATATTGTACCTCTAAAAGCAAACCATAAAGATAATCAAGCATATAAATATGATACAGAACACACTTTTCAGACCCCAGCTGAAGCTCAAAATATTAAGGAGTGATTGGGGTATTGGCACAGACAGAGGCTCCCCTGGATCTTTAGTACTAGTCTTGGGCACAGGCAGAGATTGAGGATTTCTATCAACGATTGTAGTTCAAAATTGACCAAACATGCAATTAAAATACATCAATAATGATTGGTGACTGAAACATAGAAATTGAAAACATTAAGGAAGGAATGGTAGTTGGAAAGTACAGACTTGGTGACAAAAATAAGGCTGGACATATAATGATGAAATTTTGTGCACTTGATGATTTATTCGTAACAAATACTTTTTGAACACAGTCACTTTACAGATGGGTCTCACCTGATGGAATGCAAAGGATTGACTAAATCTATGTAAAGGATCCTTGAACAAGTACACCATCAGCAGTCAAAACCAGACCAGGTGCCAAGGTGGGACAAATCATCAGTCACTCATGTACATGTTCAAACGGAAGCTGAAGCAAATTAAAACTAGTCCACAGGAAACAAATTCTGACCTTATAATTTAAGAATCATCACAAGAGTAGATTTAAGGTACAGAGAACAAATTATTGCAGACCAGAAGAACTGTGGAAGGATATCAAGGATATCATCAATGAAGAACAGCAAAAGGTAATTACAAAGACAGAGGAGAAAACAACAACAACCCACGACAATGCCACAAACCAAAATGGATGTAGAAGAGAGTATGAAAATTGCCTTACCATATCTAGCAGGCAAACCAAAAGAAAAAGATGAGGTGAACAGAAGATTTCAAGAGGCTAGAAAAGATAAAGCAAATATATTTTAACAACATGTGCAAAGAGCTGGATTTAGTTAATAAAAAAGAAAGAACCTACTTAGCATTTTTCAAGCTGAAAAAAACGGAAAAATAAATTCAAACCTTGAGTTGAAACAGTAAGAGATGCTACAGGCAAAACCTTGAACGATCCAGAAAGCATCAAAAGAAGATGAAAAGTCTTATGTGGATTTGTCTTTATGAGACTGAGTTAGTTCACTCAGCATAATGCTCGCCAGCCTCCACAAGTTATGTAGCATTTTTCTTTTTTTAATTTTATTCATTTTAATGAACATTTACAGAGATTTTGGATTTCCATGCATTCATTGTTGTACTTTTCTCCCTGCCCACTTCTCCCCCAGTTCGCTCTTCTCTTTGAAAGTAAAAGAAAAAAATTCCTTCATTGGTATACAATCTCCCTGCCCCGAATACACTCCACTATACAACCTTTGTTCTAGACTCTTGTGATAACCATAATGTAGCATTTTTCTAAATCATCACTCCTGAATGCTGTATAGTATTCCATCGTGTGAATGTACCACAATTTCTGCATAAGACCATTACTGTAAAAATAGAAAGATAACTAGTAAAATATGTATGAGAACTCTAGGTAGAATGGGGTGGAAATGGAGGAGTGAGGTTGGGTAGGGGTGAAACCACAGAGTTGCACAGTTTGGTGGGTGGAGGGAGTAGGGGAAGGAAATGCGAAGGATCCGTGTGAAAAGATAGGGTGATGATAGGCAAGGTCCAATGGTAATTAATTTTATAAAACATATGCAGAAGAATGTATGAAACACAATGTGAATGAAGGATTGTGTGAAACACAGAGTACACTTAATTTGTAAGCAAACCAATAATAATTAAAAAAAAAAGAACAGTGTATCTAAACCTAAAGGAAGATGGAAGGAATATACAGAATCACTGTACCATAAAGAACTAGTTGACAATGAAATATTTCAGGAAGTATGATATGAACAAGAGCCAATGGTAAAGAAGGATGAAGTTCAAGCTGCACTAAAGGCACTAGCATAAAACAGGCCCAAAGAATCAGTGGAATACATATTGACATGTTTCAACCAAAAGATGCAGCCCTGGATATGCTCAACTATGTATGTCAGAAAATTTGAAGGATAGCTTCCTGGCTGAATTACAGGAAGAGATCTATATTTGTTCTCATTCCCAAGAAAGGTGACATAGAAATTCTCAAACAATGTCAACGAGATCACATACAAGCAAAATACTGCTGAAGATTATGCAAGAATGGCTGGAACAGTATTTTGACAAGGGGACCACCAGAAGTTCAAACTGGGTTGAGAAAAGGCCATGGCGCCAGGGAAATCAGCCCAAATTTCCAATTATGACCCAATAGATTGAGAAATAGTGGTACTTTCACACAATGGAATACTACGCAGCATTCAGGAGCAACAATTTTGAAAATCACTACATAACTTGAGAGAGACTAGAGGGCATTGTGCTGAGCGAACTAATTCAGTCTTACAAGGATAAATACTGCAGGGACCATTATTGTAAAAACAGGAGGATAACTAGTAAAACATGTATGGGAATCCAAAGGGGGAAGGAGTAGAAACAGAGGGATGAGGGTGGGCAGGGAAAAATCACAGGGTCACACAATTTGGTGGATGGAGAGAAAGGAAGTAAAAGAAATGGGAAAGATCTGGCAGCGATCCAGAAAGACAAAGTAAAGGTGGGCGTAGTTCAATGGGTGATCGATTTTATAAAGCATAATGAGAAAGATTGTATGAAACAAAATGTAAAGGAAGAATAGTGTGGAACACAGTGTATATGAACTTTGAATACAAACCAATATAAAATAAAAAGAAGTCTTTTAAAAAAATAAAAAAGAATTCTAAAGAGAAAAAACACGCAAAAATTTTAAAAAAACCAAACCAAAACAAAAGCTAAAATCCATGCACCTTTGAGTGTGTTGTATTAAAGATATTCTGTTTTAAAGTGAGGAGATGTTAACAGTATCTTTTACTCCAAAAGTCGTTGCGAGGATTCCATGTAATGGTGCATGTTTTAGAGGAAAGGAGGAGGAGACAAGTAGCGTAGGTCCTTCCTGAGTCCTGCCTGGTGGATTGCTCAGAGGTAGTTGTGTTTGAGACACCACCCTCTGTCAGGTCCCACCATCCCACCAGGGTATTTTGCAGGTAGTGCGGATAGGCCATGATCCTCAATATCTCCATCAAAAGGCCACAGAAAGAGCTCACACTCCTTAACAATTGAGTTAGAATCACCCAGGACTTGTCTTTGTTTATGTGGCATCTCTCATTTATTTATCAGCTTTCCTGGAAAAGGAAGGCTGGTTTTTTTGGCACAGACATGGAGAACAATGCTGGGCGTATTTATAGCTCTGCCTTCACACCTGCAAGGCCTGTTTGTTTGGACCATCAGGACTTAGCTAGGCACTGAGTATAGACATAAATTAGAGAAGGGCATTTTCCATCCTCTGAACACAGCATTAAGAAGGGCACTCTCCCCTTTCATTTAATTTGAAGGGTATGTCATGAGCCCTGGGATAACCATAGTGGTAGATTCTGGAGGAGGAAAGGGGGAGAGAGAGGGCACCAAGCACAACCCCAGTCCTCAAAAGCCTGGAGAGAAGCCGAGAGAGAGCTCACCTTATCTTTGTACAGGTTCTGACTTAGTTATATACTATTCATACGACCTTTGATAAGTCTCCCAAACTTAAATTCTCACCTTAGTAATAACTGCCATGCAGGGCTTTGATGAGTTTTAAATATAATAACAATGTGGAAGCATCTGGCATGTAGTAAGCAGATACACAATAATATTTGATGCTGCTAAACCTTGTTGGCATGAAAAGACATCCACACACGTGAGACAATTAAAGAACAATACCAGACAGACTTCAGTTAGGTGCTGAATTAAACATCACCAGGTGCCAACCTGTGTGGCACCAACAGCCACCTGTGGCCCCCAGCAATGCTGGAGAGTGTTGACAATAGGATATCTGTCTGATTCCATGGTATACGGAGGGCCAGCCAGCCACTATGGAGCCATTGTGTCTGGTTAATGAAAAAACTCCATCTCCATGCTTATTGCTACACACACTTGGCTGACTCAGGAAATGTAGAGTTGTTCTCTTTGAAATTAAGTTCAAGTTTAGTAAGTTTCTAGGATACAGGCCTGTAAAAACCCTGTTGTTGTTGTTGTTGTCTTTAGGTGCCATTAAGTCGAATACAACTCCTAGCACCCCTATAAACAGATCTGAACCTTGTCTGATCCTATACCTTCCTTATCATCTTTGATATACTTGATTTCATTGTTTCAGCTACGATGTCAAACCATCTTATTGTGGCTTTTCCTCTCTTCGACTTCACTCTACCGTTCCCGGTATGATGTCCTTTTCCATGGAAAATAGCCTCTCTGAAACATGCCCAAAGTGAGATAAAGCTTCACCCTCCTTGCTTCTAAGAAGCACTCTGGTTGCTTTACCAAGTTTACCAGGACACATGTGTTTTTTCTTTTTCCAATCCATGGGACACTCAGCATTCTTCTCTAATACCACAACTCAAAGGCATCAAAATTTCTTCTGTCATTTTTATTCACTGTTCAGCTCACAGATGCGTAGCTGGTGGCTGAAAAGTCCATGACCAATCAAATGCACCAAGGCTGACAAATTAGGTAAAATGCAGAGCTGCCCTCAAAATATTCACATAACAATACAAATGGTACAAAAAAGACAAGAAAGAGGAAAGTACAGATATAAAGTGTGTGTGTGTGTGTGTGTGTGTGTGTGTGTGTGTTTTGAAGTAGGAGTGACATCTGCTTCCTAGACAACATGCCTCTGGAAACTATGAACTTTGAGAGATGATGATAGTTATAGAAAGGGTTCAGGTATTTTTGTTCATAGATTCATTATGAGTTGTGCTTGACTTGACAGCAATCAACAAAACAACTATGTGTGTGTACACACACATTTGGAAACAGAAGTGGCACCCACTTCCTAAACAAATTGCCTCCAGAAACTCTATGAACTTTGATAAATGTTGATAGCTGTAGAGGGGCATCAGGCCTTTTGTTCATGGGGTCACTATGAGTCATGTTCAACTCAAAGACAATCAACAACAACAATAACACACACACACACACACACACACACACACACACACACACACCTATTTCCAGTCTGGGAAGATGAGCAGAATGACCAGATTCTGCAAAGGTGTTTTCTGGTTTGGGGTTGAGACTTGGGTGTGGCTGTTGCTCTCAACTGGATGTGAAATGATTGTATTTGAGCTCCCAAATAAAACAGGATTGGAAGGGAAAAAAAAAGCTTGCCTCCAGAAACTCTATGAACTTGGAGAAAAGATGAAAGTTGGTTCTGACTCAAGGATACACAACAATAACAATATAATTCTTACTTACCTGGTATAAACATAACATTAAAGTGATTTCATAATAAGGCAGTACATCAAGAGTGGTGTATTAGTTTCTTAGGGTTGCTATAGTAAAGTATCACAAATTGGGTGTCTTATAAAAACAGAGATCCATTATCCCATAATTCTAAAAGCAAGGTGTTTGAATTCAGAATGCCAGCAAAACTAAGCTTTATGCAAATCTTTAAAGAAAGGCACATTTTTGCCTTTCTAGGCTTGATAACCCCATACATTCCTTGACTTCCAGCTGTTTCTCTTCTGTTTGTCTTTCTACCTTTTTTTTATAAGGCTATTACTCAGGAGAGATTAAGAGTCACTCTACTGTGATATGACTTCATCTTAACCGATGACAGTTTAGAGACCCTGCTTCCAAACAAAGATATAGTACAGGTACCAGGGCTTAGGATTTCAATATATATCTTTTATTGTGTGGTGTTGTTAGGGTCCTTCAAGTTAAGTACTACGTACAGCAACCTCATGAACAACAGTTCTGAACCCTGTTCTATCCTGTGCCATCCTCACACCTACTGGAACATAGAACACATTGTGGCAGTCACTGTGTCAATCCACCTGGTTGAGGGTTTCCCTCTCCTTCACTGACCTTTCAGAGAATCATGCCCCTCTCCAAGGAACAGTCCCTCCTAGCAACATGCCCAAAGTATGTGAGGCAAAGTTTTATCATCTTTGCCTTCCAAGAGCCTCTGGCTGCACTTTCTCTAAGTCATGTTTGTTTGTTCTTCTGGCAGTCCATGAGATGTTCAGTACTCTTCTCCAACACCGCAACTCAAAGGCATAATTTTTTCTTCAATCATCCTTATTTATTGTCCAGATATCAGATGCATAACAAGTGATTGGAAAGATCATGGCCTGAATCAGATATACTTTAGTCCTCAAACTGACATCATTACTCCTCAATAATTTGGAGAGTACCCTAACTACAAATTTTCCCAGTGCAATATGTCTCCTAATTGCTGATGACAAGGGTGTTGTGGATCCAAATAAGGTAAAGTTGTTGATAGTTTCAATCTTTTCTCCATTTATCATGATGTTGCCTGTTGGTCCAGTGGAAAACCTTTGCTTTCTTGACAATGCAATCCATATTGAAGGCTGCATTCTTTGATCTTCTCCAACAAGTGCTTCAAGTCCTCCTCACTTTCAGCAAGCAAGGTAGTGTCATCTGCATATCAAAGTTTATTGATGAGTGTTTCTCCAATCCTGATGTCACATTCTTCTTCTTAAAACGCAGCTTTTCAAATAATTTGCTCAGCATACAGATTAAATAGCTATGGAGAAATAATACAACCCTAAAACACTCCCTTACTAACTTTAAATTATATAATGTAAGCTTGCTCTGTTTGCATAACAGCCTCCTGGTCTACATATAGGTTTCACATAAGCACAATTATGTGGTCTGGGATTCCCATTTTTCTCAATGTTAGCTATCACTTGTTATGATCTACACAGTCAAATGTCTTTGCATAGTCAATAAAGAACAAATAGACATTTTTCTGGTATTCTTTACTTTCAGCCAGGATCCATATGACATTAGCAATGATACCTCTGGTGTTATGGTCTCTTCTAAATCCTGCTTAAACATCTGGCAATATCCTATATATGTACTGATCTAGTAATTTTTGAATGATCTTCAGCAGTGTTTTGCTTGCATTCAATAGTAATGATATTGTTCAATACTTTCCACATTCCGTTGGATCATCTTTCTTGGGAATGGGAACAAATATAGACTTTTCCCAATCTGTTAACCAGACTGCTATCCTCCAAATTTCCTGGCATAGACTGATAAGTGCATCCAAAACTGCATCTGTTAATTGAAAAAAGTCAATTGGTAGCCCATTGATTCCTGGGGCCTAATTTTTTGCCAATGCCTTCAATGCAGCTTCTATTTCCTTCATTACCATTTACTCCTGCTCTTATGGTACTTCCTAAAATTTTTCAGTGGCAATAACTTCTTTTAGGTACAGTAACTTTGAGTATCCCCTACATCTTCTTTTGATGCTCCCTGGGTGGTTCAATACATTGCCCATACCATCTTTCAATTTTGTGACTCAAGATTTGAATTTGTTTTTTCAGTTCCCTCAGCATGAGAAATAAAGAGTTCTCTAATTTCAGCTCTCTTCACATTCCTTTATAATACTATATTTTGTCTTCTCAAGCTTTCCTTTGATATCTTCTGTTCAATTCCTTTACTTTGCCATGTTTTCCCTTTATTTTGGCTTCTCAACACTCTAGTACAATTTTCAGAGTCTTTTCTGACATCCATTTAAGTTCTTTTTTTTGTTTCTCCTCTATCTCTATAATGACCTTTGCTCTCTTCATGGATGACATTCTTGACATCCTCCCACAACTCATCCAGTCTTTGATCATGGGTCTTCAATGCTTCAAACTTAACGTCATTTTGAAATACAGATGAAACAGATTCAAGATCATGTTTTGGTTCTCATGGACTTGTTTTAATTTTAATTAGTACAGCATTTGCCTGTCAATTCTCTTTTCTGAAATAACTTGTGAATTGCTGTGACACTGAAAGCTATGCTACTGGTGTGTCAAATGCCACAAGGGTTATTCATGGTGGACAGGTTTTAGTAGAGCTCTCAGATCAAGACAGGCTATGAAGCAACATCAGGTATGTACTTCTTAGATCAAAGGACTCTGAAAACCCTATGAAGAGTAGAGAAACACAGATAATTATAGTAGTAGTGGTTGAACCCAAACTGGAAATCAGTAGAAATGAGGAAAAATAATGACAATCACCCTTTAATAATTGGTACATGGAATATATGTACTTTGAATGTTGGAAAGCTAGGAATTGTGGAAAATAATGTGGAATGCATGAATATTGACATACTAGGCATTAGTGAGATCAAATGAATTAGCTTTGGCCACTTTGAATCGGATAATCCCATAGTATACTATGCTGGGAATGGAAAACAGAAGAAGAATGGTTTTATAGTCATAGTCAACAAGTTAATTTCAAGTTCTATCCTGAAATACAATATTGTGAGTGATAGGGTACTATCTATATGCATACAAGGAAGACCTGTTAATATGACTATTATCCAAACAGGTGGAGGAAGAAATTGAAAATTTTTACCAAAGCTTGCAGTCCAAAATTGTCCATGCAATCAAGATGTGATAATGATAATTGGTCACTGGAATGGAAAAGTTGGAACAGTAAAGAAGGAGTGTTATTGTTGTTGTTGATTGCCATTGAGTTGAGCATGACTTATAGCGACTCTATGAACAAAAGACACGAAGCCTTTCTGTAACTATTGTCATTCTTCAAAGTTCATAGAGTTTCCAGAGGCGTGTGGTTTAGGAAGTGAATGCCACTACTGCTTCCAATAACATTATTGGTCTTCCTTTATTGCAAGATTTCCAAGATCTACTGAAGTATAAAAATATTCAAAAATTTATAAAAAGGCTAAATTTATTTAAAAAAGCAAACAAAAGCCAAAACCCACACACTGATCACTGGGGAAACAGGATTTATACTATTCACAGCATTCATTTCCATTTTTCTGGAAAACAAGGTACACCTGTGTCTCCAACTCATTTGAGACTCCCAGTTTTAGACAGCACAGAAAAAATTAAGAACATGAGTGTGGATATCTGAAATCTCTGCCCTAGGCAAACTAATTACTTACTAAACAGTAAAATACGGTTTGTACCACTGACTCACAACTCCGAAGGAGAATGTGGAGAACAGGAAGGGAGAAAGACTTTTTCATAGGAAAATTAGCTCATATCACTGAGAACATCAATTTTCCAAACTTCAAAATTAAGATGAGACTACAAATGGAAAAACAGGCCTCTGAGGATTCGTGTGCCGGTGCCATGCATGAATTGTTTGTTGTTGTTGTTGTTATGTGCCATCAAGTCGTTTACGACTCATAGCGACCCTATGTACAACAGCCCTAAACCCTGCTCTATCCTGTGCCAATAGCACTGCCTCTAACACACCCATCCCGATTACCCCAGTCACTGAATCAATCCATCTCATAGAGGGTCTTCCCCTCTTGCGCCGTCCCTCCACCCTCCCAAGCATGATGTCCCTCTCCAAGGACCTGTCCCTCCTTGCAACATGCCCAAAGTATGTCAGACGAAGCCCCAGAATCCTTGCCTCCAAGAAGTAGCTTGGTTTCACCCTCTCCAGGATGAATCTGTTTGTTTTCCTGGCAGTCCATGGTACATTCAATACTCCTCTCCAGCACCACAGCTCAAAGGCATCAATTCTCCTTCTGTCCTCCCTAGTAATTGTCCAGCTCTCTGATGCATAACAAGTGGTTGCAAAGACCATGGCCTGTATCAGGCGCACCTTAGTCTCCAGAGAGACACTGTTACTCTTGAATACTTTAGAGAGGTCCCTAACAGCAGACTTTCCCATCGCAATATGTTTTTTGATTTCCTGACTGCTGGTGCCAAGAGTGTTGACCGTGGAGCCAAGCAAACTGAAGCTGTGAACAATCTCAATCTCTTCGCCATCCATCCTGATGCTACCAATTGGTTCAGTGGTGAGAATTTTGGTCTTCTTGACATTGAGCCTCAGTCCATACTGAAGGCTGCAGTCCTTGACCCTCTGCAGCAAGTGCATGAGGTCCTCCTTGGTTTCAGCAAGCAGGGTTGTGTCATCTGCATAACGGAGATTGTTAATAGATCTTCCACCAATCCTGATGCCACAATTCTCCTCATAGAGCCCAGACTCCCTGATAATCTGCTTTGCTTACAGGTTGAAAAGGTATGGAGACAGGACACATCCCTGGCGTACACCCTTCCCAATTTTGAACCATGCGGTGTTACCCTTCTCTGTTCTGACTACTGCCTCTTGGTCCAAGTATAGGTTTTGCATCAGCCCCATCAAGTGTTCTGGGATTCCCATTCTTCTCAGAATCAGCCACAGTTTGTTATGATCCACACAGTCAAACACCTTTGCATAACCAATGAAACACAGATAGACATTCTTCTGGTATTCCCTGCTTTCAGCTAAGATCCTTCTAACATCAGCTACAATATCCCTAGTACCACGACCCCTTCTAAACCCAGACACGGAGAGCACGACACTGGGCAGAACAGGAGCCTGGAAGCCGCGGTCGGTTAGAAGTCGGCCCACACAATAGAGATGCGACTCAAGGCGAAAGCTTCTTCAGTCACCATTTACAATAGGCAACCACAAATTGAGATTCTTGGAAGTGAACCTAAGTAGAGACACAAAAGACCTGTACAAAGAAAACTACAGACTATTTCTGCAAGACACAATAAAAGACCTAAATAAATGGGGAAATATGCCCTGTTCATGGATAGGAAGGCTTAGTATTGTGAAAATGACAATCCTACCAAAAGAAATCTACATGTTCAACAAAATCCCAATACAGATACCAAATTAAGTTTTCAAGGATATCAAAAGGGAAATTGTCAAGTTTATTTGGAAAGGAAAGAGACCTTGAATAAGCAAAGCACTTTTGAAAAAAAAAATAAATAAAACCAAACCTGAAAGAGGCATAGCACTCCCTGCCCTGACCTCAAAACCTACTACATATTAGTAATGACCAAAACAGCGTGGAACCGGTACAGTGACAGGTACACAGACCAATGGAACAGAATTGAGAACCCAGAAATGGACTCATCTATCTATGGTCAGTGGATATTCAACAAAGAAATAACATCTAAAAAACGGGGAAATGATAACATCTTTGACAAATAATACTGGCAAAAATGGGCTGCTACCTGGAGAAAGTTGAAACAGGATGCACATCTCACACCATACACAAAAAATCAACTTCGAGGTGGATCAGAGACCTAAGAGTAAAGCCTAAAACCATAAAGTTCATCAAAGACAAACTGGGATCAATCTTAGATGACCTAGTCTAAGGGTCTATGGTATAAAAAGTTGGCCAAATATAGCTAGAAATGCACAGCCTGGAGAGGATAAAATCAATGAATGGGACTTTCTGAAGATTAAATCTCTATGCTAATTAAACTCTTTTTTTCAACAAGGTGAAAAGAAAACCTACCTATTGGGAACAAACATTTGGCAATAACATCTCAGACAAGGGTCTCATAACAAAAGTTTCAGAATAATCCTGGGCCTAGACTTTACAAAATAGGCAAAAGACATGGAAAGACAGACTTTTTACAGAGGAAGACATTTAAATGGCCAACAGACATCTGAAGAAATGTTCAAAATCACTGGTAATAAGAGAAATACAAATCAAAACCATAATGAGATACCATCTTACCCAAATAGCAGTGGCAAAGTTTAAGAAGGGCAGCAATCAGTAAATGTTAGAAAGGTTGTGAAGAGGTAAGAACTCTGTTGGTGAGATTGTAAAATGGTACAACCACTCTGAAAAACAGTTTGGCATTTTCTCAAAAAGTTAAACATAGAAATTTCGTATGACACATCTATTCCACTAAGATTATAGCCCAAGGAAATTAGAACTGATATACAAATGGAGATTTGTACACCAATGTTCATCACAGTGGTATTCGCTATCACAAGATCATGAAAACAACACAAATGTCCAACAGCAACTGAATGGATTCAGAAATTAAATTGTGGTACATTCATGAAATGAAATACTATGCAGCACTCAGGAGAAATAATTTAGAAAAATACTGCATGAATTGGGAGAGACTAGGGAGCACTATGCTGAGTGAACTAATTCAGTCTCATAAGGTCAAATACTACATAAGATCATTATTGTAAAAATAGAAGGATAACTAGTAAAACATGTACCCAAAGGGGAAAGAATTGGGAACAGAGGGATGAGGACAGGTAGGGGTGAAACCACAGAGTTGTACAGTTTCTGGTATGGACCAGAAAAAATTAAGTAATGATGGGTAAGGTCCAATGGTGATTGATTTTATAAAACAATGCATGGGAATGATCATGTGAAACACAATATAAATGAGGAGTAGTGTGAAACACAATATATATACACATTGTGAGTAAATCAATATAAAACAAAACAAAAAGCTTCCAGTCCTTGGTGAAGGACAGTATGCTTAGAAAGGTGGATGTTCAACATAGGAGATAAAGATTCTTGAAGAGATGTATTGACACAGTGACTGTAACAATGTTCTCAAGTGTGTTGAAGATAGTGAAAATGGCAGAGGATAGAGCAGATTTCAGGTCCCTGTTTATAGCGTTGCTATGAGTCATACTCAACTCCAAGCCACAAAACAAGGTAGTTCTTAACAGACTACAACAATCAAAGCAGACTTTATCTGCTAGTCAAAGCTACACTATATTCTGAGAAGACTTTTCTGCAACATAGAAGAAACAGTGGTGTGTAGAGAAGTCTATAAGCATCCAGACAAGCATGTTGCCCATAAAATGAAAAGGAGAATGAGGCAAAATTTGGAGCAGAACTCCATCTGACTTAGCAATTGTTTGGATGTAGAATAAGGGGGATTAATAGACACCCTTGTAAACATACATCCTAGCCCTTTCTCTGGCCTCACAACCCCACCTCAACCCTACACTCTCCTTCCTCACTGCCACATTCCTTGAAGAATGGACAACACCTGCTGCCTCCACTTCCTCCCACCCACTTTCTCCCTCACATCCGCCAATGCCCCCACCCCCTCCTATGCTCAGAAATGGCTCTTTTGAAGGTCACCAAGACCCACCTCATGGTCAAATCCAGTAGCCTTTTCTTTAGCATAGAACTTGATATTGTTGAACTTTTACTCTCTGGAATTCCCCCTTGGTATCTGCAGTAAGGCCCTATCCTGGTTCACGCCTACTTTTTGGCCCTCTCTCTTCCACATTCTCTGGTCTCCTGCTGAATTATTTTCTTCTTTTCTCTCACCCATCAGAGAAGATTTCCAAAGAATCTGGTTTTGGTCCTATTTTCTCCTTTTTCTATATTTCACATTCTCTCCCACTTCTTATCACAGCTTTAACTATTGAATCCCCCAGTCTGTAGAGAAAGCTATGTTACCAATTCTGGACACACATATCTAAAGATCTATGAGATGTGAACTTGTATGTCCTGGATGACTTTGAACTTAATATGGCTTTCATTCAAGGTCATCTCCTCCTCCTCCCCATTTCGTTGTTTCTGTTAATAGATCATCATACTCCTAAGCACCTACACTTAGAATTCCAGAGCCATTTTAAATGCTTCTCTTCTCTCTACTTGTATCTACATTTACCATCTTTTATCACTCTTTCTTTGAAACACACATTGTTTCTGTCCTCATCCTAGTTTCAGCTTTACCTAAATCATGGCTAGCATGTTCTCCAAACTTTCTACTCCATTTTTCATCATGAACCATATTGCACAAGACACTACATGCATCTTCCTAGGTATCATTCATGTTATACAAACTCTTTCATGCCAAGTCCCTATTACAAACTCCAAGCTGTGTTTCATTGTCCCTTTCTCCTTTCCATTCTTTGACCAACATGTTTGTCTGGATACAATACCAAGCCACAGGTTTGTCTGTATCTATTTCTCTCTACATCATTGCAAACTGTGTAACTTGTATGAGTAGAAAGTGAGTCTTATGAGAAGATAAATTAAGGAGTACATGCTCTGGTTGAAGAGACAAATTCTAATACTATTAATGGACAAAAATCCTATTATTATTGTACTATAAGTACAGTATTATTATTTTTTTATAAACCTATGTTGTTATTGAGTTGAAAATGTCTTATAGTTGACCAACTAGCAGGTTTTTGGAAGACCGTCAATTACTCAAGAGGAGATCATTCATTCTTCCTCAGGGCTGCTGTTGGGTTTGAGCTACCAGAGAAGTAACATCTATAGATTGGCAGCACAATTTCTTATAGATGATGTGATCACAGTTCCTAAAACTCGTTGTCTTCCAGCAGGAACCAACTCATAACTGACTCTCCAGGGGAATTTTTGGAGGCTATCACATGAAAGAGGTTACTCATTGTTTCAAGAGAGAAAAATGGATAGTCTCTTCCTTTAAAAATTAGAGTCTCTAAAAGCTCACTGGGGAGTCAACTACAAGTTGACTCTCACTTGACAATAGGAAGAGTTTTTTTCCTTAGTTATGGAGTGGATAAAAATGAACTGGGCCACAGGTGAAATCTGGAATAGCAGCATGAAGCACAGAATCTAAAATAAGTGATGAAATGAGTGACATCTAGTATCAAAGTGAGGTCAGTCAACAGCTTTGGGCTAAAGATAGCAAGCATATTATATCACACTTGCAACAAGAAGTCTAAAAAAAAAGATAAATTCCGAAATCAAAGACCATACAGAGGGTTATGAAGATGTATCAATAGACTGCAAGATTAGAAGTGCTAATTTGACACTACCAGATATTATTTCAATTGATAGTCTGCTCTACAGTTGACCTTCACCATGTTCTGACTGATAATATTGAGCTGTTCCACCATCTCTTTCCACAGACGTATATTTTATTTCTGTGTATACTATCTGGCGAGGTGCATTTATCTAGTCACTACCTATGCTTTGTTTTGTTTCTTTAAAAAGATACTTCCAATGAGTAGTTATTGATCTTATAAATTTCTATTATATGATCTCTGGCCTTATTGCTATTACCAAGGTCATATTTTCCAACCACCAATCTTTCATCTTTGTTTCAAATTTTTGAATTTTATTTAATAGTTATTACTAATGCATCTACATCTGTGTTCTTCTATTGTTAATGGGATTTGCTGAGGTCTGCTATTTCAGAAACAGATGGCCAACCTTGCTTTTTAGTCTATCTTAATCTGAGAGCTCCACTAAGACCTGTATACCAGGAATGAGCCCACTAGCATTTGACACACCAGTGGCACAGCTTTCAGTATCACAGAAACTCACAAATTACCTCAATACAGCAAACTAACAGACAAGTTCTGCACTGAATAGAACAATGGTAAACAAGCAAGAATACAGTTATACAAGGTACAAAGTAAATAGCAATATGTAGATCAATCCTCCAATACAAGAAATTGACAGAGAAATCTCAAAGTTTAGAAGGCTCCATATCTGAGTCTCAGGTACGAGTTCTAAAGGAAGGCTTTCTCTTTCTCTCTCTGGAAGTTCTAGAGGTAGGTCCTTATTACTGAGCTTCTGCTCCAGGACTGTCTTCTTTGTCTTAATGTTTCTGCTCTCACAGCAAATTGTGCATATAAAATATCATGGGGCAGGGCTAGTGGAAGCATGTCAGGATGGGGCCTTCGGTGCATAGAATTCTACTTAAAGCTTAGATTGAAAGATAATAAAAATGAGGAGAAACTGTTATAAACATCCTTTAATAGTTGGAACATGGAATATATGAAGTATGAATGTTGGAAAATGAAAAATTGTGAAAAATGAAATTAAGTTAGTTAGATAAGGTTGATTGGCTTGGCCATTTTAAATGAGACAATCACATGATATATTATACTGAGAATGAAAATCAAAGTAAGAATAGTGCTGTATTCATAGTTAAAAAGGTGATTTCAAGGTCTAGCCTGAAATAAAATGCTGTGAATGATAGGATATTATCTTTACACATACAAGGAAGACTTTTAAACATGATTATTACTCAAATATATGCACCAACAGCTAAAGCCAAAGAAGAGGAAAGTAAAGATTTTTATCAGGTTTTGAAATCTGAAACTGACCAAACATGCAATCAAGATGTGTTAATGATAATTAGTGATGGAAATGCAAAAATTTGAAGAAGGAAGAGTAGTTAGAAAGTATAGCTTAGTGAAAGAAATGAGGTTGGAAATAGAAGGATAAAATTTGTACATTAAATGATTTATTCATTGCAAATACCTTTAAATGAGCTGCATGGGAATCAGATTGACCATACCTGTGGACAAAAACTGTTGGAGAAGCTCATTGTCAGAAGTCGAAACCAGGTCGGTTGCTGACTATGGAACAGACCGTCAAGTATTAATGTCCAAGTTCAAATTGCAGCTAAAACCCAAGAAAACAAGTTCATGAGAACCAAAATATGACATTGAGTCTCTTCCACCTAAGAATAGGTTTGAAGCATTGAATACAATGATCAAAGACCAGATGAGTTGTGACATCAAGGATATCATGAAGACCACAAAAGATCAGTAAAGAGACAGACAAGAAAGGAAAAAACAAAACAGATGTCAGGAGAGATTCTGAAATTTTCAGTAGGACATTGAGAACCCAAAATAAAAAGAAGAGATGCTGAAATAAAAGAGCTGAATACAATATTTTGAAAGGCAGTTTGGGAAGACAAAGAAAATTACTATAACAGAATTTGCAGAGACCTAGAATTAGAAAATAAAAAAGCAAAAACTCACTCAGCATTTCTCAAGTTGAAGAACTGAAAAACAAATTCAAGCCTCAAAATGCAGTAAGACCACCTCTGGTAGTCTAATAATAAGAAACTTTGCTGTAAACCTGAGGACATACAATTGGAATCTACCAGCTGTTCAACAGGAGAAAGATGGGCAATCTCCTCCAGTGTGATTTGAAAACCCTCAGAAGGATCAGCTATGGGTCAGTTCTGACTTGATGGTACTCAACAACAACAAAATGGAAAAAAGGCTTGAATGATCCAGAAAATATTTAAAAAAAAAAGATGGAGAGAATACATAGAATCATTGTACCAAAAGCATTGGTGGATCCTGAAATATTTCAGCAAGTATCATGTGGTTAAGGCCAATGATAATAAAGAAAGAAATTCAAGCTGTACTAAAGGTATTGGCCAAAAACAAGATCTCAGGAATCAATGAGATACCAACTGACATGTTTCAAATAATAGATACTGCCCTGGATGTGCTATGCCAGAAAATTTGGAAGATAGCTCCCTGGATAACTGATTAGAAGAGGTCCATATTTGTTCCCATTTACAACAGAATGGGGAAATTATTGAGTTGTGATACTAGAGAAAAGTCTTGGACTGCCAAGAAAACAAACAGATCTGACTTAGAGAGAGTGAAACCAAGTTTCTCCTTGGAGGGTAGGATTTTGAAGTTCAGTTTCACATATTTTGGGGATGTGGCCAGGAGGGACCGATCCTTAGAGAAGGACATGCTCGGAAGAGTGGAGGGACAGTGCAGGAGATGAAGACCCCCAATGAGATGGATTGATACAGTAACTGGAGCAATGGGACTGGGTGTGTCAGGACTGGCTCAGGACAGTACAAGCTTCAGAGCTATTGTAGGGTCACTATGAAGTCACAGGTGACTCGATAGCACATAACAACAACAACAACAATCATTAATATAATCTGCAAGCAAAATACTGCTGAAAATTTTAAAAAAAACCCAAAACAACCAAACAACAGAGCACTACATAGAAAAACTGCCAGACATTCAAGATGCATTTAGAAGAGGCCAGGACACTAAGGATATTATTACTGTTGTCAGACAGATCCCAGCAGAAAGAAAGAATACCAGAAGAATGTCTCTTTGTACTTTATTGACTACACAAAAACATTTGACTCTGTGGACCATAACAAATTATGTCTAACATTGAGAAGAATGGGAATCCCAGGACATTTAATTGTGTTCATGCAAAACTTATATCTAGGTCAAGAGGTTATTATGCAAAGCAAGGGAAAACTACATGGTCTAAATTTAGAAAATTTGTAAAACAGGGTTTCTCTGTACCTATTCAATCTATATGCTGAGCAAATTATTTGAGAAGCTAGACTGAAGAAAAACATAGCATCAGGATTGGAGGAAGATGTATCAATAAACTTCATTATGGAGATGACAAAATCTTGCTAGTAAAGTGAAATGAGCTTGAAGTGTCTGCAGCAGAAGGTTAAACACTGCAGCTTTAGGTCAGTTCTGACTTGACAGTATGCAACAGCAACAGCATATTAGGGAAGATGTGAGCCAGAATTATACTCTTTCACTATACAGTTAAGTCTATATTCTGAGCAAATAATCCAAGAAGTTCAACTGTAAGTATGAAGGAAAATGTAGCATCAAGATTGAAGAAGATTCATCAGCAGCCTGTAATGTGCAGATGACACAATATTGCTTCAAGAAAATGAAGATGACTTGAAACACTTATTAAGCTCAAAGACGATAGTCTTAAGCATGAATTATACTTCAGCATGATAAGAAAATCATACAGCAGTAACTTGTAGTTGCTGTGAGAACACTGTGACACTGGTGTGTCAAATGCGTTAATGGTTGGTTACCCAACGCGGACAGAGTTGGGTGGAGCTCCTCCGATTAAAACAAGCTTGGAAGGAGGAGTGGCATCCACTTCCGTAATAGCTTGCCTCCGGAAACCTTATGAACCTGGAGAAAGGATGAAAGACACCCAAGCGTTGAGGAGTCTCCTTCATAGGGTCGCTATGAGTTGCCTGAAACCCGATGGCACTTAACAACATAATAATACTAAGAAACAACAGAAAAACAAACAACTACCAAAGAGGCAGCATCATGATAAATAGGAAAAAAGATTGAAGTTGTTAAGAATTTCATTTTATTTGTTTCCACAATCAATGTAGAGGGAAGCAGTATTCAAATCAAACAACACAATGAAGTATTATGCATTACTAAAAATGAAAAAGGAGCTCTGATGGCCTTGTGGCAAGAAACTGCACTTCAGTCTCAAAGGCACACAGTTCAAATACTCCGGGTATTAAAAAAAAAAGTACCAAAAAAAGAAAAATCCTCCAGGTCTGCAGGAGAAGGATGGGCAATCTCCTCCTATGTGATTCACTGCTTCTATAAACCTCCTGGAGGCTCAATTATGAGACAATTCTCACTCAACCTGTACATAAGAACACCACGATGAAAAAAAGAATTTGTGAAATACTGCACAGCACGGATGAAACGAGAATAAGTAATCCTGAGTGACAAAAGGACAATGTTGTTATAAGACCACTATTATAAAAAGGAAAGGTTTAAACACAGATAGAATCATTCTTAGAAGGCTAACAGGATGGAAAGAGAGGGTGGGCAAAGTGAAAATTTAAATAGCTTAATAAGGTGAAGGGAAAGGCAATATACATTAAGGAATTGATCATACACTGATACTAATGAATTATGTTAGTCAATTATAATTAAATTGTAAGACAAAATATGTATGAATGATTAAAGGGAAAACAATATTATTTACAATTTTTCATTCAAAGAAAAAGAAGTCATCTAGAAGTTCTACTCTGCACACCTGGGATAAGCACAAGAAGAAAAACCAAAACCAAAATTGTGCTGGACAACTTTTCTGAAAAGGACCTTATTATGGTGCCAGAGAACAAGGATGTCACTTTAAAGACTAAGGTGCACCTAGTCCTAGCTATAGTATCTTCAACAGCTTCATATGCATGTGAATATTGGACAATGAATAAGGAGCACTGGATTAGAATTGATTAATTTATGTTGTAAGCAAATAAACTTGAATTTATCATAGGCAATCAAAAGAACAAACTGTTGTTGACCAAGTGTAGCCAAATGCTCCTCAGAAGTAGGTATAGGAGATTTTATCTCACTTAGTTAGGAAATGGAAGGGAAAAGAAACAAGTGTCGAGGTGGGGTAGGGGTGACACTGAATGTATTGATTATATCTGTAAGGGAAGTGTCTTTCATCTGTTCCTTTTGGTAAAAGGCTTGTCTGACAGATACTGTTCTAAAACTAAGCACCCAAATTAAGGCAGACTAGAAAGAAAGATTGGCCATCCACTTTTGAAATATAGCAGGCCTTCAGAAACTCTATGTACAGTAAAGCACATTTAGA
>NW_006399846.1:3494657-3497724 GCF_000299155.1 Elephantulus edwardii | reverse complement strand
CTAATAATTTTCCCTCTTAAGCAGTTTTCTCCCTCATCTGTTTCTGTGCAGTATACATTATTGAACCCATCCTTCTCAGTCTCCTCCCAACCCCGAGGTCAGCTCTGCTTTACAACAGTGGCACCATGCAGTATTTGTCTTTTTGTGACTGAGATTCTTCACTCAGCATAATGTCCTCCCATTTTTAATAATACTGCATATGTTCCTTATTTTTCAATGCAGCATAGTATTCCATTGTGTGAATATACCACAGCTTCTCTATTCATTCGTTTATTTATGGGCACTTAGGTTGTTTCCAACTCCTTGCTATTGTGAACAAAGCCATGATAAACATGGGTGTGCATGTATCTGCTTGGATGGCAGTTATGGTCTCTTAGGGATATATTCCCAGTAGTGGAATTGCTGAGTCAAATGGTATCTCTATTTGCAACTTTTTGAGAAAGCGCCATATCACTTTCCAAGAAATAGGTGATTTCTACCAACTATTACAAGATGTATTCATAATAATGGGTGACTAGAATGGGTATGTTGGGAACCAGGAAGAAAGAACAGTAGTTGGGAAACATGGACTTGGTCACAGAAATGAGTCTGGGGATAGAATAATAGAATTCTGTACAATCATTTATTTGTTGGAGAAGGTTAATATCAACAATGAAAACTAGGCCAGATGCAGATTGTCAAACACCATTAACTACTCATATGCAACTTCTAAAACTAAAGGTCAAATCATATCTAAAGAATCAAAGTTTGATCTTGAGTCTATCCCCTCCGAATTTAGAAACCAACTCAGAAACAGGTTTGAGGCTTTGACCACTAATAAATTAAGACCAGATAAGCTGTGGGAATATATCAAGAATATTGTCAAAGAAGAACACAAAAGGTCAGGGACCTCTCCAGAGTACTGAAAAACAACAGTCAGTTTAGAAACTCAGGTGCACCTGATCCAGGCCTTACTCTTGACAATAACTTGCTATGCACCAGAAAGCTGAACAATGACTAAGGATAACAGAAGAAAAATTGATGCATTTGAGTTGTGGTATTGGAGAAGAGTCTTGAACATACCATGGACTGCCAAGAAAACAAATAGGTCTGTCTTGGAGAGAGTGAATCCAAGTTTCTCCTTGGAGGCTAAGATTTTGCAGCTCCATCTCATATATATATATATATACTTTGGGCATGTGGTCTGTAGAGACCAGTCCTTAGAGAAGGACATCAAGCTTGGAAGGGTGACTCTGCATGAGATGGTTTGATACAATAACGGGGACAATGGGAGTGCATATGCCACAGTCAGTGAGACTGGCTCAGGACAGGGCAGGCTTTACAGCTGCTGTACATAAGGTTGCTATGAGTTGTAGATGCCTCGACAGTACATAACAACAGCAAGTTTGGACGTACTATCAGGATGGGCTAGTTCTTTGAAAAAGTCATCATGTTTGGAAAAAGTAGAGGGTCAGCAAAAGACAGCAAGACTCTCAATGACATTGACAAATCTTTTTCCCAATCTGTAGGTTTTCTTCTTACCCTGTTGGAGAAGGTTTTTGATGTACATCGGAATTTGATTCCTAGAAAATCCCATTCATCTATTTTTTTTCCCCTCTCCTGGTTGTAGGGTTTTCATTATGCTGGAAGACTGTTTATGCTGTAGATTATGGCTTCTAGAGTTCTTTCTAGCTTTTCTCAGATTAATTTTATATTCTGTGGTTTTATTTCTAGGTTTCTGATGCACCATGAATTGTGGTGTTTTTTTTTTTTTTATACAATGTGAGGTGTGGGTTGTGCTTAAGTTTTCTGCAAATGTTTTGCCAATACCATTTGTTAAAGAGACTGTCTTTTCCCACTTAACTGAGTCCATCTCCTTGTCAAAGATCAGTTGACCATAGGTGGATGAGTTGATTTCCAGGTTGGTTTTTTTTTTTCTTTTTTACAATCGGGCATGAGCTGATTGGTTTGCCAGATTTAGCTAACTATGAGTTGTGAGCTGGAAGCCTTTTGGTTTAAAGTCAACCAGGCCATGGTGGGCAGGCCTTGTATTTAAAAGACAGTGGGAACCTTCTGTGGCACTCGGGTGTGGTGTTAACTGCGTTTGAGATGAACATTCATATACATGGTACAGCACTGGTATGCCAATTTACTGTACTAAAGTCATATGGGGTTGTAGTGATGCTGAATGCAGTTGTTGTGATGCTGAATGCGGTTGTTGTGATGCTGAATGCTATGCCACTGTTATGTTAACTGCCATAACCCATCATGGCTAGTGTTTAGTGGAACTCCTAGATTGATTTAGGTTTGGAAGCACGAGTGGCATCAACATCCTAACCCTCTGGAAACTCTATGAACATAGAGAAATGACAATAGTTATAGTACGGAATTCAGGTCTCTTGTTCATAGGATCACTATGAGTCATGCTTAATTCAATGGCACTTAAAAACACCACCACCACCACCACACACACACACACACACACACACACACACACACATGTTATATTATGTACTACTGAGTCAGAAACAACCCCCAACTGATCATCCAGCAGGTTTTCAGAAGCAGTTAATTGCATGGGGAGAGAGTGCTCATTTTTCTTCCATGGAGCAGCTGGTAGACTTTGGGATTGCAAGGGAGCTTCTTGCCTCTAGGCCACTAGAGATCCTATATATACATATGCATATACATATACATATACATATACATATGCATATACATATACATATACATATACATGAAAATCTGGCTTCATTGAAAACACCTCATCAATCAATAAAAATAGATCAATTATTTAGTAAATTATGATGTGAAAATGTAAACGCAGTAAAAAGCAAAACCCAAGCTTCATCATGAGATTTGTAAAACTAAATTCCAGATTATGTCAATATTTATGCGTTCCATTTCTTCAGCACATCAACAGAGAACTACCAGAAGTCCAGGCTGGTTTCAGAAGGGGTAATGGTACTAGAGATATTGTAGCTGATGTTAGATGGATCTTGGCTGAAAGCAGGGAATATCAGAGGAATGTCTATCTGTGCTTCATTGACTATGCAAAGGCATTTGACTGTGTAGATCATAACAAACT
>NW_006399846.1:3492518-3493754 GCF_000299155.1 Elephantulus edwardii | reverse complement strand
GCGATTGGCACAGGACAGAGCGGAGTTTAGGGCTGTTGTACATAGGGTCGCTATGAGTCGCAGGCGACTCGACGGCACATAACAACAACAACAAATTCCAGATGACCTAAAGACCTAAGCATAAAAGGCAAAACTACAAAACTATTAGATAAAAATGTGGAGACTCTGAAGTCTTGTATTGAATGAAGGCTTTTTTTGAGCAAGATGCAAAAGCATATAGCAGAAGGGGAAAAACTGATGGCTTTGACCACATAAAATTAAATATTTTGTTCTGTGAAAGACCTAAATTTGAAAGTTGGCAGATGGAGAAAACATATTGGCAAGGCACTTGACTGATTGTAATCCAGAATATATAGGAAAGTTATGCAAATCCGCAAGGAATAGGAAACTCAAGGGGAAAATAGGTCAAGAAAATATATAGGCAATTCAAAGATGGGAAAAGCTGACAAGCTAATATGAATAGACTATCAACTTTGTCACTAATCAGGAAATGAAATATCAAATGATACTTTAAGATAATGCTCTATAACTGGGAGGTTAGAAAACAAGTCAAGTATGGAGATATTTCGAGCACTGGGATCATCAGAACGCTCACATTTTGTAAATAGGATAGACCATTATCACCATTTTGGAAAGCTATTTTGTAGTTGAATTAAGTGATTGGTTGGTTGATTGGTTGGTTGAATTAAGTGCTTATATATCCAATGGCCAGCAATTTTACTCCTAGGCATAGATGCTAAAGAAAATCATAAACATTCAATGAGACTAAATCAACAATTTACATAGCAAAAAAAAGGAGGACACAAGAATGTCATTACTCAAATAACTGTTTCTCAGTGACACCTGTTCTGGTATCTCTGCTTACAATTAAAATTTACTCCTCACCCCATACTTCTATTCTTCCTTCCATGCTGTTTTTCTCCAAAGCACTTTTTACAAAGGTATTAATTTTATAGTGTATTTCTTTTATGTATCTATTATTTATCCTCTTCTCCAGCAAACACACACTCCAGCTACCTTCCTAACATAAAGGATTTTAAGTGCTTTGTTCACTTTTTATTCCCAAAATATATAATATGTTGTTGTTGTTGTTGTTGTTATGTGCCATCAAACCATCTGCAATCATAGCAATCCTATGTACAACAGGCCTAAACCCTGCTCTATCCTGTGCCTACCTCACTGTCCCTCTCCGTGGACTGATCCTGCCTTGCAGCATGTCCAAAGAAAGCCAAATGG
>NW_006399846.1:3489218-3491028 GCF_000299155.1 Elephantulus edwardii | reverse complement strand
ATATAGTTAATATAATATTCGGAACACAGTAGACAGCCTTGAGTTTAAATTTCAGTCAACGTACCTTATACATTGCAAGTTAGGGGAGCATTGCATGTTACTATGATATTGTGAAGCCTTCAGTGGTACTTCCAGACTAATAAGGACTAGGAGAGGTCAAGTGATATAACTCCAAATAGCAGTCAATGAAAACTTCATAGATCACAACTATCCAACTATATCTTTCGTACAGTGTTCCATTCAATTCGTTCTTGAGGTAGTCAGGAATCAGGGGCCGATTCAACTGCAACTAAGAACAACCGACACCCTAGTAACATATCTACACTGAAACTTAAATAAGAGAAAAACTACCATACCTTCTAAATACCATCTTATCTCCAATTTCATCCTCTTTGATTTTAGTTGTTGGTGTGTGTGCTTAAATAATAGTCATATTAACAGGTCTTTCTTGTATGTATATGAATAATATTCTACCACTGACAACATGCATTATACTTTAGGATAAAATTCGAACTTGTCTTTTTAACTGAATGTAGCACCATTATTCCTCTGTTTTTCATTCTCAGCATGGTGTATCATGTGATTTTCTGATACAAAGTGGCCAGCAACAGTCCATCTCATCTCACTAGTGTCAATATTCGTGTGTTCCATTTCATTTTTTTCTCAATATCTTTATTTATGCACATTCCACATTCTAAGTATTAAAAGATGTTTGCAGCTATTTCTTCTCATTTTGATTTACTTCCAATCTGGGTTCTATCTCCAATGCTATGTTGATCTTTGTTCCTATATTGCTCACAAGATTTTCAGAGGCCTGCTATTTCAGAAGGGTATGGTGAATCCTGCTTCCTAGTCTATCTTAACATGGAAACTCTACTAACTTATCTACTGTTTTATTGTCATGTGCCATCGAGTTGCTTGATACTCATAGTGACCCCATGTACATCAGCTCTAAATCCTGCTCTATCCTAAGTCAAACTTACTGTCTCTGATACATCTACCACCATTGTTGTTGTTGTTATGTGCCGTCAAGTCACCTGTGACTGACAGCAAGTCTATCTCACTGTCTCTGACACACCCACCTCTATTACTCCTGTCACTGAATCAATCCATTTCAGAGGGGACCTTCCTCTCCTGTGATGTCCCTCCAACCTCCTAAGCATGATGTCCCTCTCTAAGGACTGTATCTCCTTGCAACATGCCCAAAGAATGTCAGATGGAACTTCAGAATCCTTTCCTCCAAGAAGCGGCCTGGCTTTACCCTTTCCAGGGTGAACCTGTTTGTTTTCTTAGCAGTCCATGGTATGTATATCCCATACTCTTCTCCAACACCACAACTCAAAAACATCAATTTTCCTATCCTCTCTAGTCATTGTCCAGCTCTCTGATGCATAGCAAGTGATTGCAAAGACCATTCCATGTTATTAGGCACAGCTTAGTCTCCAGACTGACATTGTTGCTCTTCAGTACTTTAGAGAGGTCTCTAATAGCAGACTTTCCCATCGCAATATGTCTTTTGATTTCCTGCCTGCTGGTTACCAAGAGTGTTGATTATGGAGCCAACCAAACTGAAGCTGTCAGCAATCTCAATCTCTTCACCATCTATCATGATGCTGCAAATCAGCCCAGTGGTGAGAATCTTTGTTTTCTTGATACTGAGTTTCAATCTATATTGATGGTGGCTGCAGTCCTTGACCTTCTGCAGCAAGTTCTTCAGATCCTCTTGTTTCAGCAAGTAGGATTGTACCATCTGCATTATGCAGATTGTTGATGAATCTTCCTCCAATCCTGATGGCACATTTCTCCTCAT
>NW_006399846.1:3486624-3487968 GCF_000299155.1 Elephantulus edwardii | reverse complement strand
ATATTCAATATTCTTCTCCAGCACCACAACTCAAAGGCACCAATTCTCCTTCTGTCATCCCTAATCATTCTTTGTCCAGCTTCTGATGCATAACAAGTAATTACAAAGATCACGTCCTGGATCAGATGCACCTTAGTCTCTAGACTGACACTGTTGCTCTTCGGTACTCTGTAGAGGTCCCTTCCAACAGACTTTCCAATGCACTCATCTTTTGATTTCCTGGCTATTGGTACCAAGAGTGTTGATTGTGGAGCCAAGTAAACTGAAGCTGTTAACCATCTCAATGTCTTCACTGTCTATCATGATATTGCCAATTGGCCTGTTGGTAAGAATCCTTGTTTTCTTTATGTAGAGCTTCAATTGATACCCTTTTAACATTTAATATACTAGTGACATAGCAGCATTGTAGCAACTCATAAGTTATCCCAGTACAACAAGTTGACAGACAAGTGTTGTATGAATGAGAAGAAATGATAAACAAGTAGGCATATACACATATAAGCTGTAAAGTAATTGTTATTGTCATTGTGTGTCATCAGGTCAACTGCGACTTATGGTGACCCTAAGCACAACAGCTCTGAACCCTGTTCTATCCTTAGCCAATCTCACCGCTTCTGACACATTCACCCTGATTATCCCAACTACTGTGTCCTGCATTGTCCCTCCACCCTTTCAAGCATGATGTCCTTCTCCAAAGACTAGTCCCTCCTGGCAACATTCCTAGAGTATATGAGACAGAGTTTCAAAATTCTTGCTTCCAAGAAGCAATCTGTATTCACTCTTTCCAAGACAAACATGTTTTTGTTTTTGTTTTTATTAGCAGTCCATGGTTCAGTACTCTTCTCCAGAACCACAACTCAATGTCATCTGTTCTTCTTCTGATTTCTCACTTGATTCTTCTTGGTTTGCCTTATACTAGCTGTCAAAGGAGAGGCAGAAGAGAAAGTTAGTGTTCTCCCGCACTTGCCTATCTTTCTGTCCTCACAGACCTCTAGTTTCCTCCTGTCAGTTCATACCTTGCCATCCTGCTAAATTAAAAACTTTTTCTGGAAAGTACAACCTCCTTCTTTCATCCTATTGAATTTAAATCTGTATCTACATATCTTTCAAAGGTTTATAATACATACATATTTCAGATCATTCAGAAGGCTGGACTTCATGAGAAGAATGTGACATCAGGATTGGAGGAAGACTTATCAACAACCTGTGTTATGGAGATAACACATCTTGCTTGCTGAAATGGAGGAAGACATGAGTTATATGCTGCAGAAGATCAAGGACTATAGTATTCATTATAGATTGAAGCTCAACATCATGAAAACAAAAATTCTCACCACTAGGACA
>NW_006399846.1:3481069-3486389 GCF_000299155.1 Elephantulus edwardii | reverse complement strand
AGAAGAATCAATGCCTTTGAGTTGTGGTGTTGGAGAATAGTGTTGAATATACTGTGGACTGCAAGGTTAAACAAATGGATCAGTGCTAAGGAGGGTGAAACCAAACTACTCTCTGGTGGCAAGGATTCAGAAGCTCTATCTCACATGGCCAGAAGGGACCAGTCCTTGAAGAACATCATGCTTGGAAGGATGGAGGGAGAGCACAGTAAAAGAAGACCCAGGATGAGGCAGATGGACTTAGTGAGTGAAGAAATGGGATTAGGTCTGTCAGAGAGGATGAGATTGGCTTAGGATAGAGCAAGGTTCAGAGCTGTTGTGCATAGGGATCACTGTGAGTTGCAGGTGACTTAATGGTACATAACAAAAACAACCTATACTTACTTGACCAATTGACAGTGCCATAACAGATAGAGAAAAGATTGCAATTGTTAACAATTTTATCTTACCCAGTTCCACAATCAATGCTGTTGGTACCAGCAGTCTGTCAATAAATCAAAAGACAAATTACTTAGGAAAAATACTCTGTTAGAGACATCTCCGAAGTGCTGAAGAGCAAGCACAATTGTCAGTCTAGAGAGTAAGGCGCACCTGATCTAGGCCTTGGTCTTCTCAATTGCTTGCTATTCATCTGAGAGTTGTAAAATAACTAAGAATAACACAAGAATAGATACCTTTGAGTTGTGATGCTGGAGAAGAATATTGAGCATACCATAGACTGCCAAGAGAACAAATAAATCTGTCCTGGAAAAGGTGAAACCAGGTTACTCATTGAAAACAAAGATTTTGAAGTTCTCTTGCACATATTTTGTGCATGTTGCCAGGAGGGACTTATCCCTGGAGAAGGACATCATGATTAGAGGGGAAGAGGGTCAGTGCAGGAGAGGAAGATCCTGATAAGATAGATTGTCATAGTGACTTTGACAATGGGATCAGCTGTGTCAGAGATGATGAGGTTGGCTTAGGATAAGACAAGGTTCAGAGCCATTGTTTATGGGTCACTATGAGTCATAGTTGACTTGACAGCACATAACAACTATATCTATCTATCTATCTATCTATCATCTATCCACCTATCTATCTAATTCTTTTACTAAAATAATGTCATAATTCTTAATTTTAAAAGATTTAAGAGATTTTGTCAGTATTTTTCTTAAAATGTTTATAATATTCTCTTCTACATTCTAATCATTTATGCCTTACTAAATCTAACTTAACAAACATTAATTTTTATTTCTCACTTTAAAATCACTCCTTGTTTTCTAGTTTTCCCTTCCGTTGCCTGATCTCTGCAATGTAGTATGAATGGAATGGAACAGGACAGATTGAAATAGAATGGAATGAAAGTAAATGTGCTGGAGAGAAAGAGAAATGTTAGGGATTAATTTCCTACTAACTTTCATGGTGAGAAAAGGACAGAGAGAGGGGCCGACCCTCAACAAGTTGGATTGACACAGTGACTGTAACAAGAGGCTTAAGCATGTCAGACATGGTGAGGAATGTGCAAGATAGGGTAAAGTTGAGATCTTTGTTCAAAGGGTCACTATGGATTATAGTAGACTAAATGGCACTAACAGCAATTACAACTCATTGGAATAGCTAAGAAGTATATGAGACATGGCGAAAGAGTACTGTGAAAAGAACTAGTTAAATTTTGTTTTGTGGATAAATTCTGCTTAAGCGGTTCTCTTTTTTTCTCTATGTTTTGAAAGAATTTAAATAGAATTGGTGATATATCTTCTCTGAATGTTTGGTAGAATTAAGCCATGAAGCCATCTGGTCCAGGACTTTTTTTTGTAGAGGAGTCTTTTTATGATCTGTTCAGTTTCTTCTTTTGTGATGAATCTGCTCAAGTATTCTAGATCTGTCGAAGTAATTTTGAATTGCACATGAGTTTCCAGGATTTTTTTTTTTCTTTCCTCTGGGTTTTCAAATTTGCCAGAGTATATCTTTTCATAACATTTTAATATTAGTGATTTAATTTCATCTGGTTTGTTGGAATCTCACCTCTAACATTTTTCAATTAATTTATTTATATCTTCTCTCTCTTTTTTTTCTCTCTGCTCTCTTTTGTTAAGTTAGACAATTGTTTGTCAATTTTATTGACCCTTTTGAAAATCCAGCTTCTGGTCTTGTTGATGTTTTCAGTTGTTTTCTGTTTTCTATCTCATTGATTTCAGCTCTTTTTCTTATAATTTCTTCTATAGGATGTGGACTAGATTGCTGTTCTTTTTCTATTTGATGGAGGTGTTATTTTGCTTCTTTCTTCCTTTTTTTTAATGCATGTGCCCATTGCTATGAATTGTCTCCTGAGGACTGCCTTAGTTGCATCCCAGAAATTTTGGTAGGTTGTATTTTCATTTTTATTTGTTTCAAGGAACTTTTTTATTTCATTCTTTATTTCTTCTATAACCCAATCATGTTCTAACAGGGTGTTATTTAGCTTCTACTTGGGTAGTTTTATAAGCTTTACTTTCTTGTGGTTAATTTCTAGTTTTATGGCATTGAGGTCAGAGAAGATAATTTATATTATTTCAATGTTTTGTAATATGTTGAGGCATACTTTGTGTCTTAATATGTAATCAATCTGGAGAATGTCCCATCAATGTGCACTTGGCAAGAAAGTGAATTGATTTTTAGTTGAGTGCAGTACCCTGGATATGTTCTCGAGGTCAGGTTGGCTGATTGTATATTTTAGATACTCTGTATCGAATGCCAGCACTCCATCCTGGCCAGCTTGGAGGAGCTCAACAGGGCACTGAGCTGAGCTGTCCAGGCCTCCAGGAGTATCCGCTCCACCACCAAGCAGATGAACCACTTCCTGTCAGCAGACCTTCACCAGGCCTGGGGCCTGTGGGTCTCCTGCCTCTTCTGATGTCATCTGTGGCCCAAAGATAGATAGGTTGGGAACAGACAGGGCTGGAAGTCCCCTCTATCCCCCACCCAGGAGTCAACTGATGCTGCAATCAGTAGGCAGGCTCCTGCAGACCCTGAAGAACTCCTTCCAGCAAAGGTCCAGCCTGCTCAGTGTCCCCTTGGCCATGAGGAGAAACAGTGTCCAAGGGAGACCAGCTGCTTCTAGGAGGTGCTGGAACCAAGACTCCTTTTGTGTCTGTATCGCCTCTATGAGAGTATCCTTGCCTACCACCAGCTAATAATATGTATTTTATATACAAATAGACTTTTAAAAAAAAAAAAAAAAAAGGAGACATCTTCCTGGTCCTGCATTCTCCCGAGGAGGCCTGATCAGAAAGAAAAGGGCATGGGTCTCTAACAGAAAACATGCTCCACCTTCTGTGATGAGACAATTCTGAGTAAGCATCTCTGGGAGGGACATGGCTAGAGACCTTTACCACTTTGGGACCAGTGGTCAGTGGGGTTTTTTTGAGGGCCAGTGAGTGTGTCTGGATAAGAGACCTTTCCCTGGAGGTTGTTGGTATGTAGAAGCCTGTGGAAGGGCCTGGAAGTTTGCCCACCACTGTCCCTCACAGTGGTAGTCCTCATGGTCTCTTCCAGAACCTCACCCAGCCCTCAGCTCCCTGAGGATCCTATGACATTTGGCTGGTAGTCAACCATCAGCAGACCCCAGTGTGGGGCACTAACTGTGGTCATCTTCTGATCCTCAACCCTGCAGCAGAACTAACCTCAGCATTTTTGGAATGTGTGTGTGTGTCAATGATGTTTGTATATTAGAGTCATTCATTTTAAGATCTATTTTCCTTATGAGGACAAGTGAAGAAGAATAAATGTTGTTCTTATATATAGAAAAAATAAAAAATAGGTACTCTGCATCTTTGTTTAGTTTCTTTTTAGTTGTCCTGTCCTTTGATGAGACTGATGGGTTAACGTTTCCTACTGCTATGGTGGTGCTATCTATGTTTTTCTTTTTCTTCAGTTCTATTAACCATTGTTTAATGTGTTCTGCAAATCTATCACTTGGTACATAAATGTTGACCAAAGTTATGTCTTCTTGATGTATTTTGCCCTTAATCATTCTACAATGCCCTTCCTTATCTTTTATGGTGGTTTTCATCCAGAAGTCTACTTTACCAGAGATTAGTATTGCCATTTCTGCTTTTTTGTTGATGCTTTTTGGTTGGTATATTTTTTCAGGTTTTGCTATTGAGTCTGTATTTCTTCTCATTAGATGGGCTTTGGAGTTTTTTATCCATTCTGCTACACTTTTGTTCTTAATTAGTACATTTAGTCCATTCACATTAAGTGTGATTATTGACAGGCCAGTTTTTATTGTTTGCTGTGTTTCTTTTTCTGTTCTTTCTGCTTACTATGGTCCATCCACTTTCCATTGATGTCTCTGTGTAAAGGACTTTTCTTAAAATTTTTTGTAGTGGTCTTGTTTTTACAAATTCCTTAAGTTTATTCTTTTCTGCAAATGATCTAATTTCTTCTTCATATCTGATGTACAGCTTTGCTGGGTACCAGATCTCAGCTGGCAGTTGCTTTCTTTCAGCTTCCTGTATTGTCATCCAATTGTCTTCTTGTTTGTATGATTTCTGCTGAGAAATCATAACTTAATCTCATTGTTTCTCTCTGTCAATGATTCTTTTTCTATTGCTGCTTTTAGTATTTTATCCTTACCATTTATATTGGAGACTTTTACTATTATAGTTTTCGTTTTGGATCTAGTCTCTTTGGTGTTTACTGAGTTTCTTGAATGTGATTTCTCCGCTCTTCATAACATCTGGGAAGTTTTCTTCTAGTACCTCTATCCTAATTTTCTCAGTGATTCACCATTCCTCTCATGTTCTAGATTCCAATCATATGTATGTTGTTCAGGTTGATGTCATCTGACATGATTCTAGTATTTTCTTTATGTCTCATCTCTAATTTTTCTTCCAGTATGTTGCCATTGAGGTCTTCCAACTCACTGACTCTCTGTTTCATCTTTTCTGTTCTACTTTGTTTTCTCTCCAGCATGATAAATAGTTCAGCCATATCAGTCTTAATATCTAGATTGCATTTTCTTTATATCCTGTAGTGTATTGGCTATACCTTCTCTGTCATGTGATGATTTCTTAAGTTCTTGTGTTTCTTTATCTATGTTTTGATTCTTCCATCTTTTGCATTTTTGTCTGTCAAGTTCCTCCTCATTGATATATTTCTTCTGGTTCCCTATCTCTGGAGTATTTACTTTCTTAATTGCTTCTATATTTTGCATTCTCTTCTGTAGCTTTTCCAAGAACAGAAAATCAACATATTTTGGTTCTCTGCCTTTGAGATATTAATTTTATTTCTGCCTGCTATTGTTTCTTCAATCAATTTTCCTTTTTTCCATAGATCTTGGTTAATACTCCATATCTAT
>NW_006399846.1:3475745-3477069 GCF_000299155.1 Elephantulus edwardii | reverse complement strand
AACAACAACAACATTGTGGCTGTGTAAGTTTTTGATAGTTCTTATCGGTATGATGTTATTGATTAAAATGCCAGCCTAAAATGATCAAGTTGTGGGGCGGGCCACTCACTCTATTAGAAGTCCTTTATGGGAAAGTTTGCCTTTCCTGAAGTCCTTTAGGTTCTCTCTGGTCTGCAAGAAGTCCGGAAAGAATCTTACTTTTTTGTAGACTTGTCTCTCAAACTCTATTGTCTTTTTGTGTTTGTAGATTGGCAGAGTGGTGCAAGACTGACTCCTCCACTTCAGTACTTTCTGTCCAGGGACTTTGAAGGCAGCTGTCTCTCTAGCACATCAATGCGCCAGATTCTCTCCCCTGCCAGTAACTCCCTGTCTCAAACTCTCTTGACTTCTTTGGTCCCTGGAATATCCCCATGGCAGCAAGAATCCCCCTACACCTGAAAGTACTGTCTCTGGGAAGGAGTGTCTCACCTGATAATGTCTTCTCTCCTAAAATCTAATGTACTCCCTAATTTCTGGAATGAGACCAGGGTACCAATTTAAGCAGTGTTTCCTCTCCTCTTCCCGCCTTTCCTGACTGAAGATTTAATCAAGTTAAGCATTTTTCCAGGTATAGGGGTAAGGTTCTGTTTTTGTTTTGGGGTTGTTGCTTTTTTTTTTTTTAATAAAATTTTAATTATTTTAATAAAAGTTTAGAGAAAAGTTAGCTTTTCATTCAGTATTTCTTTTATCTTTTCTCCTTAGTCTGTGGAGTTGTGTGGCCAGGTAGGTACCTTAACTCTCCTCTTTACTCTCTCTGGAGGTTCAGGGAGAAGGTCTTTGTCTTCAGTCTGTTTGGAAACCAGGGAAAGAGCAATGACAAAAGGGTTGTCAGGTTCAGGGCTGGAAACCTCCCTGTCCTGGGAGCATCTGCTGTCTGAAGTCTTCACAGGAGGAAGGGCTCAGCCAGTGGGTTGGCTCAATGGAGATCTCATTCCCACCCCACCCTCACCCCCGTTATTATTTCAAATGTGTCAAAAAATGTCCTTGTTATAGCAAGTTCTCAGTTTTATCATTTCATCTTTTCCCCTTCACTATTATTTAATTATATCAAAACCATTTTTGTGTTTGGCCTTTTCCCAGGAAATAATTTCCTTGAAATAAAATAGTTAATGTATTAATAATTATTTCTATTTATCATATAAATAAAATTAGAGTTTAAAAAGAGATCCTTTTGGATTTCGGCTTTACTCCTAGGTCTCTCATCCATATTGACTTGATTTTTGTGTATGGTGTGAGACGTGGGTCTTCTTTCAGCTTTCCGCAGGCCAATGTCCAGTTTTGTAAG
>NW_006399846.1:3473632-3475020 GCF_000299155.1 Elephantulus edwardii | reverse complement strand
AAAATTACACTAGAGTGTCAAGAAGCCAAAACAAAGGGAAGAGATACTGAAGTAAAATAGTTGAACAGAAAATGCCAAAGGGAAGCCCAATAATACAAAGCAAAGTATTACGACAAAATGTGCAAAGAGCTAGAGCCAGAAAATAAAAAGGGGAGAACTTGTTCAGTATTTTTTAAGAGAAAAAAATCGAAAAAACAAATTGAAGCCTTGAGTTGCAATACTGAAAGATGCCATCGGCAGAATTTTAAATGATCCAATCAGCATTAAAAGAAGATGATGGAAGGAATGCACATTGTACCAAAAAGTACTGATCAAAACTGAAAAATTTCAGGAAGCACTAACGGGCAAGAGATAATGGTAACAAAGGAAGAAATTCAAGCAGTACGAAGATGCTTGCAAAAAAATAAGGCCCTAGGAACAGATAGGATACCGATTGACATTTTCAACTTGGACATGCTCACAAGCCTATGCCAGGAAATTTGGAAGACAGCTGGCTGGCTGGCTGACTGACTGGAAGAAATCCAGGTTTATTCCCATTTCCAAGAAAGGTGATTTGACAGAATGTGGGAATTATCAAGCAATATCATTAATAACACTTGCAAGCAAAATACTGCTGAAAATCATCCCAAATGACTGGGACAGTACATCAAAAGGGAAATGCCAGAAGTTCAAGTTGAATTAGGAAGTGATTGTGGCACCAGGGATATCATTGCTGTTGTCAGATAAATCCTGGTTGAAAGCAGAGAACATTAAAAGAACGTTTATACCTATGTTTTACTGACTGTACAAAGACATTTGACTATGTGAATCACAACAAACTATGACGAACATTTAGAAGACTATCAGAACATTTAATTTTACTCATGTGAAATATATTCCTAGACCAAGAAGGTGTTGTCTGAATTAGACAAGGGGACATTGTATAGATTATCATTAGTAATGGTGTGATTCAATGGTATATCCTTTCTCCAAACCTGTTGAATATGTGTGCTGAGCAAATTAGTTTTACTAGATTTTATGAAGAAGAATGTGGCAACAAGATTGGAGGAAGACTCACTATCAACCTGCGCTATACAAATGACACAATCTTGCCTGCTGAAAATGAGGGCGACCTGAAGAGCTTACTACAGGAGATCAAAGACAACAGCCTTCAATATAGATTGCATCTTAATATCAAGAAGACAAAGGTCTTTACCACTGGGCCAGTGGGCAGCAGTGAGAAGTAACATAATAGATGAAGAAATGATGGAGACTATTGATGACTTCTTCTTGTTTGGATCCACAGTTCTGTGGCTGACTCTGAGAAGAATGTGAATCCCAGAACATTTAATCGTGCTAATGTGAAACCTATACTTGGACCAAGAGGCAGTCGTCAGAACAGAGCAGGG
>NW_006399846.1:3471702-3472577 GCF_000299155.1 Elephantulus edwardii | reverse complement strand
GGAATCTCTCCAAAATACTGAAGAGCAATAATGTCAGTTTGAAGACTAAGGTACATCTATTTAAGGCCATGATCTTTTCAATTACTTGCTATGCAGCCTAGAGCTGGATGATAAATAAGAATAACAGAAGAATTGGTACCTTTGAGTTGTGATGTTGAAGAAGAGTGCTGACAATCCCATGGATTGCCAAAAAAATGAACAACTATGTCTTGAAATAGGTGCAGTGGATGTTCCTTGGAGGAAAAGATAGCAAAGCTTTGTCTCTAATACTTTGAACATGTTGCTAGGAGAGACTGTATCTTGGAAAATCCTTGGAAAGTATACTTGGAAAGGTGGAGGATCAGTGAAATGAAAGAAGAACCCATCGAGATGGATTGATGCAGTGACTGCAGCAATAGGCTCCAGTGTACCACAGATAGTACACAGGATGATACAGGATAGGATGGGATTCAGGTCTATTGTTCACAGGGTCACTATATGGTACTCAATGGCACCTAACAACAACAATAACAGCTTTTGTAGGGAGCTCTGGTGGCCTAGTGGTAAGAATCTGTGCTGTAATCCCAAAGGCAGGTGGTTCTAATCAACCAGTTGCTCCACAGAAGAATAGGCAATCTCCTCTCACGCAATTAACTGCCTCTGAAAGCCCATTGGAGGGTTAGAGTTGGTTCTGAATCAATGACACACAGCAAAAACAATAACTGCTGTTGTGTTATAGTCTAATTCTTTCTTCAACTCTGTTAACTCTTGTTTTGTATATTTTGCAGGCCTATCATTTGGTGCATAGATGTTGACCAAAGTTACGCCTTCTTGCTCTATTGTGTTTTTAATCATTATATAATACACTTCTCTATCTTTTATGATGGTTTTTTTTT
>NW_006399846.1:3469855-3470847 GCF_000299155.1 Elephantulus edwardii | reverse complement strand
TTGGAGAAGAGCACTGAACATTCCATGGACTGCCAAAAGAATAAACAAATACGTCTTGGAGAAAGTGCAACCAGAGTGCTCCTTGGAGGCAAAGATGATGAAGCTTCACCTCACATACTTCGGGCATGTTGTGAGAAAAGGCAGAGGATCAACAAAGGAGGCGAGATCTTCTATCAGGTGGATTGATACAGTTACTGCTGCAGTGGACTCAAATGTGTCAGGAAGTTTGAAGACGGCATAGGATAGAACAGGGTTCAGAGCTAATGTTCATAGATTTGCTATATGGGTCTCACTGAACTTGACTGTACCTAACAACAGCAACATTTACTTGGTATACAGTTTTCCAGCCTTTTAGTCTATCTTTTTCCTCAATTCTTAAATGTGTCTCTTGGAGGTATCATATTGATGGGCTTGGTTTTCTTTTTCTCTTGATTGGTACATTTAATCCATTCACATTAAATATGATTAATAATGTTGTTGTTTGTTGTTGCATGCCATCGAGTTGCCTGCAAGTCATAGCGCCCCTATGTACAACAGCCTTAAATCCTGTTCTATCCTGTGCCAACCTCATTGTCTCTGACACACCCACCCAGTCACTAAATCAATCCACCTCATAGAGGGTCTTCCTCTCCTGTGCTGTCCCTCCACCCTCCTAAGCAGGGATGGATCCCTCCTTGCTACATGTCCAAAGTATGTCAGACAACGCTTCAGAATCCTTGCCTTCAAGGAGCAGCCTGGTTTATTCCTCTCTAGGATGAACTTGTTCATTTTTTTAGCAGTCCATGGTATATTCAATACTATTCTCCAGCACCACAGCTCAAAGGCATCAATTCTCCTTCTATCCTCCCTAATCATTGTCCAGGTCTCTGATGCATGGCAAGTGATTGCAAAGACCATGGACTATATCAGACACATTTTAGTCTTCAGAGTGACACCATTGCTCTTCAACACTTTGGAGAGGTCTCTAACAGCAGACTTTCCCATTGCAATGC
>NW_006399846.1:3466843-3469205 GCF_000299155.1 Elephantulus edwardii | reverse complement strand
TTTTGGCCCTCCTAACTCAGCATTGGCCCTCCGGCCAAATAAACATCACCACCACATCAGATCTAGATGAGACCTATCTGGACCTTGGAAATTATCACATTATGACAACAATGTAAACAGAGATGCCATGTCACAAAACTTAGCAGAAGCTCAGTGACAAGGACCTTTTCTCAGTACTACGTGGTATTTGGACTTATATCCTCCTACGTGAAAGATAGGCAACAGCATGAGAGTGTGGTTCAAGACATCAGAGGAGTGACTTGTAGAGTAAGCTATCATATCAAGAGGTGTTTGGGGAAGGAAGGGTTGAATCAGACAGAGACAAGACATATGTGCTTGGGTGGGGTGGAGGCATGAGAGAGGACAGTGAATGTACTGATTATTTCTGTAAGGAAGCGTCTTTCATCTGCTAGGTAAAATGCTTGTCTGTCAGATATTGTTATAAAACTAACCATCCAAATTAAGACAGACTAAGAAGGAGGAGTGGCCATCATTTTCCTAAATACACAAAACTTAAAAAAACCTATGTACAGTAGAGCACACTTATGACAACTGAGACTGAGTTCTCAGATTTGGAAACACAAAGGAGGAGGAATAGTTATAAACAGAAACTAATGATTGAAATGTTGAATGTGAGCACCATGAATGTAGGAAAGCTGAGCATTGTGAAGAAAGAAATGAAATGCACAAATACTGACATATTAGATATTAGCAAAATGAGATGGATTACCATGGGATATTTTGAATCAGGCAATCATGTGATCTACTATGCTGGAGACGAAAAGGTCAGGAAAAAACGAATTCATTTTCACAGTTAAAAAGGCCATTTCTAGATCCATCTTGAAATACAATTGTGAGTGACAGTAAAATATCCACATAGATAAAAGGAAGGAACTGTTAATTTCACTATCATTCAAATGTGTGCACCAATAACCAGAGCCAAAGAGGAGGAAACAGTTGATTTCTACCAACGGTTGCAGTAAAAAATCTATTAAACATGTAATCAAGATGCATTAATAGTGGAGCTCTGGTGTCCTAGTGGTAAGGAGCTGCAACTACAATCCCTGAGGCTCACGGTTCGAATCCACCAGATGAGGAAGGAGGGACTATCTCCTCCTGTACCAGTCAGATCTGATTTGATGGTACACTCACACAAAAATAATAAAATAAAAAAATGCATTAATAGTAATGAGTGACAAAAATGTGAAAGTTGGGAACCAGGAAGAAGGATCAGTAGTTGGAAAATATGGACTTGGTGACAGAAATGAGCCTGGGGATAGAATGATAGAATTCTGCATAATCAATGATTTATTCATAGCAAATACTTTTTTATAAGAAACATAAATGCAGGATATACACATAGATTTCACCTGATGGGATGCACAGGAATCAGATCAATTATCTGTGGAAGGAATTGTTGGAGAAATTCAGTATCAGCGTTAAAAAGTAGGCCAAGTGCTGATTGTGGAACAGACCATCAACTACTTATACACAAGTTCAACTTAAAGCTAAAGAAGGTTAAATCATATCTACAGGAGTCAAAACTGATCTTGAGTCTATCCCACCTGAATTTAAAATCAACTCGGGAACAGGTTTGAGGCCCTGAACACTAATCAACAGAGACCAGATGGACTGTGAGAAGACATCAAAAATATCATCCGTGTAGAACGCAAAACAACTGTATAAAAAAGACAAAGAGAAAAAAGACCAAAATGGATGTCAGAAGATACTCTGAATATTGTACTAGAGCTCTGAGAAGCCAAAGCAAAGGGAGTAAATAAAGACGCTAAGGAGCTGAACAGAAGAATTCAAAGGACAGCTCAGAAAGACAAGGCAAAGTATTGAAATGAAATGTGCCAGAAGCTGGAGTCAGAAAATCAAAAGGGCTGAACTTGCTTATCATTTCTTAAGCTGAAGAAACAAAAGAACAAATTTAAGCTGCAAGTTGCTGTGCTTAAGGTTGCTAAGGACAGAATATTGAATGATTCGGGAAGCATTACAAGAAGATGGAAGGAGTATCAGAGTCATGATACCAAAAAGAATTGGCTGACACAGACAAATTTCCTCAAACAACATATGATCAAGAGACAATTATGATGAAGGAGGAAGTTCAGTTTGCTCTGAAGAACTTGGCAAAAAAATTAAGGCCCAGTTATTTGTTGGATTCCCATTTGCCTTTTTTCACCAACCGGTTGTGGCCTGGGTATGTTCACCAGATTGTTCCAAAAAAATCTGGAGAACAACTACCTGGCCAACTGACTGGAAGAGATCCATATTTCATACCATTCTCAAAAAAGATGACCCAACAGAGTATGGAAATTATCAAACTATATTGTTAACATTGTTGTTGTTATGTGTCGTC
>NW_006399846.1:3463703-3465383 GCF_000299155.1 Elephantulus edwardii | reverse complement strand
ACTCAACAGCACTTAATAACAGCATACTTGGACCAGGAAACAATCCTCAAAACAGAGCAAGGAAAGACTACATGGTTTAAAATGAGGAAAGGAGTGTGTCAGGGATACATCCTGTCTCCATATCTTTTCAATTTATATACAGGACAGATAATTCAGGAAGCAGGGCTTTATGAGAAGGAATGTGGCATTAGGATTGGAGGATGACTCATCAACAACCTACGTTATTCAAACAATACAACCATGCTTGCTGAAACTGAAGAAGACCTGAAGAGCTTGTTGCAGAAGGTCAAGGTCTGTAGTCTTCAATATTGAAGCTCAGCATCACAAAGATTCTCACCATAGGGCCAATTGGCAGCACCTTGATACATGGATAAGAGGTTGAGGTTGTTAACATTTATAGCTTGCTCAGCTCCACAATCAACACTCTCAGCACCAAAATTTAAAAAAAAATTAGTTACACTAGGAAAATCTGCTGTCAGACACCTCTTCAGAATGCTGAAGAGCAACAGCATCAATCTAGAGACTAAGATGTGCCTAATCCAGGTGATGGTCTTCATAATAACTTGTTGTGCATCAGAGAGCTAGACAATGACTAAGGATGACAGAAGAAATATTGATGCCTTTGAATTGTGGTGCTGGAGAAGAGTCTTGAATATACCACAGACTGCCCAAAATACAAATAGGTCAGTCTTAGAGTGTGAAACCAAATTTCTTCTTGGACGCTAGGATTTTGAAACTCCATCTCACATACTTTGGGCACATGGCCAGGAGAGATCGGTCCTTGGGCATCATGCTCAGAAGGGGGAGGGACAGTGCAGGAGAGGAAGAACCTGGATGAGATGGATTGATACAGTAACTAGGGCAATGAGGGTTCTTGTGTGAAACTGGCTCAGGACAGTGCAGTATTCAGAATTGTTGTACATATGGTTTCTATGGGTTACTGACAACTCAATGGTGCATAACAACAATAAAAACAAGGGAGGATATATCCTAAAGAAACCAGAGCGGCTATGCTACTTGCAACTCAAACATTATGTCATTTACATTAGCAAAGAAAGAAAATCAGCCCAAGTGCTTATCAACAAATGAATGGATAGGAAAACTGTGGAACGTTCACATAATGGAATATCACCCTTAGAATTTCTTTAGAGTTGGTCTTGTTTTCACAAATTTTTAAAGTTCTTGCTTTTCTGAAAATAACCTAGTATCTCCTTCATCTTTGTTGTAGAACTTTGGTACAGGATCCCCATCTGGAATTTGTTTTCTTTCAGTCTTCTGTATACACGTTCCCATTGCCTTCTTGCTTGCATGGTTTCTACTGCAATATCAGAGATTAATATAATAGGTTCTCCTTTTTTGGTGACTCTTTGTTTTTTCAAGCTGCTTTTAATCTATCCTTATCTTTGTTTTTTAAGAGTTTGGCTATGCTATGTCTGGATATGTTTGGATATTATAAGTTTTTATTTGGGGATCTAGTCTGGAGTTCACTGAACTTCTTGAATGTAGATTTCCTCATTTTTCATGATGCCTAGGAAGTTTTCTTTTAGTACTTCTTTCAAAATTTTCTCAATGAGTTTCCCCTCCCCATCTTATTCTGGAATTCCTGTCATCTATATCTATTTGATCTTATCCACATGATTCTAGTGTTTTCTTCACTTTTGTCTTTTCTCTGTTTTCCCT
>NW_006399846.1:3455006-3463292 GCF_000299155.1 Elephantulus edwardii | reverse complement strand
CTTCCTGCCCGCCTCTTCCCCCAATTCGTTCTTATCTTTGAAAAGTAAAAGAAAAAGTCTTTCATTGTTATACAATTCCTCTTCCCAAGTCAGCCTTCATTCTGGACTCCTGTCATAACAATAATACCTAATCATATATCCCTTTTAAACAGTTTTCTCCCTCATCTTTTTCAATGCAGTATACATTCTTTATCACCTCCTTCTCAGTCTCCCCTCAACCCCGATGCAAGTCCCGTTTTACAACAGTGGCCCTATGCAATATTTGTCATTTTGTGATTGAGGTATTTAACTCAGCATAATGTCCTCCAGGGTCACCAATTTTGTATACTATTTCATTAATTCCTTGTTTTTCAATGCAGCATAGTCTTGCATTGTGTGAAGGATATACCACAGCTTCTCTATCCATTCATTTGTTGATGGGCAGTTGGGTTGTTTTGAACTCTTTGCTATTGTGAACAAAACCACAATAAACATGAGTGTGCATATATCTGCTTGGGTGGCAGTTATGTTTTCTTTAGGGTATATTCCCAGTAGTAGAATTGCTTGATCAAATGATATTTCTATTTGCAACTTTTTGAGAAAATGCCATACAAACTTCACCAACAGGGTAAAAAGGGAAGCCAAAGAATGAGAAAAAATATTTGGTAATGACATGTCAGATAAGGGACTTATATCTAGAATTTATAAAATACTCACGCACCACAACAAGATAAAGGTAAAAAACCCAATTGCCAGCTAAAGTCCCTAATTGAGCTGGGCTGTTTCCTAGGTAGATGTTAAATCTTTTCTTTATTTTTAAAGCTCATCAAAGCCTATCATGCCAAATATGTTCAGGTACAACTAAAAATTGTATCTTGATCTGAAAAGTAATGGTTTTTTGCTGCACTTACATATTATACAAAAACAGTAATGAATCAATCTCTATTTTTTAAGGTGTGTACTTTTATGACTAGTTATAATTAATCATTAATCATTCCTATGTTTTCTTGTGGGTTTCTGGCCCTTTATATGTGATTTTAGACAAAATACTTTGTTCCTTCTAATGTAAACTTTTCTTATGAAGCAGTGCATTGATTTGGGAACACGATAAAATATTTTATTCCAAAATAGTAGTTAATAATCACTTTCCACAAGAATTTTACATAAGAGTCATATGGCAGGAAACAGATGGAATACACACATACTTATGCAAACTAAATTTGTGACAAGTCATTTATGATGTATGCATCTTTACTGGTCTCCTCAATCCCTGGTGGAAGAGGCAACACAGAAGAAAAGAATATGAAAGGTCTATTGAACCTGCTACTACTATGAACTCTAGGGCAGAAGTCTATGGGCACAGGAAATGAACAGACACTTCACCAAAGAAGACACTCAGATGGCTAACAAGCACATGAAGAAATGTTCAAAATCCCTAGCTCTAAGAGAGATGCAAATCAAAACAACTATGTGATATCATCTCACCCCAGTCAGAATAGTAAAATTTAACAGAACAGCAAGCAACAAATGCTGGCAAGGTTGTGGAGAAACTGGAACCCTTATTCACTGTTGGTGGGAGTGTAATATGGTGCAACCACTGTGGAGAAACTGGAACTGTTATTCACGGGAGTGTAAAATGGTTCAACCACTGTGGAAGGTGGTATGACACTTTCTCCAAAAGTTGCAAATAGAGATACCATTTGACCCAGCAGTTCCACTACTGGGAATATACCCCAAAGAGACCATAACTGCTACCCTAGCAGATATATGCATGTTTATTGCGGCTTTGTTCACAATAGCAAGGAGTTGGAAACAACTTAAGTGCCAGTCAAAAAATGAATGGATAGAGAAGCTCTGGTATATTCACACAATAGAATACTATGCTGCATTGAAAACAAGGAACTGATGCAATATTATTCAAAATCGGTGACCCTGGAGGACAGTATGCTGAGTGAAATATCTCAATCACAAAAGGACAAATACTGCATGGTGACACTGTTATAAAACAGGACTGACCTCGTGGCTGGGGGGAGACTGAGAAAGATGAGTTCAATAATGTATACTGCATTGAAACAGAGGAGGTGGAAAACTGTTTAAAAGGGATATGTGATTAAGTATTTTGGTCATGACAGGAGTCCAGAGCAAAGGCTGCATTGTGGCGTGGAACTAGGGGACAGAATTGTAAAACAGTGAAAGAATTTTTCTTTTAGTTTTCCAAAAGGGTAGTGTACTAGGGGGGAGGGTTGGGAGGGGAGAAAAGTGCAACAATGAATGAATGGAAATCCAAAGTTTCTGTAAATGTTCATTGTAATTAATAATTAATAATAAATTTAAAAACAAAAACCCTCAAGATGCCTTTGAGTGGTGGTGCTAGAAAAGAATCTTGAACATACCATGCCCTGCCAAAGTAAAAAATTGGTCTGTTTTATAAAGGGTGAAACCAAGTTTCTCCTTGGAGGCTAGGATTTTGAAGCTCCGTCTCACATACTTTGGGCCAGGAGAGACTGGTCCTTTGAGAAGGACATCATGCTCAGAAGGGTGGAGGGACAGCACGGGAGAGGAAGACCCTGGATGAGACGGATTGATACAGTGTATGGGGCAATGTTGGTTGGTGTGTCGGAATTAGTGAGACTGGCTCAAGAC
This sequence comes from Elephantulus edwardii, assembly GCF_000299155.1. Classification (NCBI taxonomy): domain Eukaryota; kingdom Metazoa; phylum Chordata; class Mammalia; order Macroscelidea; family Macroscelididae; genus Elephantulus; species Elephantulus edwardii. Next base: position 3,460,670 of record NW_006399846.1, on the reverse strand, counting down.
AGGGCAAGATTTAGAGCTGCTGTATGTAGGGTCGCTATACATCACAGGCAGCTCAAAGACACATAACAACAAAAACATATTGGTTGTTGTTTTTTTTTTTTTTAATTTAAGCCTCATGTTTAGAGTCAATAAAATGTCAAGCAGGCAATTGTATTGAAAAGTCAGTTGTTTTTATATTTTGAAGGAACATTCATCTAAATGGTACAGCTCTCTTCTGTCAATATACTGTACTGAAGTAACCTGGGGTTGCTGTGATGCTGAACCTTGTGCCATTGGGGTGTCAAATGTCATAACGGTTACCCATGGTGGACAGTGTTTGGTGGATCTTCCAGTACAAGAAAGGTTTGGAACCAGGAGTGGCATTCACTTTCTAAACAACATGCCTCTGGAGAAACTCGATGAACTTTAATAAATGATGAGAGTTATAGAAAAGCTTCAGGCCTTTTGTTCATAGGGTCACTGTGAGTCATGCTTGATATGACAGCAATCAACAACAACAACAAATATTAAGAATAGCATATTTTTTTTACCCACTGGAAAGATTGACATTTTGCACTGAGGCCAAAAACTCTTGTATGGAAGATTACCTAACAACTGGTTGTTAAGCTTAGAATATAGACTTATGCAACTACTAGTAGGCTGGGTGTAATGAGTGCCAATATTTTTAATTAATTCATCTAAGAAGGCAAGATTTCATAAAAAGTCATAGGGAAAAAATCTGATATGATATTAAAGAACATGAAACCTTTCTTTATGAGAAAAATGAGGTCCATAGGCATGCTCAAGGTCCTTGATCTCTGATGAAAAACCTGGGACTGAAATCTTGCAGCTGCATATTCCTTTTTCACCACATTTCACTGCCCAATCATCCACAGGACATGTTATTTAATATAGAGCTGAGTAGTGAGTTGTGAGTGAGAACATTTTCTTGAGAACTATCAACTCTCATGTCAACTCATTGCATTTCCCTTTAAAGAAAAGATAAGCAATCTCCTCCCTGTGATTTACAACCTCCAAAAACTAACTGCAGGGTAAGCTATGGACTGATTCTAACTTGATGGCAATTAGAGTAAATATTGAAATAAATAATTTTAATTAACATATATTTGATAAGTGTCAAGTAAGCACATATCCTAGACAGGTGGTGGGGGTGGGAGGAATGAATAGAGAATGTTGTTGTTGTTGTTGTTATGTGCCGTCGAGTCACTTACGACTCATAGTGACCCTATGTACAACAGCCCTAAACTCTGCTCTGTCCTGTGCCAATCACACTGTCTCTGACACACCCATCCTGATTACTCCATTCACTGAATCAATCTACCTCATAGAGGATCTTTCCCTCCTGCGCTGTCGCTCTACCCTCCCAAGGCTGATATCTCTCTCCAAGGACTGGTCCCTCCTTATAACATGTCCAAAATATGTCAGACAAAGCCTTAGAATCCTTGCCTCCACAGAGAAGCCTGGTTTGACCCTGTCTAGGATGAATCTGTTTGTTTTCTTAGCAGTTCATGGTACATTCAATACTCTTCTCCAGCACCACAGCTCAAAGGCATCAATTCTCCTTCTATCCTCCCTAGTCATTGTCCAACTCTCTGATGCATAACAAGTGTTTGCAAAGACCCCGGCCTGTATCAGACGCGCCTTAGTGGCTTCTGACCTTTAGGAAACACCTAGACAATTGGGAAAGCAGACAAATTTACACATGATACAAGGCAATGTATACGATAATGAACAAGGATAGAATGAAAATAGAAGCCATAGTATATGTTTTGAGGTAGAGTGCTTTGATAGTGTGATTGGTTCTCAATTTTGTTATTAGTAGTTAATAGAGTCCTTCTAGGTCACATTCATATATGCACTGATAATAATGAATTTTACATTGGGCATTAGTGGAGATAGGGTTTTGAGGAAAGAAGAGAACATCTGTGCCAACAGTTTACTGGAGCACAAAGTTTGTTGAAAAAAGTTTGTTAGGAGGCCTCCAACCCCAAGATATTCAGTTCTTTAACTCTGTGAGTTGGCACACCTACTGTAACCTCTTTGCTCTGTGGACATGGAATTCAAGCATGCCATTTTGCATTTGAAGTATTGTGATTTTTTCTGTTGTTATTTCTCTATTGCTTGCCTTTTTCATACTTCTTGCTGCTTCATCTTTTCATTGTCTCTGGTATTACAGCCTCTGGGTCTAGGAAGTTTTCAGTACAGAGAACTTGGGTTAAAAGGTCATGCTGTACTCTTGGATTTTCTTAATAATTGTGAAGTCACCCTCTTTTGTTTCTGGGATTGGCTTTCTTTAAGCTAAGAGGAAAGAAAAACTGACTAATCCCCTCATTATAATTTCATGCACCTTCAAATCTAAGAGTCTGTTTTTATAATGGTTAAACAGAGGTATATCATGGTTGCTGTGATGCTGAACACTGTGACACTGATGTGTCAAATGTGATAATGGTTACCCATGGTGGACAGTGTTTGGTGGAGCTCCATGATTAAAACAAGCTTGGAAGCAGGAGTGGCATCCACTTCCACAATAGCTTTCCTCCAGAAACCCTATGAACCTGGAAAAAGGATTAAAGTTATACAAGTGTTCAGGTCTTTCATTTATAGGGTCATTATGTGTTGCCTATGACTCAGTGGCACTTAACAACAACAACACAACATATATTGGGAGCAAGAATCATTCCCCCCCCCTATTTTCTACGTTCTTTTCTCATCCAAATGTCCACAACACTTTGTCTGGCACCTTTTATAGCCACTTTCTATATTCTTCATCTCCAAATGGACTCATTCAGTTTTTCACCAAGTAAAAAGCAAACAACTAAACCCAAACTTACTGCCATTGAGTTGATTCTACCCTGCAGTAACCCTATAGGATGGAGTATAACTGAGCTGCCCTGTAAAGTTTCCAAGGGAGCTCTGGTGGTTTAGTGATAAAGAGTTGCACTGCTAACTCAAAGGCATCCAGTTGGAATCATGAGGTGCTCAACAGGAGAAGAATGGACAATCTAGTCCCATATTATTAATACCTCTGAAAATCCATCTGAGGGTCAGCGATGAATCAGATCTTACTCGATGATGCCTAACAACAACAATAAAGTTTCTGAAGTTGTAAATATTTATGGAAGCAGACTGTAAGTTATTTCACTTGTAGTTGTAACTGGTCACACTGTGCAGAAGATATCCTAAGCACAGAAGAGAGTCTAAAATTAATTAACTTCACGGATTATACCCACCAGAAATTTCTTGTTCCAATAGGTAGTAGGGGTGGGGCTACATAGTGAAGTACTATTGATTGAGAAGATGAAGCCAGGAGAAAGAACCTTTTGTTGAAAAATTACCTTTTGTTGTGGAAGATGAGAACATAGTGGTTGTTGGCTGTCATTACTGGTTTTGCAAGTGTTAAAGGTGAGCCCAAATAGAATTGTCCAAAATAGTGGAGAGATGTAGGACTGAAGATTGTGGATTGTGTGAAATGACAAGCTCTTCAACAAATAGTGCTGGCAAAAATGGACTGCTACCTGCAGAAAGCTGAAACAGGATCCAAATCTTACACCATACGCAAAAATCAACTCAAGATGGATCAGAGACCTGGGAATAAAGCCCCAAACCATAACATTCATAAGAGACAAACTGAGATCAAACTTAGAAGGCCTAGTTTATGGTATAAAGAGACTGCCAAATACAGCCAGAAATTCACAATCTGGAGAGGATAAAATCCATTAATAGAATTTTCTAAAGATTAAATCTTTGTGCTCCCATTTTTTCCCCCAAACAGGATGAGAAGAAAACCTCCCAACTGGGAACAAACATTTGGCAATACCATCTCAGAGAAGGGTCTCATAACAAAAGTTTACAAATAATCCTGGGCCTCCAGAAGTAAAAAGACTGGTAACCCAATTACAAAAAAAAAAAAAGGCAAATTACTTGGAAAGACTTTTCACAGAGGAAGACATCCAAATGGCCAACAGACACATGAAGAAATGCTCAAAAATAGCTGGAAATAAGAAAGAGAAGCAAATCAAAACCATAATGAGATACCATCTTACCCAAGTAGCAGTGGAAAAGTTTAGCAGGACAGCAAGAAATAAATATTGGAGAGGATGTGGAGAGGTGATAACTCTCATACACTGTTGGTGGGATTGTGAAATGGTACAACCATTCTGGAAGACAGCTTACCATTTCCTCAAAGAGTTGAACATAGAAACTCTGTATGGCCTACCTATTCCACTAGTAGGAGTATACTCCAAAAGGAAGTTAGAACTGAAGCACAAATGAAGATCTGTACACCAATGTTCATAGCAGCATTATTCACCATCACAAGATCATGGAAATAATACAAATGTTCAACTACAATTGAATGGATTGAAAAATTGTGATACATTCACAAGTGGAATACTATGCAGCAGTCAAGAGCAATAATTTTGAAAAATACTGTCTAACTTGGGAGAGACTGGAGAGCATTATGCTGAGTGAACTAACTCAGTCTCATAAGGACAAATATTGCATAAGACCATTATTGTAGAAACAGATGGATAACTAGCAAAACATGTATGAGTACCCAAGGTGGGCTGAGGGGTGGGAGCAGAGAGGTGAGGATGTGTAGGGGTGAAACCATAGGGTTGCACAGTTTGGTGAGTGGAGGGAGGAGGTAAAAAAAAATGTGGAGGATCTAGCAGGGACATGAAAAGTTTGGATACTAAAGGGCATGGCCTGATGGTGATTGATTTTATAAAGCATAATGAATGGGAATGATTGTATGGAACACAATATGAATGAAAAATAATAGTATGAAACAAAATGTATATGAACTTTCTGAGCAAACCAATATAAAGTAAATTTTTTTAACAAAAATTGTAAAGTCATTTTCAAAATGAAGTTTGAATTCAAATCAAGTACAAGATCCCCAAAGTGTTTAGAAAAAAAGATGACAATTCTAGAGAACACACAGGTTGAGGAGGGCACATCCCTAACTTTTGTGAATCCAAACAAGAGAGCCTGTAGAAGACCAAACATCATTTGCCAATGTGAATGTTATAACCGAGCTAACAAAAAGTTAAGTAGAGCAAATCACATTCCTTCTTAACACACATGCCTTTATCATGGAGAGATAGGGTGATACAGTTAACCAAAGGCTGGGTCTTTCTAGTGGTTGGATTCCTCTAGGCAATCTTAGGAAGAAAGATGGGCAATCTTCCTTCTCCTATGTGATTTACAGTCACAAAAATCCAGTAGAGGATCATCTCTGAATTGGTTCTGAATTGATACAACAAATGAGTGAATGAATGCCAGCTTGCAAAATATGGGCAATGTTTTTATTTGACTGAAAGTTGGCAAAACACCAGCAATAAAATTTGATGCAATAATTATTGTACATGAGTTTTCTGCTAATAAGTCAGTGATGTTTAGATAGGTAATAAAGCTAAAATAATAATCTCTACATAATAAGAGGTGAAATTATTCATGTATATCAAACCGTATATAATTCATAAATGATTAGACTTCCTCTATAACATTTCTTTTTAAAAAAATGCATTGCTTTTATTTTAGCTACTGTTCATTCCTTGATTTCTGCAGTTTAGTCGCAATATTTATCGGTCAAAGGTGATGCATCCTGTAGAATTGCTGTGTAGATAGGCTTTTTTCTTGGCCCGAGGGCCGGAACGGATG
>NW_006399846.1:3442019-3450456 GCF_000299155.1 Elephantulus edwardii | reverse complement strand
AACAACAACAACAACAGTGTTCATTCCTACTACAACTTTGCACATAAGTTGTGTTTTATTCAAAATACAAATTACTGAATAATTCTTCAGTCATTTTAGTTTTAGTAAATTTTTATTTCTTGAAATTTGAAGATTCTTTGCTCTTCCGGAACATTAAGCATTAGAACTGTTAACAAAATGCTTCAAGCAATGCTTAGGTCTGGAATCACAGTCCAGACTTCACATATTGTTTTCAAATATTTTCATAAAGGAGCATGTATTAAGCTATTATAAAATATTGCAGAACATTTTTATTTTATTGTTATGGCTTACAGAGCAATTCAACATAGCTTAATTGTTATTGTGTGGTTATAATGACACTATAGTACAGAGTGGAAACTGGTGACTTAGTGGTGAAGAATTTCTCTGCCAACTCAACTGTAAAGGACAAAGGGCTGGGTGAAGAAGTCTGAATCTGACCTCTACTGAGTCCATAAAAGGGAACTGACTCCATCAGTAACATCCACAGTATAAAACGAATTTCTATAGACATGGCTCTTCACACTCCTGCATCTACTTCTACTAATTCCAACACCAATTGTAACTGCTCTACTGGTTCTGAACTCCATTGCATTAGCTCACAGACCTCACAGAAGCATACTCATAAATATGGGGTTTATCAGTATACAATTTCTCAGTCAGGACAGCTTCTGAAGCATGTTTATAGGCCCTTCAGCTTTCAGCCTAGAGGCTTTAGGCCAATCTTATAAAGCTCTCTTGTTGTTGTTGTTATGTGCCATCCATCGAGTCACCTGTGACTCATAGCAACCCTATGTCCAACAGCCCTAAACCCTGCTTTGTCCAGTGTCAATTTTATTGTCTCTGGCACACCTATCCCCATTACCTCAGTCACTGAGTCAATCCACCTCATAGGTCTTCCTCTGCTGCACTGCCCCTCCACGTCCCTCTCCAAGGACTGATCCCGCCTTGCAACATGTCCACAGTATGTCAGATGGAGCTTCAGAATCCTTGCCTCCAAAGAGCAGGCTGGCCTCACCCTCTCCAGGATGAACTTTTTTGTTCTCCTTGCAGTCCATGTTCAATACTCTTTTCCAGCACCAAAGCTCAAAAGCATCAACTCTCCTATCATCCCTAGTCAATGTCCAGCTCTCTGATACATAGCAAGTAATTGCACAAAGATCATGGCCTGCATCAGGCACACCTTAGTCTCCAGACTGACATTGTTGCTCTTCAGTACTTTGAAGAGATCTTTGACAGCAGATTTTCCCAATGGAATTCGTCTTTTAATTTCCTGGCTGCTGGTACCAAAAGTGTTGATTGTAGAGCCAAGCAAACTGAAGCTATTAACAATCTCAATCTCTTCATCATCCATCATGATGCTGCCAGTCAGCCCCGTGGTGAGAATCTTTGTTTTCTTGATGTTGAGCTTCAATCCATATTGAAGGCATTGACCCTCTTCAGCAAGAGCTTCAAGTCGTTCTCAGTTTCAGTAAGCAGGGTTGTGTCATGTGCAGAACATAGATTGTTGATGAATCTTCCTCCAATCCCGATGCCACATTTCTCCTCATAGAGCCCAGCCTCCCCAATAATCTTTTCCACATATAGATTGAAAAAATATGTAGATAGAACACATCCTTGGTGCACACCTTTCCCAATTTTGAACCATGCAGTGTTTCCTTGTTCTGTTCTGATGACTGCCTCCTGGTCCATGTATAAGTTTCACATAAGCACAATCAAATGTTTTGGGATTCTTATTCTTCTCAGAATCAGCCACAGTTTGTTGTGATCCACAAAGCTCTCTTAGACTTGCCAATTATGGTATCTCTCCCACCCTTCCCCCAATTTTCCAGCAAACTTGGGCAAAGGTCCCTGACTGGTTCCATAGGGCAGCAGTCCCTGGAAAGCTCTGTCTCATGTAGGCTCTCTGATTCTCCATTGTCGCTGCTGCCACTTCCCTGTAGGTCTGAGTGGTGCACAAATCTCTGTCCCTGATGGGCATGTGCTGCACTTTCTGCTTCTTCTTTACTGGTGGTGGTATTCTTAAAATCTACCACTGAATTGGCTCAATTTGGTGCTAACCAAACCCCTAACACACGCTATTTCATTTTTCTGCGCATAAATGAGGTAAAGCCAAAGCCAAATCACTATGAAAAAAATTTTCAACAATAAACTTTTAAAAAAACACCTACAAGTCTTTGTACATTTCACTATGATACTTGGCTTTGTTTTCTTCAGTTTGTGTGTGTGTGTGTGTGTGTGTGTACACGTACCATACAGCAACAGCAAAGAGAGAGATCAATGAGCCTAGTAGACAGAAAGTCATGCTCCTGAGCCAAAGGTGGGTGACTCTACTCCGCAGCCCTCGGGCCTGCCTTTAATTGTTTTTGGTGAAATATTCTTCTAGGTTGTGTAACCCTGGTATGCCCACTTGTAACTCATGGTTGCTGTGAAGCTGAACACTGTGATACTGATGAGTCAAATGTGAGAATGGTGACCCATGGTGTTTGGTGGAGCTCCCCAATTAAAACAAGCTTGGAAGCAGGAGTGGCATCCGCTTCTGTCAAGTTTGCCTCTGGAAACCCTCTGAACCTGGGGAAAGGACAAAAGTTATGCAGGTGTCCAGGTCTTTCATTCATAGGGTCTCTATGAGTTGCCTATGACTCGACAGTATTTAACAACAACAACATGTGTATCATAGAGTCTGAACTGACCCATAACTGATCCTCTGGTACGTTTTCAGAGGCAGTTAATTGCACAGGCAGAGGTTGCCAAACCTTCTGCAGAGAGGCTGAGTTTCTTGAACCGCATGCTTTCAGGATTGCAGTGCAGTTTCTCGCCACTAGGCCACCAGAGCTCCTGAGCAAAAAACTTTTGACACCACACCAACAGTGCAAAATTCAAATCCACCAGCTGCTCAGAGGTAGAAAGATGAACAATCTTCTTCCATACAATTTAGTCTCTCTGAAAACTCACTGAAGGAGTCAGCTAAGAATTGGTTTCAACTTGATGGTACACAGTAACAATGACATAGAGCAGAGTAGAACTGCTCCCAAGAATTTCTTAGATTATCATTTTGCTATGGAAACAGATGTCCAAGTCTTTTCTCCTGTGGAGCAGCCAGTGATTTCAAAATGCCAACCCTCAGGTTAACTATTGTACCACCAGGGCTTCTTAAGGAGACCTTAATTTGTTTGTGTATTTGTTTTTAAATAAGTAGCCTGTTACTGTCAATTTCTTTTGACTCATGGTAACTCTATGTGTTTTAAAGTAGAATTATATACCAAAAGTCTTTCAGTGGCTAGTTTCTCAGAAGTATATGACCAGATCTTTCTTCCAAGGTGCCCCTAGATAGATTTGGCAGCTGAGTTCATTATAATAATAAGCATCATCTAGGGGAGCTCTGGTGGCCTAGGGGCAAGGAGCTGCAACTACAATCCCAGAGGCAAACGGTTCGAATCCACCAGATGCTCTGCAGGGGAAGGAGGGACAATCTCCTCCTGTACCAGTCAGATCTGATTTGACGGTACACGCACACAAAAATAATAAAAAATTAAAAAAAATAATAAGCATCATCAGGCATCTATACAATTCTATACAGAACTACCAGACATCTATAGAGTAATGCAAAGAATCAGTGCCATACTTTACATGTGTTATGTTCAACCCTACATGTACACAAATTTAAGGGTGATATGAAGTGTTTACTATTGGAAAATAATCCTCAGCTGCCATGAGCAACTGTTGAGAATACTATGCTAATGTGTGGGTACTTCTGGAACCAAGAATTGGAACATGAAGAGAAACGGGAATATAGAATCTTGGCATTACTGAGAAACAACCTGTTATTTAAGAATCTATTACATTCTTGCTGAGAGGAAGGAGTTGATAAATTGATTGCTTTATCTTTTCTCTGAATGTTAAACGAACCATTCCCTTTGCTAACTCAGTATCAAGCTGCAGTATTTATAGATCTGTGGTTTTGGACACACCTGTCTTTCAGCCAGAAATGAGGAGAGCCCTGGACAGGGTAAATGATAAGAAGCATGTAAAAGTATGAGTTTACTGCGTCACAATGAGCCAACACTAAGAAAGAACTAAGTGACAGAAATGTCCAAGTGTTTGTTATACATTTCTTGCTCTTTCTATTTGTGATACATGGATTCTTCTAAAGCACAAGGCCTAGAACACTTTGCCCAGGTCTAATGTCAAGGTTACAGAGAAGGTGCAGTACAGTATAACTGAGGACAGAACAAGCAAATATCAGAGAATTCAAAGAGTCTGCCTATTAAAAAGATTCTTCTCATCTCTCAATTGTGCTAAAACTAACTAATCACTTGCCATCGGTCAATTTCTGACTCATGTGTCCAAATAGATCTGTGTTCCATAAGGGTTTCAGCAGTCAACGTTTTTGGAAGTGGATTAGTGCATTTAAACTTCCAATTTAAACTTTCAGTTGGAAGCAACTCAGGGACTTTGCAATTAAGACTACATTATTGATTTGGCTCTCTATATTCACTTTAAATTGTTCTTTACTCTAATCAGACTAGGGAGCTCTGGTGGCTTGATGGTAAGGAGTTACACTGTCAACTATAAAGCACATGGTTCAAATACATTAGCTGCTCTGCAGGAGTAAGATGGGCAATCTCCTTCCATGTGATTAACTGCATCTGAAAACCCACTGGAGGGTCAGCTGTGAGGCAGTTTCAATTCAACAGTATGTAACAACAACAACATGGACTATACTGTAGTTGGAGAAAGAGAAACCAGTGTGCTCCTTAGAGTTGGAGAAAAGAAACCAGCGTGCTCCTTAGAAGCAAGGATTGGGAAACTTCATCTCACAAATTTTGACATGTTGTCAGGAGGACCCAGTCCTTTGAAAAAGATATTATGCAGGGAAAAGCGGTCACAGAAAGAGAGGAAGACCCTCAACAAGATGAGTAGACCCAGTGACTGTAAAAATAGGCTCAAGCGTATCAGGAATCATGAGAATGGAAAGGCTAGGACAAGGTTCAGATCTGTTGTTAATAGATTTGCTATGAGTTATATTCTACTTGACGCATCAATGAAACAACATACTCAAAGTGATCCTTATAAAGAGATTCTGATGTCACAACCTGATTCTCATTTAATGACTTCCCTTTGTTTTCAATCTTAAAGTAAGATCAACTTGTAAGAACAGCTATTCCCTGGCCCTTATATGTAGCTTTCCAACTTCATCTCTCACCTCTCACCTTTCTCTGTCCGGTACCTTCTGGCATAAGCATAAAACCAGATTTCATCCTTCTTGGATGCACTCTGTGCTGTTGGTTCTGGACCATCAAGTAGAAGCCGTTCCTTTGGCCTGGCTCATTTATTTCTCTACTTGTCAGTCAAGTCTTGGGCTGAATCCTTTGGCAGAATTTTTTACTCTCTTTTTCATGATGCTAAAAACTAAACCCTTTGCCGTCCAGTCAACTCAACTCATAGCAACTTGATAAGACCTAGAACTGCCACACAGAGTTTCCAAGGTCTTTATGGATGTAGGCTGCCTGTGAAAACAACATGGGCAGCAGTTGTGGCATCTGACCTTTCCTCACTTCTCTAGGTGGAAGGAAAATTATTCTCCACATCAATATTTCAAGGCATATTCCTATGAGGTAGAGGTCAGACATGTATCTACCCTTAATTTTTTTTTTACTAACTTAGGCATCAGTGAACTATATTGCTCTACTAGGTTTGATTGTTTATTGCAAAAAGCAACATAGAAATTAAAAAAAAATCAGTGAAGAGTTTTATTAGGGAAGTAATCAAATTATAATTAAGAATCAAGAGCAATTCCGAAAACAGTTATTCAATCAATTTAGCCTCTCTCCTCAATCATATCCAAAGGCAGGCTTCTCTCTGGTCTTTAGGTTGCTACCTTGGTCTCTAGCCTCTTCATGATAGTGTTATATAGCTTTTAGCTCTGCATTTGAACTGCTCTCAAAACAACATAGTCCAATAAACAAACCTTGACCTAAAGTGCCAGGCTGTAGCTTATGGGTCAGCAAAGCTAGTTCTCCAGCAAACGTCTGAAGGCATCAACTTTGCCAGCAAGATTCCTGCTCAAGGGCACTCACCTTCTGGTGGTTGTGAGTCCACTGTTGTCACATGCTGGTTTTCTGCTTTTACTGCCTTTCCTGTCACTGCTTCTTTACCACACCATCACTTGCTGTCATTCAGATGTTACAGCTCTGTCTCTCAGATCAAACAGTTTCAGTGCAAAGATCTCAGGTCCAAAGGATTCTCTTGCCTCTTGGCTTTTCTGCTCCTGGAATAGCTCATTTTAAGCATAGTGGAATGACAAAATCGACTAATCCTCACCTTAGCTTTTCACATACCCTATCTCGTGATCCCACTCACAAGGTTTCCATATACCTTTATATTATTAGCAAGCTATCCAATCCATTTGGTAGTTCACCAACACCTCATAGAAAACCCAATAGAGTTGTTATGAATTAGAATAGATTGAGAAGCAATATCATGGTGTTTTTAATATCTTTTTTGGTTTTTACTCACTCACCGTGTCCATTGTGAATTCCAAGAATAGTGCCATTGGCCAAAGGGAGTGTCCCCATAGTGTACCAATCACAGTCTCAGATTTCCTCCTCATATTGCTGCTCATTGTCAGCTTGCAATGTCTTTGATAATGCATCTTCATAGACCCCAAACCTCATCTTTTCAGGGGCAAGGAGAGAGGGTGTCTGCTCTCTGAGTGATGCTGTGGAGTGGTCCTTTTTGGCTGTAACTTCTCAGTCTATAAAAACCCAGATGCTTTGGCTCAACTTAATTACTAGATTCTCTTCCAGTACTGATATGCTATGACTATTGTAATTCAGGCTGAGTATGAGGAATATAATGAGATCTTAATTATTAGGAGTCTATATGTGACTTCTTGAGCTTGTTGTTGTTGTTGTGTGCTGTTGAGTTGTCTGTCACTCATAGTAACCCTATGCCCTATAGCTCTGAAGCCTGCTCTATCCTGAGCCAATCTGTCTCTGACACATGTACACCCCATTGCTCCAGTTACTGTGTCAATCCACTTTATCCAGGGTCTTCCTCTCCTGTGCTGACCCTCCACCCTTTCAAGCATGTCCTTCTTCAAGGACTGGCCCCTCCTGGCAACATGCCCAAAGTATGTGAGATGGATTTCCATCATAGCTTATCTGCTCTGAAATTCATGTTGTAGGTAGTACTCCAAACAAACCAAAAACCCACTACATTCACTACTGTCAAGTTGGTTCTGACTCGTGGCAACCCTCTGTCAGGTTTCTAAAGCTTTAAATCTTTATGGGAGGAGACTGTCTGTCTTTATTCCACAGAACAGCTGATGAATTCTAACTGCTGACTTTTCAGTTAGCTCAATCATAGGACACTGTACCACCAGGGTGATGCATAGCCATCAGAGGAAACAGAGGGATCCACCAAAAACCCTCTGAGGGAGTTACGGAATGTAGCCCTGATCTTGAAGATCTGAGTCTGCTCAGACTTTATAGGAGAACATGCTGTCACCTGTTGTTGTTAGGATCTTTTGAGTTGCTTGTGACTCACATATCCTATGTACAACATCTCTGTCCTAGGCCAGTCTCACTGACTCTGATATACCTACCTCCATTGCCCCAGTTACCATGTCAATCTATCACATCAGGGATCTTCCTCTCCTGACTGTCCCTCCACACTAGTTTAAGACTAATATAAACCTACGATTACACCACAGTGACAGAGATTCTGAGCAGTACACAAGTATAGAAGATCCATGGACTTTGCATTTGAGATTCGGCTATAGGTTTGGCTTAAATAGTGAGAACTTCCACATGTATAAAAGTAACTAGGGCATAAAAGAGAGCATTAGCTGATGGTTTTCAAACTTACAGACACAGAATACACAGGGAAAGCAATGTTTATGCATTATCCTACCTACCACAACTGGAGTTGCAAATTCTACTCAAAGAGCAAGACTTTAGAATAGGATTTCTCTAAATCCAATTCCACCATTCCCTGGCTGTGCTACTTTAGAAAGTGACTGTTTTATGAGCACTGATTTTTTTTAAAAAAAACTTCTAGTAGCTGTCTTGTAAGGGTGTTATGATGATAAATGAGATAACTGGTACACAGGCAAAGATCATTCACATAACAAGGAGGATCAAACAGTTAATCTGGGGGGGGGGAAAATCCAACACAACCCCAATCCTAAAACAAAATAGTGAATTCAATTCTAACTACACACATTATTACATAGTGGGTATGGGAGAGTGGATGACATAGAAAATAGAAAACAACTAGTAAGAGTTGTTTGAAGAAAGTATATTTGTTTGGGAGGAAAAAATTTTCAGGGATTTCCCAGACTTTAGAAAGTCCAAGAGGGAGTTTATAGAACAATTCTTCACCATGACAGGTCAAGGAAAAAATAAAATAAAAT
>NW_006399846.1:3424666-3441919 GCF_000299155.1 Elephantulus edwardii | reverse complement strand
AAAAATAAAAATAAAATAAAATAAAGTATTCCTTGGTGGTAATAACCAGACACGTTTCTTTACTTTGGAGGAAGTTCCAAGCTTTTGCTGGGATTAGTGTGTTAACAAGTGGAAATCGAAATAGCCAGAGCTAATGGCATGCAGTTGTTGAAGACTGCATCTTCAAAACCCACCAATAGTATGTGTAGAACAAGAAACAGAGGTGTTGTGCACACCTTGCATTTAGGCAAAATGCTTTACCCAGGAAATAGGCACTTTGACCAGTCCCTGTGCAGACGAATGTGACAGGCACAAACAGACTAAAATTGTACAGACCTAAGTATTTTAAAAAGAAACCATAGTGTGAAGAACAACTTAAACAAACTTTGTAAGTAAATAAATATAAAATAGAGGGGGAAAACTGGAAATCAAGACTAGAACCAGAGAAGTGGCAATTGTTTTAACCACACCAAAGGAACAAATTGGATATATATTGCCATAATCAAGCTATATTTAAATTTGTATATCTACCCCTCTCTAAGAACATAATGTCTCACTCTGTGGGAGAAAGATGGGCAATCCCCTCCCATGTGAATAAATGCTTCTGAAAACCCACTATAGGGTAAACTATGGGTTGGTTCCAACTTGACGGTACACGACAACAATGTAGTGAAAATACATAGTGGATAATAGGTAAATGTTTCTCTTTTCTCCTTTCTTTTCCAAGATTGACACTGAGAAAGCTCTGGTCGAAAATCCCTTTGAGTTTTAGGCTAATGATAATGTGGGAACTGAAAGATTCACACAAAATTGGCAGTACTAGGCAGTATGTCAGGTTTTTCCATCTATACAAGTTTGGCGGGAAAACATGTGTTTAGCGAGCTTTGCATATCTTCTAAACCCAGGGCTCAGCAAATAAGTGAGCTTGAAGTATGGTGGAAACTTTACACAGAATGTCTTTGCTTTGTTCTCCTTCCATGTTTTTTGTCTAATTCATCAAGCAGAGCAAGCTATGCAAATGCAAGCTGACATGAAAGCTAACTTGCTTGCAGTCAGGCAGGCACAGAATAAAGACTTTCATTCAGGTTGTTTTGACTGACTGGGAGAAAGCTACTTCCCAGTCAGTAACTTGCAGTGATTTCCTCAGGAGAAGACCATGACCCATCAGCGTTGTTGAGGGGGTGGGAAAAATGCTACCCACCCAAGGCATGTGTGTGAACTTAGAAACTTTCTCCTGCAGCCACTGGTTTAGAAAACGTCACTTTAATTAGTTGCAAGTGTCTGTTAGCCCGAAGCCGTCCCTTGTATCTTTATTGCCAGAATTCCACAAATGAAATTGTGGAGAAAGTTGTTTGTCAACATTACCAGAGACTCTTTGGTAACCAAACTTCTTCTAAATTGCCTTTTCTACTCAAGTACTATGAAGTCTATAAGAGCAACTACAATGACAACAGTGATAATTATGATGACAACAGTAAGTGTACTATCCAACTTCAGGAACATAAAACAGCTTGGGCCAATCAAAGTAAAAAGTCAAGTACTGCAATTTCAGATAAAGAGAAGGAAACGCTGAAGTGTTCCTTTAACGAACCAGGTACTTTCACATTTATTGTTTTCAAAAGCCCAGTGATGTAGGTGGCCTCGTGGTAAGAAGGTGTGCTGCAATCCTAAAGCCACACAGTTCAAATCCACCAGTTGTTCTGTGGTAGAAATATGGGCAATCTCCTCCTGTGCAGTTTACCTTCTGAAAATCTACTAAAGAGTCAGCTATAAATTGGTTCTGACTCAAAGGTACATAACAACAACAGTGATGTAGGAACCACTATTCTCATTTCAGTGAAGGAATGGATAATAAGAAAGGTTAGATAAATGGCTAGAGAGAGCATAACTAGAAAATGGTATATCCTGGATTCCAAGTGCATCATTACTCAGACTCAAACAATCCGTTCTGACAAGTCAGAACCTATTTTAGGTGGCTCTCCCTTGGGCTCCCAAGGCTGTAAATCGCATGGGAGAAGATTGTCTGTCTTCCGATGATATGCTAGGGAATTTGATTTGCTAGGTCGTGACTTTTGAGTTGGCAGAACAACACCTGATGAGCTCCGCGACTAACAGGTTATTTTAGGTCTTTTATATACCACTTAACCTGTACCTTACCTACTTTTAAGTTAGTCATAGCTGGAATTTGGTAGTACTTTTTAGGAATATTCAATTCTGAGTTACTGTAGATTGGAGGTTGAAGTCTTTATTTGGCTGTTAGTGGGCCTCCCTAATGCCACTGCCTAAGGTGGTCAACCTGCACATTTGAGTATCACCCACCCAAGTCTCTCTGCTATATTCTGCCTGACTATTGTGCTATAATCCCAAAGGCACATAGTTCGAGGCCACAAACTGCTCGATGGGAGAAGGATGGACAATCTCCTTTTGTGCAGTTAACTGCCTCTGAAACCCAGCCAGAGGGTCAGCTCTGGGCTGGCCTAGATGGTGCAGTGACATATTGTTGAGATTTTAAGCTGGGTCTATGTGAAGATTTGTCTCCGAAGCTTGCTTCAGTCAAAACCAAGTAGATTTTTTTTTTCTTTTTAATATTGTAAACCAGATTAACAGTAAACTGATAGCCTTTGCTTTACATATAGATCGGTATATAAATTATACTTAATGGCATAAATATAGATGTTATTGTTAAAGGTCATCTGGTTGAATATGACTCATAGTGAACCTATGAACAATAGATCTGAATTCTGTCCTATTCTGAATCACCATCTCTGACACATTTGAGTGTATTGACACAGACACTTTATCAATTCATCTCATTAAAGGTCTCTCTTTCCTTTGTTGTCCCTCTTCCTTTCCAAGCATAATGTCCCTCTCCAAGGATAGACTCTCCTAACAACATGCCCAAAGTATCTGAGAGAAAAATTCACCATCTTTGCCTCCAAAGAACACGTATTTGCCCCTTTTTAAAGACATATCTGTTAGTTCTTTTGGTAGTCCATGAGATATTCAGTACCCTTTTACAACACTGTAACTCAAAGGCATAAATTCTTCACTTGTTGGCCTTCTTCATTGTCTAGCTCTCAGATGCATAACAGGTAACTGGAAAAACTATGGCTTGAATCAGGTACACCTTAGTCTTCAAACTGATATCAGTTTTGAGACTGTGGAGAGGTCCCTAAATGTAGACTTTTTCAATGATAATGTGTCTCCAGATCTCCTGACTGTTGATACCAAGGGTGATGATTGTGGATACATTAAAGGTGAAATTGTTGACAGTTTCAACCTTTTCTCCATCTATCAAGATGTTACCTATCAGCCCAGTGTGGAGGATTTCTGTTTTCTTAATGTTGAGATGTGATCCCTATTGAAGGCTTCAGTCCTTGACCCTCTGTAGCAAGGGCCTCAAATCCTCCTCACTTTGAGCAAGAAATATTGTGTCATCTGCATGTTACAGGTAATTTATGGTTCTTCCTCCAGTTTTGATTCCACATTCTTCTTCAAAAATTCAAACCCTAGAGTGATTTGCTTAAAAAACTGATTTAATAAGTATAGAGAAAGGATATAGCCTTAATGCATTATCTTTCCCAATATGAAATCACTCAGTTTACCTTTGCTCTGTTTGACTTCTTAGTCTAGGTATAGTTTTGTATAAGTACAATTAAATGTTATGGAATTCTCATTCTTCTCACTGTTAGCCATAGTTTGTTATGGTTCACACAGTCAAATGTCTTTGTTATTATGTGCTGTCAAGTCACCTGCAACTCTATGTACAGCAAACAGTTCTGAAACTTGCTCTATCCTGTGCCAACCTTATTGTCTCTGACACACCTACTCCCATTACCCCAGTCACTAAGTCAATCCATCTCATTGAGGATCTTCGTCTCTTGCACTGTCCCTCTACACTTCCAAGCATAATGTCCATCTCTAAAGATGGGTCTCTCCTTGCAACATGCCCAGTCAATTAGCAAGGTAGCTGTCTTCTAAATTTCCTGGCACCAGTTTATACTGGTGACCACATCCAGGGCTGCAGCCATTAGTTAGAATGTGTAAATGGTATCACATAGGATCCCAGAGCCTTATTGTTTTGTCAAGACATTCAATGCAACTTGTATTTCTTTCTTCATCATCGTTTCAATTCCTTTTCACTTTCTGTAAGAAGTTTTATGTCATTTGCATAAAACAGGTCAATGATTCTTTCTCTAATTTTGATGTCACATTCTTTATATAGTCAAACTTCACAAATGATTTGATCAGTATGTAGATTGAATAGGTACAGTGAAAGGCTACACACCTTTCCTAATTTGAGTCATGAGGTATTCCTTATTCTATTTGGACAACCACTTTCTGTTCTGTGTATAAGTTTTGCATAAGTATAATCATGTATACTGAGATTATCATTCTTATTAATGTTAGCCATATTTTTTTGGTGCAATATTGACATAGTCAAATCAATAAAACAAGTAAACAGATTTCCAGTATTCTCTGCTTTCAGCCAAGATTCTCAAACGACTCGACGGCACATAACAACAACAACAACTGATGCACCCACCCTCATTACCCCAGTCTTCCTCTCTTGTGCTGTCTCTCCACCCTTCCAAGCATGAGGTCCCTCTCCAAAGACTGGTCCCTCCTTGCAACATGCCCAAAGTATGTCAGATGGAGCTTCAAAATTCTTGCTTCCAAGGACCAACCTGTTTGTTCTCTTCTCTAACACCATGACTCAAAGGTTGTCTTCTTTTATCATTCTTAGTGATTGTCCAGCTCTCTGATGCATAGCAAACACTTGCAAAGAACATGGCCTGGATCAGGCACACTTTAGTCTCTAGACTGATATCATTCCTCTTAATACTCTGGAGAGGTCCTTGACAATAGATTTTCTCCAATATAATTCATCTTTTGATTTTCCTGATTGCTGGTACCAAGAGTATTGATTGTGGAGCCAAGCAAGCTGAAGCTGTTTTAACAATCTCAGTCTCTTCATTGTCTATCATGATGGTGCCAGTTGGTCTAGTGGTCAGAATTTTTGTTTTCTTGATTTTGAGCTTCAATCCATATTGAAGGCTGACTTACATTTTAAAGCTATTTAGTAACAGTGAAAAATCTTGTTACAAATAGAATTCCAGGCCCATATGGATTAATTGCTAAATTCCACCAAATATTCAAGGATGAAATAATAACAAATTACCGATGTCATAATTAAAAGATAGTTATCATTGAATATCCTATAGATAAAGAATATATTTGTAAACAACTGACAATTTAAATAAAATAAAAAAATTATTTTAAAATACAGTTTACCAAATCTAATTTGAGAGGAAATAAAACCTTCTAAGTAGTCCTATATGTTTTTAAAAATTTAATTAACTTCTAAAGTATTTCCACAAAATAAACTTCAAGCCAAGGTGGATTCTCCAGTGGACCCACTGAAACATTTATATAGCATGTATTATCAGTCTTCTCCAAATTCTTTAAGAAAATTGAGTAAAAACCAATTCTTTTCCATAAATTTTCATGAGTAATTGTGGAACTAAATTCTGACATCATTTAAAGTGAAGAGATTTATATCTCTCATAAACACAAACACAAGAACTTTTAACAAGATATTAGCAAATATAAAACAGTAACATAAAGTTACCATGGCCAAGTGGGATTTATTCTGGAAATATGAGTTGGCTTCACTCTTAAATCTCAATCAATATAATTAGGTGCATGATCAGAAGAGAAGAAAAAAAAACAAGTAACCACTTTAATATACACAAGAAATGATAAATTCAGCAATGATTTATTATTAAGAAGATCAAAACCCAACAAGTCCTCAATAGCAATCAAAGAATAGAATAGATTGTGTGAATACACTTATACAAAGTTATAAAACAGGCAAAGTAGATCTATGGTGACATAAATCAGAAAATGATTGCTTCTGATGGGTATAAGGTTTAGGGAAGGGGAATTGACTAGAATGATACTGAGGAAACTTTCCGTTATAATGGAAATTCGATTTATGGCTATAGTTGTCAAAGTTTATCAACCAAAATATTTAAATCTCTGGCTATAGTTGTCAAAGTTTATCAACCAAAATATTTAAATCTGTGCCTGTTACTATATGTAAATTAGATCTTAATTAAGGAAAAGAGAAGCCGAATTCAGCATGCACACTAACACAGAGATACATTATTTTTGCCTGCAATAAAAAGGAATTGTTGAAATTTGGAAAAAAATAGGGATGACAATTTATTTTTCAGATATTCTGAATACATACGTTTTAAAAAGATCAGAAAAACTACATAACAAAACAAAAAAAAAACTATGGAAAAACATGAAGGCTTATTTCTTAATATAAAAGTAAAATTAAGCAAAGTAAATAACATATAAAACATAAGAAAATAGAAGAGAATGTACACATACAATTGGGAGATTGAAAAATGATTAGTAAATTTCAAAATTAAAGCAGGTAAACCCTTTAATTCTTTATAAAGCCAGCAGAAAATCTCTAAATATAGCCTCCTAAATACTGAAGTCACTCTTTCTTTCTCTCACACACACATACACAAAGTGAGAGAGACAGAAGCCATATGACCAATGTTAAGATTTTAACCATATGAACAAGTGTTAAGACTAACTGCCATACGTGACAGCTTAAACACTCTAAAAATCTACTAGAGTCATGTCAAAGGACTCAGAAACCAACTTGCCTTATAGGTTTGATCAATTTTATTTCAGTAAGGAAAAGAATTGCAATAAATTGAGACCCACCAAAGATATCTAAATCCATATATTTATTTCTTTATAGTAATATTTATAATGGGTCACTTTCTGAGTCATAAGGAACCAGTTCACTATCTTAAAAACTAGGAGATGAAAGGGTAAGACCCAAGCATTTATTATACTTCATCAATTATCTCACTGGCACTGCATAGGCTAATGACGGTGCAGAATCAGGTAAAAATATGTTTGTTTGTCTGTGTACACATATACATACATATATTTATGTGTGTGTGTCTATCTATCTATCTATTGATATCTATTTATCTATCTGTATATATGTCAACCTATCTGTCACATAACTATCATAATACTTTAAATAAGATGCATCCAAAGGGGAAAAAATGTTTTTACAGTAGGAAGATGTTTGTAAAGTAATGAAATTGATCTTTAATATGCTAGAGTGAAACGGAAGAGCTTAGCCTCAACACCAGTAAGTCCAAAGTACTCTAGAAGCTCAGACCAGCGGCTTTGATATTAATCTGGAAACAACACAAGCCATCCTCACTATGGTACCCCTCATTGACATGTACTCTTCCGGGGCCTGGCTCTCCCTTTGTCCTCAGCAATTAGCACAGTTCACACTTGAGTGCTCATTGTTGTGATCTGCCCTAAGTCTCGGCATCCGGACCCCATCACCCACCATCTGTGCACCTGCAGAGATAACCATGGGGCATCTCTCAAGCAAGCACCGGAAGTCAATCTTGGCCAGGGGCCTAAACTGTGACAAGTAGCCAAGGGACAGGGTCTTTCTGTCTGTCATTCATGGTCTCAAAGACCAAAGCCTATATAAACTAGCTGTGGATTTAAGTTGTTCTTAAAAGTTATTCCAAAAACTTTGTTTTATAAAAGAAAGTAAAGTAGGAGCAGGAGAAGAGAGATGAGAGGATATGGAAAAGAGTCAGAGAGGGAAAATAGAAGAGAGAAAACAATAAGAGAAAAAGAACTAGGGGGAAAATGAGAGAGAGAGAGAGAGAGAGAGAGAGAGAGAGAGAAAAGAACAAAATCTGAGTGATTTAACTTTTAGATTGCTAAACTATTCTTCCTTGTCTGTCTTATGCTGGAAGCTCTACTGAAACCCAACCATCATCAGTGATTTTACTGGTAAATGAAATATCTGTGTCATTTCTCCAGCACCATAGCAATGGCAGTAAGCAAATTTGTAGATAAGTTGTCATCATATTGCAATATATTTTGCTAGGTGCCATCTAGTCGACTTTGACTCTTAGCAACCCTACAAACAACAGATATATACCCTGTGTCCTCCTCTTTATTTCTCATGTGCTAAATCCATTGTTAGTTACAACTGTCATGTTAATCCCTCTTGTTGAGAGTCTTCCTCTCTATCTCTCTGACCTTCCACCTTTCCCAGCATGATATCTTTTTCCAAGAATTATTCTCTTCTGACAACCTTCACAAAGTATGTGAAATGAAGTCTCTACATCCTTGTCTTTAAGGAAAACGCTGATTGCACTTTCTCAAGGATAGCTTATCTCCAATATCACTACTCAAAGGTAGGGATTCTCTTTTCTGTGATTCTTATTCATTGTCCTACTTTCAGATGCTTTGGAAGCAATTAAAATAAAAAAAAAACAAAAACCACCAAACATCAAACCCAAACACCCCACAGCTTGGAACAGACACACCTTAGTCTTTAAACTAAAATCTTTGCTCTGGAGCACTTTGAGTAAGTTCTTAATTGTACATTTTCCACTAATGCAAAACTTCCTTTGATGTTTTAACTGCTATTTTTATGGATGTGAATTGTGGATCTAAGTAAAATGAAGTTGTTGGAAATATATTGCAATATTGTTGTTGCTGGGTTTGGGTGCCATTGAGTCAACTACAGCTTATAGTGATCCTAGGAATTGCAGCTCTTAACCTTCCCCTATCCTAGGCCATTGTCATCATCTCTGATCCACTTGACCCAGAGACATAGTCGTTGTGTCAATTCTTACTGATAATCTTCCTCTCTTGTGCTGACCCTCTATCTTTTTAAGCATGATCCTTTTCAGGGCAGAGTTCAAAGCTATTGTTCATTGGCTCACTATGGGTTGTAGTCAACTTGATGGCACATAACAACAACAATAACACATCTTTTATCTTTTTTATTTCTTTACTGCTGGTACCAAGGATGCTGGTTGTGGATCCAAGTTAGTTAAAATCAATCTTTTCTCCTAATCTGTCATGATATTGAATATTGGTCCAATGGTAGGGATTTCTGTTTTCTTGATGTTGAGATGTAATTAGTCTTTGATCAGGGAGCTCTGGTGGCCTAGTGGCAAGAAGCTGTGCTGCAATCCCAAAGGCGCGCAGTTTGATGCCACCATGCTGCTGCATGGGAGAAGGATGGACAGTCTCCTTCCGTGTGATTAACTGCCTCTGAAAACCTGCCAGAGAGTCAGCTATGGGTCGGTTCCAACTTGACGGTACACAAGAACAAGAACAGTCTTTCATCTACAGGAGATGTTTGGGTTTTTTAAAAAATTTTTATTTTATTATTTTTTGTGTGTGTGCCATCAAATCAGATCGAACTGGTACGGGAAGAGATTACCCCTCCTTCTCCAGCAGAGTATCTGGTGGATTTAAATTTTGTGCCTCCGGGATTGCAGTGCAGCTTCTTGCCACTCGGCCGCGAGAGCTCCCTTACAGCAGATATTTTAAGTCTTCTTCACTTTCAGTTATCAGGCATCTATCACCTGAATAAATGCAGATTGTTGATGAGTCTTCCTCCAATTCTGATATCATATTCTTCTTAAGATAGTCAAGCTTCTTTAGTGATTTGTTCAGCATTCTGATTGAATAGGATGTAGTTCTCATACACAACTTTCTTGATTTTAAACTATTTGGCATTCATTTGCTCTGTTCAGACAACACCTTCTTAGTCTAGGTATAGGTTTCATATGAGCACAATTAAGTGTTCAAGGATTTCCATTCATTTCAATGTTCACCATAGTTTGTTATGATCCACATAGTTATATGCTTTTGCATAGTCAATAAAACACCAGTAGACATTTGTCTGGCATCCTCTGAAAAGGTTAAGATCCCTCTGACATCAGTAATGATATCCCTAGTGTCATGCTTCTTCTAAAACCAGCTTGAATTTCCAGCTGTCAATGTACTATTATAGCTATCTTTGGATAATCTTCAGCAAGATTTTGTTTGCATGTGATATTAAAAATATTGTTTGACAATTTCAAAAATCTGTTGGATCACCTTTTTTTTGGAAGTGGGAACAAATATGTTTCTCCACTCAGTTGACTTGGTAGCTGTTTTTCAAATTTCTTGACATAGACTGGGGAGCACTTCAGGTGTACAAAAATATATAAAATTTCATGAATGGAATGGCAACATCAGAAAGATGTAATTAAGACGTATAACTTGAAAAAGTGGGGAGACCTCTATTCTGAGAATCTTGGCTCAGGCAACAACAAATTTGCCATTCTAAGTAAACTATTTTCTGAGTCTTAATTTTCTTATTCAAATAACAAAGAGGTTCCCTGAAATGCTTCTACAATCCTGTACAGTTTAAAACTCTCTCACTGTGGTTTGAAATGATACCTGTCAAATCAACTCATCACAAATCAAACCCATTGATTTGCCCCTAAAAGTACTATCAAGGAATATTTCATCTGTAAGGCCAATTCCAGACTTACATCACAAACAGAAAATGCCTTAGAATGGAAAAAATTTTGTCTTGCTGTCTGCATGGAGAGATTTGACCAACGGCTACAGTTTTACAACCATCAACGAACAGACAGAATTGGTTGACCCTATGCTATCTATTCAATTTCTGGATTAATGGATGGTTTCTTTAGCTCATGACAAATACCATTTTTAGGTTGTCTTAGCACACTGAACTGTTAAATGTGGCCTAAAAACAGAGTAAAGGCAGTGTAGAACAGACATAGCATCATAGCAGCAGCTAAGAATAATGGTGTTCTGAGATTCCCTATATATTGTAAATTCTGTCTAGCAAGGATGTGGATTCTTAAAATGAAGCTCTGACCGCCATCAATGCCTTCAAAGAGTGTTTGCTGAGTGAGGGACACATGTGACAGGCTCACTGATAGCTTATGTGTGTCAAACCAGTCCACCAAACCAACAAAGATGAGGTAGAGAAGCTGCTTCTTTAACATCTTGGCTTGGTTAAAGCTGGACTCAGTCCCCTCCCATTTTTTCATTCCAGTCATGGTGACCCACACCATGCAAGCATCTTCCAAAACCTACAGATCTGGATCAGTCCAGAGGATGCCTTTCCTTCTTGCTTTCACAGGCCTTTGTCATGGACACATCTCATTGCAAACAAATAACAGGCCGCCAAGCAAGACTGTGGAGTCTGCCAACACTCCAGGCACTGTATCCTTGGCCTTGTGTCTGTGATAATATAATGGATGAATTATTAATTGTGATTTATCACCAGGATAAAGGAAACGTGTAGGCGATTCTCTCCAAAGACAAGAATACAAAAGGCAGTGCCTGGGGCTTGGGCTTTTATTAATGGCAGATGAACATTTGAAATAGAATAACAGAGATAATGTTTGATATGTTTCACATCATCTTTCAGCCAAGCACTTAACAAGCACTCATTCATTCATTCGTAAAACATCCTTATGAAGCAAGACAGATTTCTACTTTTTTCCTTCACTATTAAAATTTTGGTTTTTTATTTTATACTGGTTTATTTACTAAGTTAATATACATTGCTTTTTTAAAGGTGGAGAAAGCAAAACATCTAAAATTCATCTGATTATGTATTTTTAAAAGTATTTGTTAATAAATGTCTTTTCAAAAACAATGTGCACTTTCATTAACTCAATCTATATCCTCCAAATAAAAAGGAATGTTTATTGTACAGAGAATGTTTAAGAAATGGAGACCTTTTTTAAATTTTATCTGAGTGAAAGTTTAAAGATCATACTGTGATTCATACACATTTTGTTTTGTTGTTGTTGAATTTCTGGAAGTTCTCTGCCAATAAATTGCTCCAGGAGTTTTGAGCTATCTTAAAAATATTTTATTGTGTATAATATTAATGATGTTATTCTATAATTGCTATTAGATTACCTTTCCTTGGGATGGATATAAATATGGATCAGTTTCTGTCAGATTTCAAGGTCGTGATCTTCCAAATCTCTTAGAATAGATAAGCTACTCCATCCAGCCTTGTCAAATGATGTGTGCTTGAAACATCTCATCTGGCATTCCTCAGTAATTGGAGCTTTAATTTATTGTCAATGCCCACAGAGCAGTTCTTATTTATTCTGTCAGCACTATAAGTTTAGGGCATATATTACTTGAGATGGCTAAATGTTGACCAGTTTTCTTTAGTATGGTCATTTCAAGAGCTATTCTGAATTACAGCACTGTCACTGATAATAGGCATATGCATAGAAGGAAGACTTGGTAATACAACTCAAATTTGGATTTATGCATTAGGCACAAAGGTGAAATATGAAGCAATTAATAATTTTGATCAAAGTTCTGCAGTCTGAAAGTGATTTTTAAAAATGTAGAAAAGATGCATTAATAATAAATGGTGACTGGAATGCAGAAGATAGAAACAAAGAAGGAAGACTGGTGGTTGGAAAATATGGCTGTGGTTATAGATTACCTGATGCACTTCTTTCTTGATTTTGAACCATGCAGTGTTCCCTTGCTCTGTTCTGATGACTACTTCCTGGTCTAGGTATAGGTTTTACATGAAAACAAAAAAATATTCTGGAATTCCAGTTCTTCTCGATATTAATCATAGTTTGTTGTTATCCACACAGTCATGCCTTTGCATAGTTAATAAAACATAGATAGACATTTATATGATACTCTCTCCTTTCAGCCAAGATTCATCTGATACTGACATCTCTAGTACCAAGGCCCATTGTAAACTCATCTTCTATTTCTGGCAGTTTTCTGTTGATGTACTATTCTAGTAATTTTTTAAAAATAATCTTCAGCACAATTTTGCTTGCATGTGATATTAGTGATATTGCTCAATAATTTCCACACTCTGTTGAATGACCATTTTGGGGAATAGGAATAAATACCATCTATTCAGTCATCGTTCAGATTTCTAGGCATAACCCAGTGAGCAAATCATGTTTGGCAGAGTGGACGGTCAGCGCAGGAGAAGAAGACCTTCAATGAGATGGATCAATTCTGTGCCCAGAGTGGTGGGAATGAATGTGTTTGAGATGGCGAGGTTGGCACAGGATAGAATGATGTTTAGGGCTCTTGTACATATGATCGCTATGAGTCACAAGCAACTCGATGGCACACAACAACAACAACATGTCAATTGAGAGTTCATCAATTCCTAGGATCTTATATTTTGATAGTTATTCAGAGGAGTTTGAATTTCCTCCTTTATTACCATTGCTTCTTAATTATATATTTCATGAAATTTTCTGTGTCAGACAATTCTTTTTGGTACAGTGACTCTGCATATTCCTTTCATCTTCTTTTGAGGTTTCCTGAATCATTCAATATTCTGTCCATAGAATTATTCTGTATTGAAACTCAAGGCTTGAAGTTCTTCACTTCCTTCAGCTTAAGAAATGCTGAGTGAGTTCTTACCTATTTATTTTCTGACTCAGATCTATGCATATTTATTTATAATACTTTGTTTTGTTTTTGTGAACTGCCCTTTGAAATTTTCTGTTGAACTCCTTAACTTCCCAATTTCTCCCCTTTGTTTTGGCTTCTTAGCATTGTAGTGCTATCTTCAGAGTCTCATCTGATATCCATCTCAGTCTTTTCTTTGTCCTCTGTTTTTGTAATGACCTTTTGCATTCTTTATGGATGATATTCTTGATAACATTCCTCATGGATGATATTCTTGATATCATCCTACAGTTTATCTGGTCTTCATTCACTAGTACTCAAAGTCTCAAACCTGTTCTTGAGAGGACTTCTAAATTCAGATATTATCTATGAAAGGTCATATGTTTGGGTTTTGTGGATTAGTTTTAATTTTCTTTAACTTCAACTTGAACTTGCACATGAGTAATTGATGTATTGGGATGGTTTGTCCCACAGTCAGCACCTCGCCTAGTTTTCACAGCTGATATTGAGCTTCTCCAACAATTCTTTCTGCAGTTGTAATCAATCTGATTCCTGTGTAGTCCATCAGGTAAGGACTATGTGTATAGTTACCATTTATATTTTGTAATATAGTTTTAATAAATAAATCATTGATTGTATAAAGTTCTATCATTCTATTTCCAGTCTCATTCCTGTCACCAAGTCCATATTTTTTGACTACTGACCCTTCTTCCTTGTTCCCAGCTTTTTTGTTCCAGTCACCAATTATTATTAGTGATCTTAGTTGCATGGTCAATCAATTTCAGGTTCAAAAGTTGGTAGAAATCTTCTATTTCCTCTTCTTTGGATTTAGTTGTTATTGCATATATTTAAATGATAGTGGTATTAATAGGTCTTCTTTGTATGAATATCAGTGTTATTCTGATATGACATTGTACTTTACAATTGATCTAGAACTTATCTATTTTACTATGAATGTGACCCCAGATTTCCTCATTTTTTCATTCCCAGCAACTAGATCTTATGATTTTATTTTAAATGATCCATGGCAATCCATCACAGCTCACTAATACCTGTTTTTGTTGTTGTTGTTGTTAAGTGCCATCTAGTCGTAGCAGACTTATAGAGACCCTATAAACGAAAGACCTGAACACTTGTATAACTTTCATCCTTTCTCCAGATTCATAGGATTTCCGGAGGCAAACTATTTCGGAAGTGGATACCACTCCTACTTCTAAGCTTGTTTTAGTCAGGGAACTCCACCAAACACTGTCCACCATGGGTAATCATCACATTTGACACATCATTGTCATAGTTTTCAGCTTCCCAGCAACCATGAGTTACCTCTGTACGGCAAGTGGACAGACCATGGTTATATATGAATACTTAGGTGTTTCATTTGTTTTTTAATAATGTTCAATTCTCCTATATTTATACTTCACACATTCCACATTTCAATTATTTGTGGCTATTTGCAGCTATTCCTCTTCCTTTCATGTTTTCCAATATGAAAGTTCAGCCTTCATATTATGTGTTATCGCTAAGAGTCCAGGTATGCTCTGTTGTGCTTAGGATTTTCAAAGGCCTTATTTCAGAAGTGGATGGCCAATCCTTTTTCCTACTCTGTATTAATTTCGCTTTAGTACAGTACCTGACAGACAAGCATTTTACCAAAAAATAAAAAATCAGATTATATATGCTATTAAAAGCATCAGCATGCAAAGTTAATTTCCTAATAAAAAAAAAAAGAGTTAAGTTCAGCATTCATCCCCTCCCTTTGGTGCATCCTCCACTTCTCCCCCATGAGTGATTGCTAGGTGAGGCTTGAATTAACCTCTAATATGATGGCTCAGGCCTCCCATCACTCTTGTCTACTCATTAATTCTCTGCTTTCCAGCAATGATGTTGTTCTGGGTCTCCCAGCACACTTCCATTTGGGTGCCCCTTTTGGCCTCTCTGGTCTGTCTCCAGATGTACTTCTTTTTATAAATTTTTTATTATGATTTGAATGAAAATTTACAGAAAACTTGAATTTCCATTCATTCATTATTGCACATTTCCCTCCCTACCTCCCACCCCAGCTCACTTTGCTATGTACCTCTTATCTTAAACTGTTGTCATATAAATACTGCCTAATTATATATTCCTTTTAAACAGTTTTTTCTCTCATCTGTTTCAAAGTAGTGTTCATTATTCATCCCCTCTTTTCTTAGTTTGCCCCCAAAGTCTATGTCAGTCCTGTTTTATAACAGTGGCTTTATGAATTATTTGTCCTTTTGTGACTGAGATATTTCACTCAGCATAATATCCTCCAGGGTAATTCATTTTGTGTAATATTTTATGAGTTCCTTATTTTTCAGTGCTGTGTTGTGTTCCATTGTGTGAATATACTACAGCTTCTGCCACTGGAATAGGCCTGACCCAAAGAATGTGGCATCAAGATTGGAGGAAGTCATCAACAACATGCATTATGTAGATTACACAACCTTATTCATTGAAACTAAGGAGGACTTGAAGCATTCATTGCAGAATGTCAAGGACTGCTGCCTTCAACAGGAATTGCTTTTCAACATCAAGAAAATAAAGATTCTCACCACCGGGCCAATTGGCAGCATCAAGATAGATAGATAGATAGATAAAAACTTGAGGTTGTTAACAGTTTCATCTTGCTCAGATCCACAACACTCTTGGCACCAGCAATCAGGAAAGCAAAAGATAAGTTGTTTTGGAGAAATCTACTGTCAGAGACTTGTCTAGAATGTTGAAGAACAACAATGTGAGTCTAGAGACTAGAGACTAAGGTGAGCTTGATCCAGAACGGACTTCTCAATTGCTTGCTATGCATCTGAGAACTGGACAATGAATAAAGATGACAGAAGAAGAACTGATGCCTTTAGGTTATGGTGCTGGAGATTATTGAACATCCCATGAGGTTCCAAGGGAACTAATAGGTCTGTCCTAGAGAGGGTCAAATTAAGTTGCTCTTTGGAGTCAAGGATTTTGAAACACTGTCTCCTGTACTTTGAACAGGTTATCAGGAGGGACCAGTCTTTTGAGAAAGACACCATGCTTGGAAAGGTGGAAGGCAATACAGGAAAGGAAGTCCTTGGATGAGATGGATTGACATTGTCACTGTGGCAATGAAGGCAGGTATATTAGAAATGATGAAACTGGCTCAGGATAGGGCAAGTTTCAGAGTTATTGTTCATAGGATCACTGAGTCATAGTTGACTTGACAGCACATAACAATCACAACAAAAATAGATTGTCTGGTGCAATTTTGTACAACCAATGATTTAGTCATTACAAAACCATTTTTAGAAAACATAATGGATGGCTTTATACATATGCCTTGTTGGATAGAATACAGAGGAAACAAGTTTACTAACTACATCTCCAGAAAGACGGAGCAGAAAAACCTCAATACAAGCAATAAAAAAATGGCCAAGAACCAAACCGTGCTTTGTTCTGATGGTTGATGCTACTAGATACACATATGTAAGTCCAATTTAAAGCAGGAAACAATTAAAACAAGTTCAGGAGAGCCAAAATGTGGCCTTGAGTTGATCTCACTTGAATTTACACACCATCTCAAAAATAGATTTTATGCCATGAGCACTGACTAAAAATCAGATGAGATGTGGGATGAAACCAAGGACATCATGTATGAAGAAAGCTTCAGACTATTTAAAAGACAGAAAATAAAGAAAAGACTAACAATAGATGTCAGAGAAGACTCTGAAAGTTATTCTTGCACATAAAGAACCTAAGGCAAGTGCACATAAAGAACCTAAGGCAAGTGAAAGATATAATGAAGAAAGAGAAAAGGTGAATTGAGAAGATAAAGCAGAGAATTGTAATGAAATGTGTAAAGCCCTGGAACTATGGAATTAAAAGGAGAGCACATACTTAGTATTTTTCAAACAGAAGAAAGTGGGGGGAAAACCCAAAATCCTCAAGCCTTGAGTTAAAACA
>NW_006399846.1:3412276-3421455 GCF_000299155.1 Elephantulus edwardii | reverse complement strand
TATGTATGTGTGTGTATGTATGTATATATGTGTGTATATGTATGTATATGTATATCTATGTGTGTGTATATGTGTGTGCATATATATATTTTTTTATGTTTCCTGTATTACTAATAAAGTTCTTGAAGAACATGACTTAGAAGTGAACCAACATTAAGCTTTCTGATACAGAAACCCAATTAGGCAGACATAAACAATATCGGTAACTCTAGACTTTACCCCGTAAGGATAGAGATTTAACTTCATGACTCAGGATTGTTTTAAACAAGAACTCTTTACAATCAAATCTAAGTGAAGGCAGAACTCAGTCAGACAGACACAATTCTTCATCTCAAGATACCAGCTGGCAGGAAAAATCACTTCTCTGGTGGGAGAAATAAGTTAGGCGGGTGGAGGGAGATTGGTGTATTCTGGAAATAGGTATCTCTCCATATCAAAAGAAATGTCAAAAGGAGGAAATACTAATTACCTTCCAACATATGATTCTCTCTATCTGAATTTTCCACAAAGTTATTTTGGTATAAGGCTTGAATAAAGAGCTCTTGCAGGAAATCCAGGAATTTTTCATACCAACCACATCCCTCCAATCTTCCCATGTCCTGCTTCTAAATGAACCATTCAGATACAAGGTATTTTTGTTTGGCCTCTCAATAGTTCTGCATCTAAGCTAGATTTCAGTTGTCCTGCCATACTCCATCTTACCAGGAATGTACCCCTCTTCTATTTCTGTGAAGCTGGTACTTTTATGCAAACTCATCCTCTATTGAACAAAGGGGTAGGAGCAAGCCTGATTGTCCTATTATTAGAGATCTGTTGTTGTTGACAATAACTCATAGCAACCCCATGAAATACAGATCAGAACCTTCCTGATAATCCAGGAGCTCTTCACAGCAGGTAAGAAAGTCAGCAAGGTAGTGAATCACTGCACATGGGTTACAGGAGCAGGTGATAGTAAAGGCAGTTGTAGAAGTAAAAGACAGATTGGATCAAAGACTGGGAAGAAAAGCAAAACTAGATTGGTCCAGAGGGATGCCAAGAAGGGTTCCAATTCCAGGGCTTCTTTTTTCTCTTCCACTAAGGTTCTAGTTAATGTGGTTGTTATGTGCCCTCATGTTAGAACCAACTCATAGCTGACCCTCTTTTGGTTTTGTTTCAATGATGATTTATTTTATAAAACATAATGTAAGACTCAGACATTATGCTTTATAAAATTAATCCCTATTGAACCTACCACATCACTAACCAATCTTTTCAAGTTTACATCAGATCCTTCTCATTTCCTTTACTTTCTCCCACCACCCACCAAACTGTGAAACCCTGTGGTTTTGTCTCTACCCATTCTCATCCCTCTACTCCCACTCCTTTCTCCCTTGGGTCCCCATACATGTTTTACTAGTTATCCTTCTATTTTTATAATAATGTGTTATGGAGTATTTATCCTTATGAGACAGAGTTAGTTCATTCAGCATAATGCTGTACAGTCTCTCCCAAGTTATGTAGTGTTCGTTTTTTTTTTAATTTTTTTATTATTTTGTGTGTTTTGTTTGTTTGTTTGTTTGTTTTGTGTTTTTCTTTTTTAAATCATTGCTCCTGAGTGCTGCATAGTATTTCATTGTGTGAATGTCCCAAAATTTCTCAATCCATTCTGTGGTAGTTGGACATTTGGGCTTTTTCCATGATCTTGCAATGGTGAATAATGCTCCTATGAACATTGTGTACAGATCTATGTTTGTGTCTCAGCTCTAATTTCCTAAGGGTATATTCCCAGTAGTGGAATAGCTAGGTCATACAGAGTTTCTATGTTCAACTGTTTGAGGAAAAGCAAAACTGTCTTTCAGAGTGGTTATGCCGTTTTACAATTCTGCCAACATGGTATGAATGTTCCCACCTCTTCACATCCTCTCCAAATTTTATTGCTTGCTGCTCTGCTAAACTTTGCTACAGGGGTAAGATGGTATATAATTTTGGTTTTGATTTGCAATAGAGAAACCACTCTTAAAGAAATCTGGTCCATTTTACTTAACCTTCAGGCATGCAAACCTGTTTGTTTACTGAACTAATCACTCAGAGGTTGGTTTTACTTTGGCTTTATACATTGATAATCAACCTGGGAAGCTATATCCAGTTGTATTTTGAGTGTTTTCCAACATCAGAGACTCATCTTCTAGCACGATCCCAGATAATACTTTGCTGCTATCCATAAGATTTTTATTGGCCAATTATTCCAAAAGTAGATTGCCTATTCTACTTCCTAGTCTTTCTTTGTGTGGAAGCTCCATGAAACCTATCTACAATAGGTGACACTGCATTTTCAGGTTCAAATAATTGAAGAAGAAGAAAAAAAAAGTCAGGCCTTGAGTTGCAACAGTGAAGAGGTCTATGAACAAAATATTTAATAATGCAAACAACATCAAAAGTACAAGGAAGGAATACACAGAGTAATAGTAAATTTAAAAAGTCAGTTGATGCTTAAGCATTTAGGAGAGAGTACATGATTAAGAATCAATGGTAATGAAGAAAAAAGTACAATTTGGCAAAATGATAATAATAAGACTCTAGAAATTGGTAAGATATCAACTGAAATGTTTCAATGAATGGAAGCTATGGATAAGTTAATTAATCTATACCAGAGAATTAGGAGTACAATGACTTGGTCAACTGCCTGAGAGATCCATATAAGCATTCATTCCAAAGAAAAGTGATGCAACCAAATACAGAAACTTTAGAACAGTATAATTTATGATAAGCAAAATCTTGCTGAAGATAATTTTTAAAAGAAATAAAAAATGTTTTTAAAATCCTACAGTATATCAACAAGGAATCCCCAAAAATGTAAGCTGGATTAAGAAGAGGATGTGGACATGAGGGATATCTTTGCTGATGACTGTTTTATCTTGACTGAAGCAGAGAACTCCAGAAAGATGTGTACATGGGTTTTATTGACTACAAAAAGCATATGTGGTTTATTAAAACAACTATGGCTCGGGGGAGTGTGTGGGGGGAATGGGGGAATTTTATACCAATGAAGGAATTTTTTTTCTTTTTCTTTGTAAAGAGAGGAGCGAACTGGTGGGGCGGGGTGGGCAGGAAGAAGAGTGCAGCAATGAATGAATGGAAATGCAAAATCTCTGTAAATGTTTATTAAAATTAATAAAAGTGAAAAAAGAAAGAAAACAACTATGGCTCACATTGCAAAGACTAGAGTTTACAGAACACTCAATTAATGCTCATGCAGAACCTGTATATGAACCAAGAAGCAATTGAAAATAATAAAAGGATATACATAATTTAAATTTTTCTAAAAAGGTATACATCGCCATACTTACTCAGTCTGACACTGAATCTAAGAAACTGGACATTAATGTGGCATCAGAACAGGGTAAAGACTGTTTAACAACATGCAATATGTGGTTGAAAAGGAAGCATGCCTAAAGCACTTATTAATGAAGCTCACAGAGTGTGGACTCAGTGTGGATTACATCTCAACAGAAAACAAAAATCATCACAACAGTATTGATAAATATTGTCATGATAAACAGAAAATATTGAAATTGTCAAAGCTTTAATTTTACTTGGATCTACAGTCAATACCCATGGAAGCAGCAGTCAAGAAATCAAACAATATATTTTACCGGACAATCCTGCCACAGAGGACTCCAAAGTGTTAAACAGTAAGGGTGTCAGTTTTCGGTCTCCGGTGCACTTGACACATGTTATAGTGTTTTCAATTTCCTCATGTGTTTATTCTTCTATCCTTTTATCTTAGCATACTTCTCCTGGGAGAGAATTCTTCACACTCAGTGTAACATATAATTTATAACTGATTTAATTTAATATTGCAAACTCTTCATGAGGTTTTGTATTATGATAAATAATAATGCAATAGAGTCTAATATATATTGAGGAAATGCATCTACATTTAAACAGAAAAACAAAACCCCTTATTCCTGTTAAGTCAGAATCTACGCAAAACTGACTCTCCAGCTGGTTTTCAGGAGGCTGTAAATCAGATGTGAAGAGTTTGTTCATCTTTTTCCTGAGAGGCTGTTGGTGGGTTCAAACAACGAGAAAATTGTTACTCTGAGCTAGTCATAAATATCCTTATGTACTACACCATCAGAGCTCCGTTAGGGTTAATTCTACAGAATATACCACCACACCTAAATGGAGAATTGCCCCATTCTTTGTTTTAAAGATACAAAGATGGATAAATATCAGCTTTAGCTTACCACTGAGAAGCTTCAGCCATGGAGAGAGGCTGTAACTGTGAGAGAGATCTGGGAAAAGATGATGGCCTTGAAGGAAGCACTTCTCAAAACACACAAAGAGGTGAATCAGCTCATCTGCATATCAAGTCAGTGCCAGGATCAAAAGACTAACATGACCATGGTAATCTTACGACTATGAGAAAGGGTACAGTCAGATCATCTAGTCAAACGCTGAGAAACAAGTAAATGACATTCAATAAAATAAATCTTCTGGTTGATACCTCTTTGGAATATACTCCCTCTGGGACCTTTGGGTCCACGTCATGGAACATTCTATGTGAAAAAACCTTGTCTTAGAAGGAGTGTCTACCAGAGTACGCCTCAGTCATTAATGTCCATGGAGGCAGAGCAGAGTCAGGGATTAAGACTTCATTCTGATCAGATATTGCATCCCCTGCACAGTGAAGACACCAGATCTTTGGTGCTAGTACTGGTCTTTTTCTTCCACTACATAGATGGCCCTGAGAAAACTACAGAGAGATCACTTCTATAGGTTCTTCTTGCACTGTTCCCAGATCTCTGCCCTCTCCTAATAATACTCATCACTATGACATTCTTGAGGTTATTTACTAAAGCATCCTACTTAAATATAGTCATAGTCTGGACATTCCTTTTTGGCTTCTTTTCTTCTATAAAAACAGATTAGTCCCTTTTTGGCCTGGGTTGTTTACCTCTAATAAAGTGGTTTAATCTAAAATGTCCTTTACTGATATTCTCTTTTGTTTTGAAGCTTATGTGTCTTGTTATAACATTTCTCAACAAAATGCACACAAAAGGCTTAATGGCATTTGAGGCAACAGGAGGAGAAGAGGGAAGATTCTGAAGAAAAGAACAGGTGCCTGAACTTTACTGAAGAATATAGCACATGGATAGTCTACTTTGTTTCCATGAAAAGGAACCTCTGGATAATGGAATGGCGAACCTTAAAAGGGTTTCTGATTTTTAAGAAGTTGAAAAAAAAAAAGGAACGCAATCCATACCTTGTGCTATTAATTCAAGAACGAACAACACAATTTCACATTCCTAATATTGTCAAGCAAATTTATTTCTAGTTTCTCCAAGTCACTCCCAATACAGATACATATCGTTGTTGTTATGTGCCATCAAGTTGTCTGTGACTCACAGCGACACTGTGTAAAACAGTCCTCAACCCTGCTCTATCCTGAGCCAACCTTATTGTCTGACACACCTATCCCCATTACCCCAGTCACCGAGTCAATCATCTCATCTAGGATCTTCCTTCCTTGCACTGTCCCTCCACCATCCCATGCATAATGCTTTTCTCCAAGAACTGATTCCTCCTTGCAACATGTCCAAAGTATGTCAAAACTTCAGGCAAAGCTTCAGAATCCTTGCCTCCAAGGAGCAGCCTGTTTTCACCCTCTGCAGAACAAATCTGTGTGTCTCTTAGCAGTCCCTGGTATATTCAATACTCTTCTCCAGCACCACAGATCAAAGGCATCAATTCTCCTTCTATCATCCTTAGTCATTGTCCAGCTTTCTGATGTATAGCACACAATTGCTAAGACCATAACCTGGATCAGGCATACCTTAGTCTCCAAACAGACATCACTGCTCTTCAGTATTATGGAGATTTCCCTGACAGCAGACCTCTCCTCTCCTCCTCTTCCCTCCTGATCTCAAGGAGCTTAGGGAGAGATACAGGTAAGGGAGGGGGCTGGTCCCGGTCTGTGGGAGTGGTTCAGACAGGAGTGGGCTACTTCGTCTTTTGATTTCCTGGCTGTTAGTACCAAGAGTATTGATTGTGGAGCCAAGCATACTAAAGCTGTTAACAATCTCAGTCTCTTCACCATCTATCATGATGTTGTCAATTGGCCCAGTGGTGAGAATTTTTGTTTTCTTGAGATTGAGCTTCAATCCATATTGAAGGCTGCAGCAAGCACGTCAGGTTCTCCTCAGTTTCAGCAAGCAGAGCCCAGCCTCCCTGATTATCTACTCCACATATAGATTGAAAAGGTATGGCGATAGGACACATCCCTGGAATACACTCTTCCCAATTATAAATCATTCAGTGTTTCCTTGCTCTGTTCTGATGACTGCCTCTTGGTCCAAGTATGGTTTCATGTAAGCACAATCAAATTTTCTGGGATTCCTAATCTTCTCAAAGTTAGCCACAGTTTGTTGTGATCCACACAGTCAAATGCATTTGAATAGTCAATAAAACACAGATAGACATTCCTCTGAATCTCTGCTTTCAGCCAAGATTCATCTAACATTAACTATAATATCCCAAGTACCATGACCTCTTTTATACCCAGCCTGCACATCTGGCAGTTCTCTCCTAACATGCTGCTTCAGTCATTTTTGGATACTTTTCAGCAGAATCTAGCTTACATGTGATATCAGTCATATTGTTCAATAATTTCCACACTGTTAGGTTAGCTTTCTTTGGAAGGGGAACAAATATGGATCTCTCCAACTCAGTTGGCCAAGTGGTTGTCCTCCAGATTTCTTGGCACAAGTTGGTGAGTTCATTCAGGACAGCATCTGTGAGCTAAAATACATCAATTGGTAAGCCATCAATTATTGAGGCCAGTTTTTTGCCAGTTCCTTCAGAGCAGCTTGAATTTCTTTCTTTATCACCACAGATTCTTGCTCATATGTTGTTTCATGAAATTGTTCTGTGTCAGCCAATTCTTTTTGGTACAGTGACTCTGTGTAGTTCTTCCATCTTCTTTTAATGCTTCCTGTATCATTTAATATTCTGCCCAAATCATCATTAAGTATTGAAACTCGAGGCTTTAATTTGTTCTTCAGTTCCTTCAGCTTAAGAAATAGCTAGACAGTTCAGCCCTTTTGATTTTCTGACTCTTTACATATTTCATTATAAT
Source organism: Elephantulus edwardii (assembly GCF_000299155.1). Lineage (NCBI taxonomy): Eukaryota > Metazoa > Chordata > Mammalia > Macroscelidea > Macroscelididae > Elephantulus > Elephantulus edwardii. The sequence goes on along the minus strand of NW_006399846.1, from coordinate 3,414,335 downwards.
ACTTTATTTTGTCTTCCCACTCCACCCTTTAAAATCTTATGTTCAACTCCTTAATTTCTTTATTTCTTCCATTTGCTTTCGCATCTTGGTGCTCTAGTGCAATATTAAGAGTCTTATCTGACATCTTTCTTGGTCTTTTCTTCCTCCTCTGTCTTTGTAATGACCTTTTGCATTCTTTGTGGGTGATATTCTTGAAATCCTTCCACAGCTCATCTGGTCTTCACTTATTAGTGTTCAAGGCTTCAAACCTGTTCATGAGATGGTTTTGAAATACAAGTGGGATAGACTCAAGGTCAAATTTTGGTTCCTGTGAATTTGTTTTAACCTTCTTTAGCTTCAGCTCAAACTTGCATATAAGTAGTTCACGATCTGATCCACAATCAGCACCTGGTGTCGTTTTTACAGCTGGTATCCGGCTTCTCCACCAATTCTTCCCACAGATATAGTCAATCTGATTCCTGTGGATACCATCTGATGAAATCCATATATATATAGTCTATGTTTACGTTTCTTATAATAAGTATTTGCAATGAATAAGTCATTGATTGTACAGAACTCTTACCATTCTGTCTCCAGCATCATTTCTATCACTAAGTCCATGTTTTCTGACTACTAATCCTTCTTCCCTGTTTCCAGCTTTTGAATTCTAATCACCCATTATATTAATGCATCTTGATTGCATATTTGATCGATTTATGACTGCGAAAGTTGATAGAAGTCTTCTGTTTCCTCTGTGACTCTAGTTGTTGGTGCATGTATTTGAATGATAGTAATATTCTCTAGACTTTCTTGTATGCTTATGGATATTACCCTGTCACTCATCATGCTTCTTAACTATGAAAACAACCCCATTTTTCATCTCTGGCAAAGTAGATCAGATGATTGATTCAACATGCTCATCCAATCCATCTCATTTTTCCAATACCTAGTATGTCAATATTTATGCATTCCATTTCTACTTTAACAAGGTCCAATATATACTTATTTAATTATATTTTCATTTTGAAGCTGTAGTGTTAAGACTTTTGAAAATGGCTTTTCTATTAATTACCTTATCCCCCTTGGAGATGTGGTCACCAGCAGACTCACCCGCACACACATGATTCGCCTTTGATCAACATTTTCAATGACATCAACAACTGTGAGACCAACATAAGAGAGAGGGCTAATGAGACTGTGAAGAGAGACCACAGTAAGGCTTAGCTCTATAGGGCTAGACACAGCCAGAACCAGAGGTTTTGCTTGCTCAAAGATTGAAGGAAGAGCTGATTTGAAACTTATATAAGACAAAACTTGCTGGATCTTTAAGAAAACCAGAGGCTTTTTGCATTTTTTGTTGCTGAATTGAAACAGGGATTTTGCCATGATATCCTTTGCCTCCCCCAAGTTTTTCCCCTAATAAGCTCCACAATTATGAGGAAAAAGATAATCTATAAAGTCTATTTGTCATTTGCAATGAATTTCAAAGGCAGTAAGTAGTAAAAGTAGGTTCAGTGGAATAGGTGGGCTATGTCTGACCTTGGGTAGAATCAGTTTTATAAATGTAGTTGATGGAAACAGTTCCTTTTTGTGAAGTTGGTAGGGAACAGACTAGGCCTTCCCAACATTTCTGTTACTCCTTTTACTAAAGTATACTTTTATCCTTTCTCTGTCTTTTAAGTCTGTATGCTGAGAAAATCTCTCAAGAGCTGGACTCTATTAAGAAGAATATGGGATTAGGACTGGAGAAAGACTCATCAATAACCTGCACTATGCAGTGACTTGCTTGCTTAAAATGAGGAGGATTTAAATTGCTTGCTACAGAAGATCATAAACGACAGTCTTCAGTATGGAGTAGATCTCAACATCAAGAAGACAGAAATCCTCACTTCTGGACCAATAAGCAACATCATAATAGATGGAGAAAACATTGAATTTGTCAATGATTTAATCTTACAAGGATCCACAGTAAATACCGTCGGTATTAACAGTCAGGATATGAGGAGATGTATTGCATTGGATAAATCTATGGTCAAGGATCTTTCCAAATTACTGAGGAGAAATGGTATTATTTTGAAGA
>NW_006399846.1:3407660-3411846 GCF_000299155.1 Elephantulus edwardii | reverse complement strand
TATAGTTTGTAACATATCATGCTGCTAACCAAAAGGTCAGCAGTTCAAATCTACCAGCCTTTCTGTGGGAGATACATGCTATTCTCCTTCTATAAGTATTTACCGCTTCAGAAAACCAGTACAGGGTTACTATGAGTTGGAATCAACTCAACAGCAATTGTTGTTATATGTCATCAGGTCAAAACTGACTCATAGTTGACTAATCCAGAGAATTGTCAAGGGCAGTAAATCGCACTTAGGACATTGTCCATCCTTCTCTCACAAAGGAAAGCAGGTGGTGGACTTGAACTGTGTTGTGTGCCTTTGGGATTGCAGTGCAGCTTCTTACCACTAGTCTACCAGAGCACCGTTTGTAGTTTAAATCATGCTTTTTGTGATTTCAATCCTTTTAGATATAATGTGACCTTTGAGGTGTGACCTTTGGGCTAGCAAGGCAACATTCTATAGACTACATCATCAGAACTTCTTGTGTAAAGTGTTCTATAAATATTAATTAGATAACGTCAGTTAATATTCAACTCATCTCATTGCTGTTGAATTAGAACCGACTCATAGCTTGCCCTTCAATGAGTTTTCAGAGACTATAAATCATACTGGAAGAGATTGCCCCTTTTTCTTCCTCTGATCAGCTGGTGGATCCATACTGCCTGCTTAAGGATTGTCATACACCTTCTTCCCATGAAGCCCCAGAGCCCCTCAGTTAATATCCTTTAATATCCTTATTATTTTTTTGCCTACTTGTTCTATTCATTACTCAGAAAAGAGTGTTGAAACATCAGTTCCTGTGAATTTATCTATCTTTCCCTTCAGTTCTATGAGATTTGCTTCATGTATTTTAAAATTCTCCTGTTAGGTGTACACATATTTAAGGTTGGCTTGACTTCTTGAGGAATTGACTTCTTTATCATTATGAAATATCTTTCTTTGTTCTTAGCAGTTAAGAGAGCCACTCTAGTTATATCTCAAAACAAAACAGGGAAATTTGGTAGCCTAATAAGTAAGGAGGTGTGCTTCTTACTGACTAGGCAGATGGCTAAAATCCACTAGTTGCTCTATAGGAAAAAAGATGAGAAATCACCTTTCATGTTATTTACAACCTCTTTATCTTTCATTCCTGCACTGCCCCTCACCCTTATGAGGATGAAGACCTTCTCCTAGGATCAGTCCCTCCTGGCCACATGCCTGAAGTATGTGAGACAGCGCGTTAAAATCCTGTAAATCAGTTTAGACTCATGTATTTATTATTATCCTAGTTAACATAGCCACTCTAACTTTCTTATAGTTAGTGTTGGCATAGCATATATCCATTATTCTTTTAATTTATCTGTGTTATTACATTTAAATTGGTTTCAATAGGGTGTCTCTAGTTATTTTGCTTTTAGGTGTCATCTAGCCACCTTACATTGCAACCTTATGTACAACAGAACAAAACACTGCCCAATTCTAAGCCATTCTCACAACCACTGTCATACTTGAGTGCATTGTCACAGCCATTGTCAGTCCATCTCACTGAGGTTCTTTCTTTTACACTCACTCCCTACCAAACATGATCATTTTCTCCAAGGGCTGACCATTCTCATTTTTTAAATTTAATTTTTTGTTGTGATTTTAAAGTTTACAGAAAGGTTGGGTTTTCACTAATTCATTGTTGTACTAATCCATTGTTCCTCCCTCTCTCATTTCCCCCTTCCACAGTTCACTTTATAATGTACCTTTTGTTCCAGATTGTTGTCATACATATAATGCCTTATCATATATTCCTTCCAGTTTCTTCTCTCATCTGTTCCAATGTAGTGTTCATTAGCTATCCATTCTTTTCCTGTTCTTGCCCCAACCATCCATGTCAGTACTATTTTACAACAGGTGTTATGCAGTATTTGTCCTTTTGTGACTGAGGTATTCAACTCAGCATTAATGTCTTCCAGGCTTACCCATGTTGAGCAATAACTTTGTATATTCATTGTTTTTCAGTGCTGCATAATATTACATTATGTGAATGTATCATAGTTTTTCTATCTATTCGTTTGTTGATGGGCACTTGGACTGCTTCCCTCTCTTTGATATTGTGAATAACACAGGAATAAACGTGGTTGTCCATACATCTGTTTGAGTCAAGGTTCTAGTTTCTTTAAGGTATATTCCCAGTAGTGGAACTGCTGAGTCAAATGGTATTTCCATTTCTAACTTTTAGAGAAAGCACCAGATCACCTTCCATAGTGATTGTACCGTTTTACATTTCCATCAGCAGTAAATAATTATTCCAATCTCCACACCTCACTGAGTATTTGTTATTTGCTGCCCTGTTGAACTTTGTTATTGTTTTTGGTGTGAGACAATATCTCATTGTTTTGATTTGTATCTCTCTGATAGCTAAAGAATTGGAACAACTCGTTTGCCATTTGAATGTCTTCTTTGGTGAAAAGTCTATTCAAATCCTGTATCCCATATCATGATTGAGTTGTTTAACTTTTTCCTGTTGAAGTGTTGAAGTATTTTATAAATTTTAGATATGAGACCCTTATCAGATATGTCAATGCCCAATATTTCTTCCAAGTCTGTGGGTTTCCTTTTCAACCTGTGGGTGAAGCTTTCTCATGTGCATATGGATTTGATTCTTAGAAGAATCCACTTATCTATTTCATTTTCTCCTGGTTATAGGTTTCTCTTTATGCTTGGAAGTCAACTCATGCTGTGGATTAAGGCTTCTACTGCCTCCAGAAACCCTATGAACCTGGAGAGAGGATGAAAGACACCCAAGAGTTGAGGACTCTCCTTCATAGGGTCGCTATGAGTCACCTGCGACTCGATGACACTTAACAACAATAACATCAACATAGAGAGAAATCAGCTGGCCCAGTGGACAGAAAGTGATGCTACCAAGCCAAAGGTGGGTAACTTTTAATCTTCAGCCCTCAGACCTGTCTTTCATTGTTTTTGTTCAAACATTCCTCTAGGTCATATAGCTCTATGTGTCCACTTTCTGTACAGCGGTATCTTGTGCTTGCTGTGAGGCTGAACACTGTGACACTGATGTGTCAAATGCATTAATGGCTGGTTACCCAATGTGGACAGAGAGTGGGGTGAAGCTCCCCGATTAAAACAAGCTTGGAAGCAGGAGTGGCATCTACTTCTGTAGTAGCTTGCCTCCAGAAACCCTATGAACCTGGAGAGAGGATGAGAAACACCCAAGCATTGAGGACTCTCCTTCACAGGGTTGCTATGAGTCGCCTGCAACTTGATGACATTTAACAACAACAACAACAACAGTTGTTCCTAGCTTTTATCTGATGACTTTTATAGTCTTTGGTTTTATTCCTAGGTCCCTGATCCACCTTGAGTTGTGTGTTATGTATGATGTGATGTCATTCTCACTTCTAAGGAACCTTCTGACTTCACTTCATTCAAAGACGGTTTGTCCTTAAATATTCAATATTCTTCACCACCAACCCTATAATTCAAAGGTATCAATTCTTCTTCAACCTCCTTTATTCATTGTCCAGCTTTCAAATGCATATCAATGAATTGAATATATTATTGCTTAGGTAAAGTATCCCTTAGCCCTCAAAGTAACATCCTTGCTCTTTATGAGTTTCTTTATTGTTGTTGTAGTTACATACCACCTAGTCACCTGTGACTCATAGCAACCCTACGTACAAGAGTTCTGAAGCCTGCCCTGTCCTAAGCAAGTCTCACTGACTCCAACACACCTACCCCCTCTGCCCTAGTTCCTGTATCAATCCATCTCATTCTGTATCTTCCTCTCCTGAGCTGTCCCTCCACCCTTATGAGGATGGTTTTCTCCAAGGATCAGTCCCTCTAGGACACATGCCCAAAATGTGTGAGACAGAGCTTCAAAATCCTAGCCTCAAAGGAGAAACTTGATTTCATCCTCCCCAAGATAGACTTGTTTGTTTTCTTGGTGGCCCATGGTATGTTCAAGACTCTTCTCAAGCTCTTCAACTCAAAGGCATTGATTCTTCTTCTGTCATCCTTAGTCAGAGTTCAGCTCTCTGATGCATAGCAAATAGTTGCAAAAACCATGGCCTGGATCAGACCTACCTTACTCATGACACCTACATGTCACCTAGCCAGTCATCTAGACTGACATTATTGCTCTTTAGCATTTTGAAGAGCTAAACTGACAGCAAACTTCTCCAATGCAATTTGTCTTTTGATTTCCTGATTG
>NW_006399846.1:3393378-3400088 GCF_000299155.1 Elephantulus edwardii | reverse complement strand
AGCTTAAGAAATGCTGAACGAATACATCATTTTTTATTTTCTGACTCTAGCTCTTTGCACATTGCATTAGAATGCTTTGTTTTCCTGAGCTGCCTTAGATAACATGGATTTAACTCACTTTAGAAATAATAGAAACTTAAGGAGAAGCTAGCTCTCAGAAAAAATCATGATAAAAGTTTATATCTCTTGATTCAAGTCAAGGGTATAGGTCTAAAGGAAAAAAACTAGCTCAAAGATAGAGCCTTCAAGTTGGAAGCAGTGTTGAAAGGGTCTAGAAGTCATAATCATATTATTTCAGTATTACACTATCTAGAAATAATCTGCATGCAATAGCTGGTATTTATATAAGCTTCAGTTTATGCATTTTCTTTGAAATTCAGTTCATTAATTTGTGAGACAAATGAACCATTTTTGAGTCAGACTCAAATACACTCATTGCCAGTCAAGTTAGAACTAACTCAGAGCTAATACTCAGGAGGATTTTTGGAGGTATAATACACATAGGAGGACACTGTCTGTCCTTCCTCCATGGAGCGCATGGAGGATCTGAACCACTACCTTTTGGTGAGAAGCACAACCCCACAGGTTATATCATCAGAGCTCCCTCCTTGATTGGGTAGCTCTGATTATTAGAAAATCTTCCCAAATGGAGCTAAGATTTGCCTCCTTATAATTCCTATCTCCTAAACCATCTAACTTCTTGAACATAAATGGGACTCATTCAAGGCTTCTTGCCATTCTGACTCCTGCCCTCTGGATACTCCCATTTGTTAATATCCCTGTTAGTATGTGCCTTGTAGGAGAGCACAGAGTGACAACCCGACTGTGGTTGCACCAGTGTAGGGTAGAGCAGGACCACTGACTCCTAGAATCCATCCCCTGTGCAACATTTAATAAAACCAAAGTATTTAACTTCCTTGGCAGTTGCTTTTCTGAGACTATAGTCAAAAGGAACAGCAAGTTTTTATTTTTTTTTTAAAGGACAACTCTAAAACCAGGTTTCCTTCATCTTCTGTTTATACAATTGATTGCAGGACTTTATCTGTTAGAAATTCTAACTCTAACATTTAGTTAAGCTTCCCTGTCTTTTGAGGATTTTCAAATTCTCTTCTTGTCATCTAACATATTTGTCAATCTTTCTAATACAACTCACACTCGTTTGATAAGCAAACTTTCTATCATTTTGGGGAACCACAGAGGAACTAATCAGCAGGATATAACACAAACAGGCTCCGGGCCATGGCACATATGACCTCTCTTTAAGTTGCTTCTAATTGTAAATGCAAACAGACCACTCAGATGCAACCATTATTTCTGTGTTTTGATATTTCTGCTTATGGTTATCATGAAAGAGTCTGTTAGATGCCTTTCTGAAATCAAACTATATTTCTGTGACATTCCACTGGTTTACTGTTGGTAATCATTTTTATAAAGGGAAATAGGGTTAGTTCCACACGACCAATTCTCAGTGAACCCATATTGGCTTTTAGTGATGATCTCTTTGTAAATATTCACTAACAGATCTGCTGAGGGCCAACAGCTAGGGCATCCAGTGCCAAAAGCGCAGTGCCAAAGACAAAAAAGGAATGAAATTTTTTGGAAGCAGAAGAATCAGTGTTCTTTCTTGAAACATGCTTTTTAACCCTCTGTTAACAGACAGCTTTGCAGTGAGCTGTGATTAGGATTTAGGGGTGAAAGGATGGGCAGGTCATGTAAATGGAAGCCTTTTGAAGGCCTTGGAGGAGCAAGTTGGTGGAGTCCTTGAGAATAAAGAAGGCACCCCAAGACATGCAGCTACTTGCTCTGACTCTGTCCTTCCCAAAGCACCAAACTCTCCCCCCCACCCCACCCCACCCCCCCGCCTCCTTTTCACTTGTCACCATTCTGCCTGCAGCACTTGGAGTCAACTCTAGCCTCTTTAATAAGATGGTTTGGAAGAGAGACAAGCCTTTTCAGTCTGAGAGATAAAAATAAAAATGTCAGTGATCAGAATTTCCACATATGGTCTCAAATGATAGATGAAATTTAAAGCTGGCAATCGTCCTGAGCTGGAAGGACGTAGGCCAGGGAGGCTGGAAGGAGGGTTGGGGTTCTTTTTTTGTTGTTGTTGTTCCCCTTAAGTGAGAATGGACTGCCTCAAAACGTACCAAGTTCTTTCCTTTTTAAGGGCAGCAAAGGTTGCCAGTCCTGTGCATTTTGTAGCCGACCTGATCAGGGACATATGGCAGCCCCTCCCCCACTTCTGTGAATAGGTTTTCCCAAAATTCCAGGAGGGGGTCCTCTACAGACTGCTCATCTGTTCTCAGGCATGCGGGGAATCTGGGTAACAATTACATTTGGGAATCACCTGTTGGAGCTCCGGAAGAAAAGCCTTACTACTGCACAAAGCTCTCGAATATTTCTTTTCCCCTAAAATCTACTTTGGGATGTGGTTAAAGACTTTTTTTAAAAAAAAGTTGCTATGGAGTTGATTGTACCTCATTCCCATGAATGTCAGAGTAGAACTCTGACGATAGATTTTCAGCAGTTGTTTTTTTGGAAGTAGGTTGCCAGACATTTCCTCCAGTCACCCTCTGGATGCATTCTAAATTTTTTTATTAGCACTCAAGTTCATTAACCTCTTGTACTACCAGAAACTTCAGTTATAAATTCAAACTCAAAACTCTGTAGTTAAGTTAATTTTAGCTCATGCTGACCCTCCATTGGGTTCTTATCGTCATAAATCTTAACAGGAAGAGAACATCCATTTCCTGCAATGAAGCCACTGGTAGATTCAAATTACTAGTGCAGTAAAACCTTTCGGTTAGCAGGAGAACTTGCAAAACAGAGAGGATACACTAGAAAAGGGAGAAAATGGCTTATAGTTCAGCTGAGAAGGGCCAAAGTCCAGGACAGAAGTAGGTGAATGCACTGCCAGGGTCAAAGCTCACAGACCATTATGATCTATATTCTGAAAGACTTGAACTGTTACCAGTAAAATCCTTGGGAAATTTGTTAGAAATGCAAGTTCTCTGTCTCTACCACTTACCAGTGAATCAAAAACTTAATGACAATGTTCAGAAATCTGTGTTTTAGCAAGTTGCCCAGATATTGTTGATTCATGTTAAAGTCTGAGAACCTTTGGCTCAGACGATGTTCTCAGATTTCTTCATATTGAAACTACTAGGAATAGAATGGAACAACATGTGCTCTTCCTAAAGATCACCCAGCTCTCCTGCTCCATTATTTAGGTAGATAAATTGGGGCTGGAATGATTTATCTGAACATGTAGCACGGCATGTCTGGTCGGTGGTAGAGACAGAGAACTTGCGTTTCTTACAAGTTTCCTAATGATGGTACAAATAACAGTTCAGGAATCTTGTTCTAAGAATTTCTGATCTGACCAAATCTTCAGACGAGCTTTTATTAGTTAATGATCACTCTTGAGACATAGTGAGCCGAATTAGTGTGTGTGGCTTGATGATCCTTCCAAAACTCTCAAAAGACAAAAAAGTTTAACTAAAAGACTATCTGAAAGTATCCTGGTTTTTTTTTTTAAAAAAAAAAAAAACCAAAACCTTATTAAAATTATATTATTTAGAAAGAGATGGCTAACGAGTAGAATTCAGATTCGATTGTTCTCCTTATGAGGCTCAGGGGATCTGGCAGAGGAATATTCAGAGGTCTAAACTTGTGCCTTGAACGATGCCATAAAAATTCAGAAAAATCCCAGAAATAATAGGAGCTGCTGAGACTGTATATACCTCAATTAGGGCCTTGTTGTTGTTGTATACAGTAGAGTCAGAACTGACCTACAGCTGAACCTCCAATGGTTTTTCAAAAGCAGTTAATTACATGGGAGGAGATTGCCCATCCTTCTCCCGAGGAACAGTTGGTGGTCTAAAACTGCATGCCTGAAAAATCGCAGCACTTCTTGCCAGCTAGGCCACCAGAGCTTACTAATTGAGGCCTTACAGATTGATCCACTACTACCAGGAAAAGTTGATCTGATAGAGGTGATGAACCAATATGTTCTACTAGAGTATATCAGTATTCTTTCTACATAAAAAACAGCTCATATCAGTGCCTTGCCTGTTTAAGGACTTCTCCAGTCATTATCTTAGTTCTTTAAAACAATTGTCCTGATTTGAAATGGAATAAAGGATCCCTTTTCTTTGTTGATCTAACAAGGACACGTTTTGGTAGCTCTTTTGCCAGTAAAGCAGTCATGTATGTATGGAATCAGTATAGTATCCTCCCCAAGGAACACTTACAGCTTTAAGATAGAATTATATTCCTCACCTTCGTTCTGAAATTGACCTTATTAAGTCTAAGGGTGCAATGACTTTATTCTAGTGTAAGGGTACTAAGCCAACTCAGTCATGAAGATTTCATTAATTGGGTAAGGGTCATGGGGCCTTTAGATCCTCAGGTCAGGATTAGGAAGACTGTCCTTTGTCATCAGGAATACTTTGGAAAGAAATTAATAGACAAGAATAGAAACCTTTAGAGACACTTTGTGCCTATAGATCACTCTGCTTCCTGGTACAATACAATAGTTGTTGTTGTTGTTAAGTACCATCAAGCTGAGTATAACTCATAGTGACCCTATGAACAATGCATCTGAACCCCATCCTAGCCTGCACCATCCTCACACTTCCTGGCACACAGTAGCCCATTGCAGTAGTCGCTGTATCAATCCATCTGGTTGAGGGTCTTCGTTTCCTCCCTTCTGATCTTCCACCCTTTGAAGCATCACATCTCTCTCCAAGGAATAATCTCTTCTAGTAATATGTCCAAAGGATGTTAGGTGAAGCCTCAATCATCTTTGCCTCCAAAGACCACTCTGGCTGCACCTTCTCCATGACTTATTTATTTGTTCTTTTGGCTGTCCATGGAATGTTCAGTGCTCTTCTCCAACACAACAGCTCAAAGGCATCAATTCTTCTTTTGTCATCCCTATTCGTTTTCCAGCTCTCAGATGCATGGTAAGTGTTCATAAAGACCATGGCCTGAATCAGATGCTCCTTAGTTCTCAAACTGACATCATAACTCCTCAATAATTTGGAGAAGTCCCTAACTGTGAACTTTCCCAGTGCATTGTTTCTCCCTATTTCCTGACTGCTGGTACCAAGGGTGTTAATTGTGGATCCAACTAAGATAAAGTTGTTGACAGTTTCTGTCTCTTCTCCATTCATCATGATGTTGCCTGTTGGTCCAGGGGTAAGAATCTAGTTTTCTAGGAATTGAGATGAAATTCATATTGAAGGCTGCATTTCTTGATCTTCTGCAACAAGTACTTTAAGTCTTCTTCATTTTCAACAAGCAAGTTGTGTCATCTGCATAATGCAGGCTATTGATGAGTCTTCCTCTGATATCTGATACACATTCCTCTTCATAGATTCCAGCTTCTCAAATAATTTTCTCAGCATACATATTGAATAGGTATGAAGAGAGACTACAACCTCGATGAATTTTAAACCATTCAGTGTTTCTCTGCTCTGTTCAACAGCATATTATTCATATAATACTAATATGGTACAATAGTAGTTTAATATTAATAAATTCAGATGACTGTACTCTAGGAAGGTAAAACATATATTTTAAATTCAAAGATAAAAAGAAGATTAAGTCTTAGTTTGTTAAGAAGAAACCTAATGGTATTTTATAACAATTAACTGAGTCACCATTATTTGGCAGGCCCTCAAGATAGATCAACTTAAAAAAAAAAAACATGCAAATATATGTTCATTGCACTTACAAAGTTTACAGTTTGAAGAAAGCTGAGTATTCAACTCAACTCCAACCCAATGTGAACCCAGGTGTGAGTAGAACTGTGTTCTACGTGGTTTTCAGTAGCTAAGATTTTAGCAAATTACTATGTCTTTCTTCCAATTCTCTAAGTGGACTCAACCCACCGATCTTTCAGTTAGCAGCCAAGAGCAATAATCATTTTCACCTAGAGGAGTTGCTGCTAACCAAATAGTGAATTCATCAGTGGCTCCTCAGGAGAAAGCTGGAAAATCTCCTCTAATACAACTTACAAGTCTGAAAACTCACGAAGAGTCAGTTAAGAGTCAGCTCCAGCCTGATGGCAATCAGTTTGAGGATTTATTTGGCTTTCTTTAGGAATTTCACAGTTCAGAAATGGAAAAATAATTTAAATAATAAGCTCACAAAGAATTCATTATAGCTCTGTTGAGAGTCATGGTAGAGAACCGATAATCAGCAATAAAGAATGCAATACAATGGTTTTCAATGACAATAGTAGGTTGAGATATAAGACTCAAAATCAAGAGCTTCAACCATTCTCCTTCACAGCATATCACAGGAGACTTCTCCCCAACACACCTTCTATGAGAGGAGCAGCAGAATGTGCAGGGTTCAAGTTTCTTTTGAATAAGTCACTCACTAACCTGCCTTTGAGTTGTTTGTGATACACAGTGGCTCTCTATTGAGATTCTGAGACTGTTAATGGCAATGGGAGGAGAGTGTATTTCCCTCACAGAGCTATTGTTGTTGTTGTTATTATGTACCATCGAGTCGCCTGCGACTCATAGTGACCCTATGTACAACAGCCCTAAACTCCGCTCTGTCCTGTGCCAATCGCACTGCCTCCGACACTCCCAATCCAATTATCCCAGTCACTGAATCAATCCACCTCATAGAGGGCCTTCCTCTCCTGCGCCGTCCCTCCACCCTCCCAAGCATGATGTCCCTCTCTAAGGACC
>NW_006399846.1:3385983-3393278 GCF_000299155.1 Elephantulus edwardii | reverse complement strand
CTTGTGCTTGCTGTGAGGCTGAACACTGTGACACTGATGTGTCAAATGCATTAATGGCTGGTTACCCAATGTGGACAGAGAGTGGGGTGAAGCTCCCCGATTAAAACAAGCTTGGAAGCAGGAGTGGCATCTACTTCTGTAGTAGCTTGCCTCCAGAAACCCTATGAACCTGGAGAGAGGATGAGAAACACCCAAGCATTGAGGACTCTCCTTCACAGGGTTGCTATGAGTCGCCTGCAACTTGATGACATTTAACAACAACAACAACAACAGTTGTTCCTAGCTTTTATCTGATGACTTTTATAGTCTTTGGTTTTATTCCTAGGTCCCTGATCCACCTTGAGTTGTGTGTTATGTATGATGTGATGTCATTCTCACTTCTAAGGAACCTTCTGACTTCACTTCATTCAAAGACGGTTTGTCCTTAAATATTCAATATTCTTCACCACCAACCCTATAATTCAAAGGTATCAATTCTTCTTCAACCTCCTTTATTCATTGTCCAGCTTTCAAATGCATATCAATGAATTGAATATATTATTGCTTAGGTAAAGTATCCCTTAGCCCTCAAAGTAACATCCTTGCTCTTTATGAGTTTCTTTATTGTTGTTGTAGTTACATACCACCTAGTCACCTGTGACTCATAGCAACCCTACGTACAAGAGTTCTGAAGCCTGCCCTGTCCTAAGCAAGTCTCACTGACTCCAACACACCTACCCCCTCTGCCCTAGTTCCTGTATCAATCCATCTCATTCTGTATCTTCCTCTCCTGAGCTGTCCCTCCACCCTTATGAGGATGGTTTTCTCCAAGGATCAGTCCCTCTAGGACACATGCCCAAAATGTGTGAGACAGAGCTTCAAAATCCTAGCCTCAAAGGAGAAACTTGATTTCATCCTCCCCAAGATAGACTTGTTTGTTTTCTTGGTGGCCCATGGTATGTTCAAGACTCTTCTCAAGCTCTTCAACTCAAAGGCATTGATTCTTCTTCTGTCATCCTTAGTCAGAGTTCAGCTCTCTGATGCATAGCAAATAGTTGCAAAAACCATGGCCTGGATCAGACCTACCTTACTCATGACACCTACATGTCACCTAGCCAGTCATCTAGACTGACATTATTGCTCTTTAGCATTTTGAAGAGCTAAACTGACAGCAAACTTCTCCAATGCAATTTGTCTTTTGATTTCCTGATTGCTGGTGCCAAGAGTGTTGATTGTGGAACTAAACAAGTTATAACAACCTCAATCTCTTCTCCATCCATCATGATCAATTGACTCAGTGGTGTGAATCTTTGTCTTCTCGATGTTGAGCCATCCATATTGAAGACTATAGTACCTTGACCTTCTGCAGCAAGTGTTTTAGGTTCTCCTTAGTTTCTTTCACTAAGCACATCTGTGTCATCTGCATAATGTATGTTGTTGATGAGTCTTCCTCCAATTCTGATGCCACATTCCTCCTCCTAAAGCCCAGTCTCCCAAATAATCTGTTCTGCATAAAACTGAAAAGGTATGGAGACAGGATTCATCCCTGAAGCACTCCTTTCCTGATTTTGAACCATGCAGTGTTTCCTTACTATGTTCTGAGAACTACTTCCTGGTCAAAGTATAAGTTTCACATAAGCACAATCAAGTGTTCTGGGATTCCCAGTCTCCTCAAGGTTAACCACAATTTGTTGTAATCCACAGAGTCAAATGCCTTTGTATAGTCAATGAAACACAGATAGATATCCCTCTGGTACTTTTGGTTTTTTGCCAAGATCTACCTGACATTGACAATAATGTCAGTAGTGCCACAATCTGCTCTAAAACCTGCTTGTATTTCTGGTGGTTTTCTGTCATATATTGTTCCAGTGGTTTCTGGATAATTTTCAGCAGTGTTTTGCTTGTCGGTAATGAGTGATATTGGAAGATAATTTCCACATTCTCTTGGGTCACTTTTTTTTGGAATGGAAATAAATATAGATCTTTTCCAGTCAGTTGGTCAGGTAGTTGTCCTCCAGATTTCTTGGCACAACCTGGTGAGCACGTCCAAAGCAACATTTGTTTGTTGAAATAGGTCAAATGATATTCCATCAATTCCTGGGGCTTTATTTTTTGCCAAGTCTTCCAGAGCAGCCTGTACTTCCTCCTTGATCACCACTGTCTCTTAATCATAAGTTGTTTTTTGAAATTCTTCTGTTTCAGAATTCTTTTTGGTACAGTAACTCTGTATACTCCTTCCATCTTCTTTTAATACTTTCTGTATCAGACTACTTAAATGTGGTTATTTATAGACTTGGGATTAAATCTATCACTTAGCATTTCTTTACTATACATTTTGTTCCTTACTCTACTTTTTAATCTTCTTTTGAGCAACTGAATTTTTTACTATTCTTCCATTCTGTCTCCAGTATTTGCTTATTATAGAGTTCTGGTGACATGGAGGTAACATGTCAAACTATTAATCTAAAGATTGACAGTTCCAAGTTACCAACTGCTTGTTTGGAGGAAGATGGTAAATTCAGTATAAAACTAGTGAATATTTATAGCCTCAGAGGGTCATTGTGAGTTGGACTAGATTTAGTGAAAGTGGATGTGGTCAGATTGGTTTCTTAACTATATTGAATTTTTGTCTTATTGTAGTTGATCTAGAGTTCACAATAATCATCTCAAAGTTATCACAACCTTTCTTCAAGCAATTTATACCCACTTACACACCTCCATTCTCTTGTATTACTGTCATCATACATTTTATTTATATACATTAAAAACACAATAAGTTAGTTATCACCAGTTTTTGTTGTAGAAGTTAATTATCTCTTAAAGAAACTCTTTATATCTTGATGTAACATGAATTAGTTTAAAATGTTAGCAATCAGTTTTGAAAAACTAAAAGAACAGGGCCTATTTTATGCATGCCAAGAAATGTATATCTGTGGGGGAGATATTTTGTTGAATATGTTATTCTTTCACTTGTTTGTTTTCTGCTATTTTTACACTCATTAGTGTAAAGCGTACATTTTTCAATATTGATACATTCTTATTAGCTACTATGCAGTATTCCTTGCATAGACATTATTAAGATCTAATGGCAAAATAGTTACAACCCTCAGTCACTATCTAAATGGCTGACAATTTGAACCCACCAAGCACTCTGTAGGGAGCTGTGGTGGAATAGTTTATAGGGTGGTTGAGGTGTCAGAACCTTTGAAAATTGGCTTTTCTAGTTGGGAGAAAGATGGGAAATCTCCTCCCACGTGATTAGCTGCCTCTGAAAATCCACAGGAGGATCATCTATGGGTCAGTTCTGACTATGGTACACAGCAATAGTCGTGTTAGCCACTATTGGGGGCATGATTTCCAGCTAATCTCAACTGCTGACACATGGTCTTGCAAATCATCAGCAGCTGTGGGGCCAATATAAAAGAGTGCTTTCCACACTGTGAGAAAAGGTGATTGATGGTGGTGAAGAGAGAGTGAAAAGACTGTGGCAAAGTGTAACCAGAGTAACCTTGGAAATAAAGGCCACAGTTAAAAGTTTTTGCTTTCTAGGTGATTGAAGGAAACGCTGACTTGTAATTGCTCTGAGATAAAGTTTGGTATATCATTGAGCAAACCAGAAGCTTCTTGCATTTTTGCAGTTGAACTAATCCTAGACTTTCACTAATTGAGGAATTGTGCCTTGTTAATCTGATTTGGGACTCCTGGACTAAACGTGGACTTATACTGGGTGAAATTTTTTGCATACTCCAACCCCTAACCTATTTCCCTAATAAGCCCCACAATTGTGAGTAAAGGCTGTGAGTAAATTTAATGAACCAAATTTGTACCCAATGATTGGTAGAAATAGGTGGAGGAACATATGAGGTGGCATGTCTGACCATGTGCCTATTTGTATGGTGCTATGGATATTATTGATGGGGACAGTTCCCCTTCTTGAAATGGGTAGAAGTCAGACTTTGCCACCCCCAGTTGTGTCTGTTCCTTTTAGAGTGGTGAACTGCTAACCCAAAGAAAGTGCTTCTCTGGAAGTTCCAATGTGCCAGCTACTCCATAGTTGAAAGATGGGCAATAACCTCTCTTGTAGCTTACAGTCTCAGAAAACTCCCTAGGGCATCAACTATGAATAGATTCTGACTCAATAGCGATTAATTGAGTCTGAGAGACACTTTGTGGGAGAAAGATGTGTCAGTCTACTTCCTTAAAGACTTATAGCTTTGGAAACCCTATGGGACACTTTTACTCTGTCTTACAAGGTTATAATGAGTCAAAATTTATGTAACAGCAGTAGATTTTTAGAGTTTCTTGGATAGACACGTTATGGCATATCCAACCTGTTCTACATTGATGAGCATTTAGGTTTTCTTCAGATTTGCCATTACAAAGCAGTCCAACAACCATCCTTGTTCACACCTTTCCAGACATGTGTGTATACTCCCATAGTGTAGGTAATAAGAAATGAAATTGCTGGGCATAAGACAAGAACATTTTTCAACTTGGAAGATGCAGCCAATTAACCAGTCAATATGTCTCTATTCAGTTATCCCTCCACTAACCAGGATTAAGGCTAAAGAGGAGGGCTGCTCAAAGAGTTTTGAGGTATAGTGTCAGGGTCACACAATTGGAGCTTTTCCTTTTGATTTTTTAACCTAAATTATTATTGAAATAATCAATGTGCAGAGTATTGAATATTTCATATAGATACATGGGTTTGTGGTTTTTGTTTGTGTTTTTTTTACAAGAACCCTGTGACTGAACAAAATGCCCATTTCAAAAAATGATTAGCAAGATGCTTTCTTAAACATCTTGTCAGGGTTTGAGACAGAGAAATGGAATACATTACTTCTCTGAGTACACTTAGAATTTTCTATTTTTTCCGATCCCACAAATCATCTAATTAAAGAGAGTAGCTCTAACTCATGAAACTCCGATGGCCTACTTTGTAGGGAGTTGCACCACTAACCTAAAAGACAAGTCTTGATGCTTTGAACCTACCGGAGGCTTCAAAAGCAGAAAGGTGGACAAACTTTTCCCACACAATTTACAATCCCAGATATCCAATGGAAATCCAGTTATGAGTTGGTTCTGACTCAATGGAAATGAGAAAATAAATAGGATGTTCTTTCAAGGAAAGACCTTTTTGTTGTTCTTCTTGTTATGTGTCATCAACTCACCTGTGACTCATAGCAACATTATGTACATTAGCTCTGATCCCTGCCCTATCCTGAGCTAATCTCATCATCCCTGACAGATCTAATACCATTTCTTTAGTCAATGAGTTAATCCATCTCATCCTGGGTCTTCCTCTCCTGTGCTGTCCCTCTACCTTTCCAAACATGATGTCCTTCTCCAAGGACCTTTCACTCCTGGCCGCATGTCCAAAGCATGTGAGACAGAGCTTCAAAATCCTTGCCTCCAGGAAACAGTTTCGTTTCACCATCTCCAGGACAAGCTTACTTATTCTCCTGGCAGTTCAACCCTCTTTTCCAGCACCACAACTCAAAGGCATCAAGCCTTCTTTTATTGTCCAACTTTTTTATGTACAGCAAGTAATTGCAAAGACTATGGACTGTACCAGACAGCCTTCATCTCCAGACTGACATCTCTGCTCTTCTTTACTTTGGAGAGATTCCTGACAGCAGACTTTTCCAATGCAATTCATCTTTTGCTTTCCTGGCTTCTGGTGCCAAGAGTGTTGATTATGAAAGCAAGCAAGCTGAAGTTGTTAACAACCTCAATCTCTTCTCCATTCATCATGAAGCTTCCAATTGGCTCAGTGGTGAGAATATTTGTTTTCTTGACATTGAACTTCAATCCTTATTGAAGAGTACAGTCCTTGACCTTCTGCAGCAAACACTTCATGTCCTCAGTTTCAGCGAGTAGGATTGTGTCATCTGCAAAAAGCAAGTTGTTCATGAGTCTTCCTCCAATCCTTATGCCACATTCCTCCTCACAAAGTCCAGCCTCCTGAATAATCTGTTCTGCATATAGTTCAAAAAGGTATGGAGATAAGATGCATCCCTGATGCACACTTTCCTGATAATGAACCATGCAGTGTTTCCCTGCTCTGTTCTGACCACAGTTTCCTTGGTCCGAGTATAAGTTTTGCATGAGCACCATTAAGTGTTCTGGGATTCCCATTCTTCTCAAGATTAGTCACAGTTTGTGATCCACACAGTAAAATGCCTTTGCATAGTCAATGAAACACTGATAAACATTGCCCAAGTACTCTCTGCTTTCAGCCAAGATACATCTAATGTTGGTTGGCTATGATGTCCCTAGTGCCAGGGAAACTTCTAAACCCAGCATACACAGGCAGTTCTCTGCTGATGCACTGTTTCAATTGATTTTGATAAATTTCAGCTGAATCTTGCTTCCATGTAACATTAGTGATATTATTTAATAATTTCCATACTCTGTCAGGTCACCTTATTTTGGGATGGAAAGAAATAAAATCTCTTCCAGACAGTTGGTCAGGTAGTTATCCTCCAGATTTCTTGGCACAACCTGGTGGGCACATCCAGGGCAGCATCTGTGTGTTGAAGTATGTCAACTGGTGTTTCATCAATTGCTGGGGCCTTGTTTTTTGCCAGTTCCTTCAGAGCAGCTTGAACTGCTTCCTTCTTCACTATTGCCTCTTGATCATATGTTGTTTCATGAAATTCTTCTGTGTCAGCCAACTATTTTTGGTATAGTGACTCTGTGTACTTTCATCTTCTTTTGATGCTTCCTGGGTCATTCAACATTTTGTCCATGTTGTTGTTGTTGTTATGTACCATCGAGTTGCTTGCAACTCACAGCAACAATATGTACAAGAGCCCGAAACACCGTTCTATCCTGTGCCAAACTCGCCTTCTCAAATACACTCATTCCCACCACTTCAGTCACAGAATTGATCCATCTCATTGAGAGTCTTCCTCTCCTGTGCTGTCCCTTCACTCTCCCAAACATGATTTTCCCTCTCCAAGAACCAGTCCCTCTTTGCAACATTGTTGTTGTTGTTATGTGCCGTCGAGTTGTTTGCGACTCATAGCGACCCTATGCACAACAGCCCTAAACCCTGCTCTATCCTGTGCCAATCGCACTGCCTCTGACACACCCATCCGATTGCCCCAGTCGCTGAATCAATCCATCTCATAGAGGGTCTTCCCCTTCTGCGCTGTCCCTCTACCCTCCCAAGCATGATGTCCCTCTTCAAGGACCTGTCCCTCCTTGCAACATGCCCAAAGTATGTCAGATGAAGCCCCAGAATCCTTGCCTCCAAGGAGTTGCTTGGTTTAACCCTCTCCAGGATGAATTTGTTTGTTTTCTTGGCAGTC
>NW_006399846.1:3361324-3378688 GCF_000299155.1 Elephantulus edwardii | reverse complement strand
CAATCCACCTCATAGAGGGCCTTCCTCTCCTGCGCCGTCCCTCCACCCTCCCAAGCATGATGTCCCTCTCTAAGGACCGGTCTCTCCTCACAACACGTCCAAAGTATGTTAGACGGAGCTTCAGAATCCTTCCTCCAAGGAGCCAGAGTAGCTCCTCTGCAGCTGGAACACTCACATACAACTGGAGGAGCCCTAGTCTATGAAGATAGAGGAATTTCAGGAATTAGTGAAACAACAACACATATACACACTCTAAAGTACAATTTCACAGCTTAAGTCAGCTGAAAGGAAATACTGAATCCTGAAGGGTTAGGGGAAACTTCTGTGACTGTCCTTATGCCTTCAGTGTGAGGATCTACTCATATTTGGCAAACATGACAAACCGTTGAGCTCATCGACAAGAAGAGCACAGAGGATGTTCGCTTCCTGACAGCTCACCTCTCGACAAAATCAGACTTATGTTAATCCTGGCAGAGAGATGCTGCTGCCCTGCCACCTAGCATACTGGGAAGACTTCCAAGGCATCCGTGGTTCCACCTCACATGAGCTCCTCAGAAAGCCAGGAAGGGATCCACAGCTCTGTTCCTGTGGTTTAACACTTTGCCTAAAGGTAAAGTGCAAACGTCACCAGAGGGCGAACATCTATCTTAGTACATTAGTCAGGTTTTCGAGACAGTTCCAACTAGTTCAATCACCGTCAATGAAGCAAAGCCAGAACAGAGCCAGTTCTTTAAACTTTAATGATCTGGAGTGGTACCTGGAATGAGGAAAAAGTGCAGGTTAAAGCCCTAGAATAAGACTTGGAAGAGGGTAATGAGCCATTTCATGAGCCTAATGTATGAACACTGTATTAGAAAGTGAAACACATTCAAAACAGTGAGGTAAGTGCAAGCTCTGACCTATGCACCGTGGCATTTAACTCACTTGTTTAAGAACTTTTGCTTACTATGCAAGGAGAATATGGCCTTATTTTCTAATGGAAGATGTAAGTTTCTAGTGGAACTCCAATTGATATTTTTTTCCTGTCCTGCTTAGTATCCTGGTTAACTTACATTTTCAAAATCTAGCCCTGGTCCAGGATTCCTTTGATGGGCATGAATAAACCAAGATAAGCCAGTTCTATTGCTGTAGTAGCTTGGTGATAAGTGTAAAGGTGTTGTTGTTGTTATGTGCTATCAAGTCACTTGCGACTCATAGCGACCCTATAGACAACAGCCCTAAAACTTGCTCTATCCTGTGCCAACTTGATTGTCTCCACCACACCTACCCTCGTTACCCCAGTTTCTGCATCAGTCGATCTCATAGCTGGTCTCCCTCTCCTTCTCTGTCCTTCTACCCTTCCAAGTATGATATCCCTCTCCAAGGACTGGTCCCTCCTTGCAACATGTCCAAAGTATATTAGACGAAGCTTCAGAATCCTTGCCTTCAAGGAGAAGGCTGGCTTCACCAACCCTAATACAAACCTGTTTGTTCTCCTGGAAGTCCATGGTATATTCAAAACTCTTTTCCAGCACCACAGCTCAAAAGCATCAATTCTCTTTCTATCATTCCTAGTCATTGTCTGTTTCTCTTACACATAGCAAACAATTGAGAAGACTATGGCCAGAAACAGGCACACTTTAGTCTCCAGACTGACATCATTGCTCTTCAGTATTCTGGAGAGGTCCCTGACAGCCAACTTTCACAATGCAATTTGTCTCTTGATTTCCTGGCTACTCGTACCAAGAGTGTTGATTGTGGAGCCAAGCAAATTAAAATTGTTGACAATCTCAATCTCTTCACCATGCATCATGATGCTGCCAGGTGACTCAGTGCTGAGAATCTTCATTTTCTCGATTTGAGCCTCAATCCATATTGAAGGCTGCAGTCCTTGATCTTCTGCAACAAATGCTTAAGATCCTCCTCAGTTTCAGCAAGCAGAGTTGTGTCATCTGTATAATGCATGTTGTTGATGAATAGTCCATCAATCCTGATGCCACATTCCTCCTTATACAGCCCAGCCTTCCATATGATCTGTTCTGCATATATATTGAGAAGGTATGGAGATAAAAGACATCCCTGATGGACACCCTTCCTGATTTAGAACCACACAGTGTCTCCTCTCTCTGTTCTGACAACTGCCTCGTGGTCTAAGTGTAGGTTTCTCATAGCACAATCAAATGTTCTGGGATTCTCATTCTTCTCAGAGTCAGCCACAGTTGATTGTGATTCACACAGTCAAACACCTTTGCACAGTCAATGAAACACAGATAGACATTTCTCTGGTACTCTTTTCTTTCAGCCAAGATCCACCTAACATTAGCAATAATAACCAGAGTACCACAGCCTCTTCTAAACCCAGCCTGTACATCTGGCAGTTTTCTGTTGATGTGCTACTCCAGTCATTTTTGAATGATTTTCAGCACAATCTTGCTTGCATGTGATGTTAATGATATTATTCAATAATTTTTGCATTCTGCCAAGTCATCTTTTTTGTAATGGTTCAATTACACCAACTGTTTCATGAGAATAAGATGAAAAATCAACTCCCATAACTCTGAAACCCCCCTGGCAGGTCAGCTGTGGATCAGGTCACAGCACCCACAAGGGTACACAACAACAACAACAACAACACTAACACAATAACAGGGAGGTCCATTACATCTCTTCCAATCAGAGCTAGTGGAGAGGAAGACCTTAAGCCTGAAAGAATTTAGTGTGAAAATGAAAAGAAACAGGGGAAACCCACAGAGGCTGCTTGGAGGTACAGGACTCCTAGGTAGGGAAGGACAAGAAGAATGTGCTGGGACAGGTTCACAAAAAGGCTCTCAGAAAGAATAAAAGTTGGGAAGTAAAGTGCACAGGAAAGGAAAAAGAGAAAGAAAAGACATGAAGGAAGGAAGAACACAAAGGGGGAAAAAAACCTTTTTTTTTTTTTTAATATTTGCTGATTTTCAGTGTGATGTCTCACGGAGTTCTTGAAAATTTAACAACTGACTCATGTTCAATGGGCTGGGTGAAGCTATTCCTTGGAGAAGGACATTATACCTGGAAAGGAGGAGGGATAGAGAAAAAAGAGGAAAACCTTTAATGGAGTACACAGAGACCGCAGCAATGGGCTCAAGGGTGTCAGTGAAGATGAGGATGGCAAAGGGCAGGAAGGGTTCAGGTCTGTTGTTCATAGGATTGCATGAGTCATACTACACTTGACAGTACCTAACAGCAACAACATGTTCACTGCTAGGGTTTTCCACTGTTAGGCAGTGAAGCCCTGACAGTGGAGAGAGTAGATCTCCAATGGTAGATCTAGCCCCTGGTGCTGATCTGAAGTTTCCACCTATTATTTGTTAGAATTCTCCCAAACCCAGTACAGGGGGAGAGGGCAGGAGGTGTGGTGGGTCTGGGTGGCCCAGGTAAACATGGGTGGGACTGAAACTAACCCTGCAGGCTGGTGAAAAGTTTGGTGGGCCCCTAATTAGACTGAATCTCCCCATTTGTCTTTGTAACTATCACGTAGACAGGCAATCAAAGTAACAATTACGTTAAAGAAATTATAAAGTGATTACTGTGTCTATCCCACAAACATGCTTCCCGGCATGGGGGACACCCATTGGAAGACAATGCCCTGGAATGACAGAGGGAAAGTGACTAGGAGAAGAAGGGAGGGCAAGGCCAGCTGTTCCCCTTTGTGGGGGAGGCAGAGACAGGAAGGGTTATTAAAAGCTCTATGACATACTTTGGCTTTGGTGGTGAGGTTATGTCTCAGCCTGCGGGATCACTCCCTGAAGAGCGGAGCGGGAAGACATTGATGCCTTGATGCCGGCCTGGTGAAGTTATTCATGGCCAAGGGGCCTAATCCTGCTGCATGTGTTCTCTTTGATAAGAGACTGCCTTATGTCTCTAGACTTGACTTTTCAGTCCAGACAGGGCAAAAAGAGTGACTCTGCAGGATGGGAGAAGAACTATCAAATAGGAAAAGGCTTTTTCTTTGCTCTCCCCTCTCTCTTGCAGTCGATTTCTCCAGTCACTGGTAGCCCAATCCTTCTCTTGGCCAACTTCCCAGGGCCCATTCTCTGGATATGATTTCCTAGCTGTGCCGGTCGACTCAGATCCTTTCCATGCAATACTTACTTTCCGTCTCTTACAGCCCCCAAATTAGAGGCAATAATGTTATCCCCATGAACTCTTTCTTCAGGTTTAATAGCCCAGTGGTAGAATTTCTACCTTCCATGTAGGTTAACCAAGTTAGATTCTTGGTCATTGCACCTGAAGCGCAGCAATCACTTATCTGTCAATGGAGTCTTGCATGATGCAACAATGCTAAATAGATTTCAGTGTTTACAATTAAGACAGACTAAGGAGAAATTCTGGTGATTTACTTACAAAAAAATCTTAGCTAATAAGCATCCTACGTATAAAATGGTCCAATGCAGTTTTCCATGGTGTCTCCATAGGTGAGATAACCAAAACAACAAAGCTCAAGGACATCGAAAAATAACAAGAACCAAATCCCAAATTTGCTGTCATTGAGTCAATCCCAACACATAGTTGCCCTTTAGGGCAGAGTATAAATCCATGAGGTTTAAAAGGCTTTGAAAGCAACAGAAGCAGACTGTCACCTTTCTCCCACAGAGCAGAAGTGCCCCCTTGTCCCTAGTTGGCTCCTAGTAGAAGAGTGTAGACACTGTTGTGGGCAGAGTGCGGGAGATGTAAGATGTTGCTGCATTTGTTTTAATTGTTTTATAATATTCAATTCTGTGTTGATTCCGCTAAATTATTAAAATAAAGAAAAAATCCTTTGATAAAAAATGATTAAAAAGGCTGAACCATGAACCTTTCTGTTAGCAGACAAACACTTAACCACTGCACCACCAAAGCCCTGTAATTATTTCTTCTCTGATGAAAAATTGTTTTATGAATTATTTTACATGAAGGCATTAATGATTTATTTTGCCTTAAGGAGTCACATTTTAAAAAATTTTTTTTATTATTATTTTATTATTTGTGTGTGTGTGTGTGTGTGTGTGTGTGTGTGTGTGTGTGTGTACCATCAAATCAGATCTGACTGGTACAGGAGGAGAGTGTCCCTCCTTTCCCAGTAGAGCATCTGGTGGATTTGAAACATGTGCCTCTGGGATTACAGTGCAGCTTCTTCCCACTAGGCCACCAGAGCTCCCCTGAGTTACCCCTCTTAAACATATTTATATTTTATTAATATAACATTAAAAAGGATTCAGGGATGGTAAAACTTTTGGTTTTATGGTAAACAGATGATTTCATAGTTAGGGTAAGGCTCTTTATGCTCTCTCAGATTACAGCCTTTAAGTAATCATTTAATTCACCCACATCTCTCACATTTGTCCAGCCCTGATTCACCTAAGGTACAACGGCATCTAGTCATTTACCAACGGGTCCAAATTAGAGCAGGGAATGTAGGCAATGTTTGATTTATGGGGACAGAGCAAGACCCTTAAAGCAATCCCAGTCCTTTCAATGAGTTCAAAGATCATGAAGTTAGAGAGTGATGTAGACAATTTCAAAGTATGTTTGAGTAGTCATCTAAGATGTGACTATCATTTCTATGCATCTTTTATATTTTTTCACTCTTCTTTGCTCCAGTGAAAAAAATTGAAGATACATGGAAACAATTGGTCCAAAAAACTAATGGATCACACAGCCCTTGGTCTCTACAGCCACAAAACCAAAGAACTGGATGGTGCTCAGTTACCACTACTGACCATTTGAAAGAAACTACGTTAGAAGGGCATGGAGAGAATGGGATAAAAGAATTTATAAAAATACAATAAAAAAGATCAGGCTTCCTGGTTGTATAAAGACTGATGTATTCCCTTTTAGTCATTTATCAGGTAGGGGACAAAACTCACCTTCGTAGTTCAATTTTCAGTCAACAGCGCACAAATCTATAAGGTAAACTTCTTAGAAAAATCAACCATTCAAGATAAAAAGGGAGCATTTGCCAAAAGACAAAGCTCAGAAGGGATGAAGTGTTATGAAAGAAGAAGGAAAGGAAATAGGAAACTCAAGGAAAAAGTTAAATGAGTGAAGTTATAGGGCAGGAATTATAATTAATACAATGAAACAAAATGTGTGTACATTGTTGAATGAAAAATCAATTTTCTCTGTTAATTTTCACCTGTATTATATATAAATTGTTGGATGGAAAACTGATCTTCTCTGTAATTCTTCACCCAGTTCTCCATGTTGATGTTGTTAGGAGCCATCATGTGTGATTTCACCCTAAGAACAAAAGATCTAAACTCTATACTATCCTTGATGTCCTCATCAGCTTAGACACACTGGAGCCCATTGTTGTAGTCACTGTGTCAACGTATCTAAAATCTGGACAATGAATAAGGATGACAGAAAAAAAAAGGATGCCTTCGAGCTGTGAGCTGTGGTATTGGAGAAGGGTACTGAATATTTCACGGACTACCAAAAGAACTAACAAGTCTGTCTTATAGAAAATGCAGTCAGAGTGCTCATTGATGGCAACGGTGACAAAGCTTCAATTCACATACTTTGGTCATGTTGCTAGAAGAGGCTATTCCTTGGAGAGGGACATTACTCTGAAAGGTGGAGGTTCAGCAAAAGAGAGGAAGACCCTCAACAAGGTAGACTGCCATTTCTCAATAGAAAGTTGGAATACAAGAAAAGAGTGTGTGATCAAACAATTCTTCCTTGAGGAAAGAGCTCACTAGACAGAGTGCAAAGCAGGGTTTGTCCAGGATATAGCACCATACACAGACCAGACTCATGACTCGTCTTCATGATGGATTCTTCAGCCTGGTTTGAAGACACACCTAGGATATTACAATTTTCTCAGGATACACCTACTCTTCTAAGCTAATGTGTACAACCAGTCCTGTACTCAGATGCATCATCTCCTCTCTGATTTACCCAAGCCCTATTCAAGACAGAGCCTCATGAGCAGGGCTGAGAAGGGCATGGTACTTTAGAGTGCACTGAGTGATAATTGTAATAGCTACCACTTATCAAATGCTTACTCTGCCAAGACGCTATGCAGATCTTATTTAATCCTTTCAACCACTCATTTGGTTTTACACTATTGTGTTTTCATTTTCAATTTCAATAATATGCTTATGGGCACATAGTTAATAAGTGGCATCATGAGAGATTAGTACAATTAGCTCAATGTACTAAGAAGAAAAAAAATTAAAAGATGTTTATTTCCCCCTCAAACTATGTTTATTGGAAATGGACTAGCTCTAATTCTCCAACTTAGATGAGCAGGGTCAACACCAGTATACCAGTGACCTTAAGGGTCACTGCATATGCATTGCTGTAATGAATTACAGATATAGTCACAGTAAAACCAAGTAAGTCTCAGAATCAGGAAAGAAGCATTATCCACTAGATAATTTCTCTAGAATTTACCTACGATTACAGATTTTTTTCCTATCTAGAGGCAAATGCATTTGAGAAATCTGACTCCTTCTCAATATCAGTCTGCAAAAAGTATAACACCATATTTATGATACACACACACTAATTTCTGTTGAATTGGAAGCAACTCATAGTGGAGCTCCTAGGGAGTTTTTCAGAGACCGTTAATCTCTTGAGAAAAGATTTTCCATCTTCTCTCATGAAGCAGCTGATAGATTTGAACTGCCAGAGAAATGCCATCTTTGGATTAGCAGTGCAGTCCCCTAACCACAAGAGCTCCCTATACATATGCTAGAACAATTTAAATAGCAACAGCATATCTCTGGAGGACTCTAAACTCTTCTCATGTGAAAACACTCCATTCACTGGACACCAACAACCCTTTCCATCCCACGCTTTGCATCTTCATTATAATATCTCAGCAGATAGGAAGAGCAACAGGGCACTATCATCATATTTTAATATCAATCTTTACTTGCTCCTTGACTTTCCTTGCCATCTAATATTCAAAGACTATCTTTTCAAGCCTGGGACTGTGATTAGTTTCTTGGAAGCAGAGCTGAGATTATTGCCACAATGAGAACTAGAGAAGCAATATCCTGAGGGGACTAGGTCTTATCTTCATTTCCTTTTAAATCTGCTCATTACCTGAAAGCAATACTCAGAAAAGCCTTTGGATAAAGAACTAACAATTAAAAAGGCAATGGCTTCCAAATAGGTAGAGCCAGAAACAACATCCAGATCCTTCCTGGTTTCATGGAACAAATGCTTGTCAAAGACTTGGAATTGAACTTGTTGCACTGAGTTCTGGGTGGACATCAAACACATTGGAAACAGTCTTTATCTTGACATGTTTACCACTTTGTTGGAAGGATAAAATGGAGTAAAATGATAAAAACATTGACAATATCAGGTAACCAAAGCAAATAAGGTATCTCATAGACAATAGACTGAAAATGTGTTAGGAATTTATGGAGCTGCAATGTTGGTAGGAGTTTTATGGATGAGCAGAGTCAAAACCAAGGAGAATGGCTGGTGCACAAAAAGAGGAGAAAGAACATTTTAGGCAAGAATATTTCCTTGCACTAACCATGTTCATTGTTTTGTCTTTCTCTTAACTTATGCAACAGTCCCTCTTAAAATATCTGTTACTCCTGTCCATCTCATCTTCCCTGCTTCCTCTTACTTCTATTATTTACATTATTAAAATAATTTTCATACTTCAATACACATCTCAAGTCCAAACTTGTTATTGGAGCCTTTAAGTAGATCTGTACCACACCTTGGAAAAGTTAATTATATGCTTATATGCCTAATATTGTTTGCTAATTATTTTGTCCTAAGTCCCTAATGATACTGTAAGCTTCTTATGGGCAGAGTTGTTTATGGTACTTTTGTGGATCCAGCACATTGCTAGATTTGTAAGAAATGTTAAGGAAATGTTGGTTGGACATCTGATTATCCAGGCTCATTTGTTTTCTAGTCTACCATTACCTTCCACATGAGCAGAGATTGCACAGGCCTTTATTTAAACTATCCACATACTTCATGACCTGGTGAATGGCTTTTGTGTCCTTCCAGAATCACTTCTGCTTTAGTTAAAGCAAATGCCCCATCTACTTTTTATAAAAATCCTGCATTTGCTTGAATATATACTAGCTTTACCAATTGTATTCCTAACAAGCTTGGATTTTCTTGTCCATTCTTTATGGTTTAGACACTTGCAAATGTTAACATTTTATTAGTGATTGTTGTATACTTTCAACAATTGAATTAACCTGTGTTGGCCTTGTTTCCATAATTGTTAAATTTTTAACTGAATTATGTGTCCATTTGAGATTATTTAACATGAATCTAGCCTAAGGAAAAAAATGTATTAAACAAACTTGAGATAACTATTGTTAAGAACATGGGAATAACCTCTACAACTCAAGAATAGAACTATGAGATTCATGGGTCCTGGAAAGTTGATAGACCATTCCTTCATTTCTCCCCACTTCCCACTAGCCTTACTTATTTGTCTGCCTCTGGCCATATGGTACAAAGCCAGGTCACTCGACTTTTCCTGAGAATTCCGTTATCATAAGAAGCCTCCTACAGGAACAGACTCTTCCATGTTTAATAAGCTGTAGTCTTATTAACAGGATCATGGTGCACTAAATGATGTGTGTTCTCTCATTCTTTATCTGAAACTGTGGATGATGAGTATGAAGTGAAATCATGAACTAAGCAGATATTCCAACCATTATTTACCATATTTTTTATTTTGTCTCCTACCTTCTTTATCCTTTCCTCACCTTCTCTATTCTCTTCCAGCCATACCCCTCCCACTTCTCCAGTGAATCCTCCTAGCTCGGTCCAAAAATATGACTTCTAACTCAGGACCAAAG
The DNA here is from genome assembly GCF_000299155.1 of Elephantulus edwardii. NCBI lineage: Eukaryota > Metazoa > Chordata > Mammalia > Macroscelidea > Macroscelididae > Elephantulus > Elephantulus edwardii. The sequence goes on along the minus strand of NW_006399846.1, from coordinate 3,368,894 downwards.
GATGACATGACCAGAACATGATTGTGCTGGAGCGGATAAGCCAGGGTAGATGAAGAAAGTGAGTGAATGAGTGAGTGTGTGTGTGTGTGTGTGTGTGTGTGTGTGTGAGAGAGAGGGGGGGGCGTGAAAGGGGGGGGAGAAAGAGAGAGAGAGAATTTATGTAGAAACTTAATAATCTTTTGTCAAAATTACTATGAGTGTTGAGTGTTTCCGGGATTCGAGAATTCATAGAGTTATGATTTAAAATAAGCTATTACGTGTTTTCTAATAGCTCATATGATTATAAAACTAAAGGAAGAAACAAATATTTTCTCCATTTTGTTGTTGTTATAGTTGTTAGGTGCCATCCGGTCGAGTACTACTCATAGCAATCCTATGATATGAACCCTGTCCTATCCTGTGCCACTCTCTGGCACACTCAAGCCCATTATTACAGTCACTGTGCCAATCCACCTGGTTGAGAGTCTTCTAAATTTCCAATCATGATGTCCCTCTTCAAGGGACAAAGCAATATGCCCAAAGAATGTGAGACACAGATTTATTACCCTTGCATCCAAGGGGCACTCTGGATGCACCTTCTCCAAGACTTAACCATTTGTTCTCTTGGCCGTCCATGGGATTTTCAGGACTCTCCTCCAACATCACAGCTCAAAAGCATCAATTCTTCTTCTGTCATCCTTATCCATTGATCAGCTCTGGGGTACATAGCGAGTGATTAAAAAGACCAAGATCTGGATCAAGCACACCTTAGCCATTGCTCCTCAGTAATTTGGAGAGGTCCATGACTGAAAACTTTCCCAGTGCAATACATGTCCTGGTCTCCTGACTGCTGATATCGAAGGTATTGACTGTGGATCCAAGTAGGATGAAGTTGTTGACAGTTTTTATCTATTATGATATCACCTATCGGTCTGCTGGTGATAATTTTTATTTTCCTGATGTTGAGATATAATCCATATTAAAGCCTGCAGTGTTTCATCTTCTGCAGCAAGTTCAAGTCCTCCTCACTGTCAGCAAGCAAGGTTGTGTTATCTGCATACTGAAGATGATTAGTGAGTCTTCCTCCAATCCGAATGCCATATTTTTCTTCATAGAGTCGAGATTCTTGAATAGTTTTCTCAGCATACATATTGAATAAGTATGGTGTAAGGATACAAACTTGATTCGTGTGTTTCCTTTTAAACCATGTTGTATTCACTTGCTCTGTTCGCACAATAACCTCTTGGTCCTGGAATGTCATTGCTGTTATGTGCTGTCAAGTCACCTGCAACTCATAGCAACACTATACACACTAGCTCTGAACCCTACTCTATCCTGGACCAATATCATTGTTTTTAACCCACTTACCCTCATTACCCCAGTTACTGTGTCAGTCCATCTCATCCAGGCTCTTCCTTCCCTGTGCTGTCCCTTCACCCTTCAAAGCATGATGTCCTTGAAAAAGGTGAGACGGAGCCTCAAAATCCTTGACTCCAAGGAACAGCTTGGCTTCACCCTCTCCAGGACAGACTTGTTTGTTCTCTTGGTAATTCATAGTATGTTTTTCTCCAGCACCACAACTCAAAGACATTCGTTTTTCTTCTGTCCTCTTTGGTCATTGTCCAGCTCTCACATAAGCACAGCATTCTGGGATTTTCATTCTTTTCAATATTAAGTCATAATTGGTTATGATCCACACATTCAAAACCTTTAATAGTCAATGAAGTACAAATAGCTATTTTTCTGGTATTTGCTTTCAGCCAGGATCCATCTAATGTCAGCAATGATATCTGTGGTGCCGTTGCCTCGTCTAAATCCAGCTTGAACTTCTGGCAGTTGTCTGTGTATGTGCTGTTTAATAATTTTTAAATTATTTTCAGCTGTATTTTGCTTGCATGTGATGTTAATAATTTTACTCAATAATTTCCTCATTCTATTGGGTCACCTTACTTGAGAATGGGAACAAATTCCAGTCTCTTCCAGTCTGTCAACCAGGCAGTTGTCCTCCACATTTCCTGCCATAGTTTGGTGAGCATGTCCAGAGCTGCATTGGTGATCTGAAACATGGTAATTGGTATCCCATCTATTCATGGACCTTTATTTTTTCTGCATGCCTTTATTGCAGTTTGAATTTTTTTCTTTCCTTACCATTGGTTTTGACCAGTCTTCTGTTTTAGATTTTTTTGGAGATTGGATTTCTTTTTTTTTTTTTTTTTTAGTTTTCTTGATTTGAGGGTTTTCTTTTTGGTACAGTGATTCTGTGTATTCCTTCCATCTTCTTTTGTTGCTTCCTGCATCAGTCAAGATTTTACATATAGCATCACAGCTCAAGTATCACAACTCAAGGCTTGAGTTTGTTTTTCAGTTCTTTCAGTTTCAGTTTCTTTCCTCTTATTCTCCAGTTCTAGGTCTTTGCATATTCTGTTATAGTAGTTCACTTTGTCTTCTCAAGCTGCCTTTTGAAATCTGTTCAGTGCCTTTACTTCAACATCTCTATCTCTTCTCTTTGTTTTGGCTTCTTGATGCTCTATCACAATTTCCAAAGGCTTTCATGGAATCCATTCCTCCCTCATCTGTCTTTGTAGTGATCTCTTGCTCTCTTCATGGATGATGTCCCTGATGTATCACACAACTTATCTGGCTTTTGATGATGGGCTCATTGGTGTTCAATACTTCAAATCTATTCTTAAAATGATTTTGAATTCAGGTGGGACCTTCATGTTGCTGTGGAGGAGATGTTCCTTGGGGAGGGGCATGATGCTTGGGAGTGTGGAGGGTCGGTGAGGGAGGGAAGGACCCTTGACCAGGTGGATTAACACAGTGACTGCTGCATTGGGCTCTAGGTGTCAGGAGGTATGAGGATGGTGCAGGATAGAATGGGATTTGGATCTGCTATTCATAGGGTCTCTATAAGTTATACTCAACTCAATGGCACCTAATAACAATAACATATGAATTTTGTATGCAAACCAATATAAAATAAAAATATTTTAAAATTTTAAAAATCAGGTGGGATAATCTAGAAGTCATATTTTGGTTCTTATGGATTTATTTTAATTTCATTAAGCCTCAATTTGAACTTCACATAAGTAATTGATGGTCTCTTCCATAGTCAGCTCCTGGCCTGGTTTTGAGTGTTAATATTGAGCTTTTCCAATGATTTCTTCCACAGTTATAGTCAATCTGATTCCTATGCAGGCCAGATGATGAGGTCCATGTGTAAAGTCACCATTTGTGTTTTTTCTAAAATGATGTTTGCAATAAATAAATCATTGAACATATAAAATTCCATCATTATCTTTCCAGTCTCATTTCTGTCACCAAGTCCATACTGTGTGAATACTCCTTCATTGTTTCCAGCATTTCCCCCCATTTTAGGATTGAAGAAACCAAAGCCCTGAGAGACTTAGTGCTCTGTGCAGGATCATTTAAGTGTTGAAATGCTTTCAAAGCCTGCTGGAGTGTTTTGATTACTATACTTCTTTCTGTAACTGTTAACATAGTTCCATGGCAAATACTCATTAGATTCCAGATAAGTTTCATAGTCCCTAAACCACTCAGTAGAATAGAGTATGTTTGACTTCCCAATGGAAATTCAGATTCGCATGCCATAGCCTTTCCTTTCAATACCTTATCTAACACATGAAAGAAATAACTAGTGAAAGTCAACTTGCAACCTGAAGAATATCCTACATTAACTCATGTCTTTGCTTCACTCCACCAGATTTTTTTTAAAAAAAGGTGAATTTAACAGAAGTTTCATATCAGTTTTGCATACAAATACAATGAAAAGAGAAAAATTTAACAAGATCAACACTGCATTGGCTACCCTGCCCTAGACAGAAGAACCAGCAGGACCTCAATTAGCAATAGCTTTTGGAGTGGTCTCAACTTGGGGTAGCCACACTTTTTGTGGCACACTTTTTTTAAAATGCAGTATTATAAATACATAACTTAAATAATAGATATATTAATTTACACTAAAATAAAAAACACAGCAAACACTAAAGTACTGATAGATTGTCTGATAGATTTATTGCCTGATTCCTTTAAACTGCCTGCTTTCTAGTTCCTGTGTTCTTTTGCTGCCTACACTGATTTTCTAAAAATAAAAGCTTTATTGAAATATAACCCACATACTATAATACTTATCACTTTAAAAGTGTACACTTCAGTGCTTTTTTAGCATACCCACAGAGTGATGCAACCATCACTAAGATCCAATTCCAGAACATTTTCATCGACCCACTGAAATAAATCCCTCATTCATTAGCAGTCATGCCTCATTCTTCCCTTGCCCCAGATCCTGGCAACCACTAATTTACTTTCTGGCACTATAACTTTTCCTACTTTGGACATTTGATGTAAGTAGACTCATACATTTTGTGGCTTATTTTGCTTAATAAAATGCTTTCATGGTTCATCTATATTGTAACATGTCATAGATTACTCTTTCATAGATTACTAATATTCAGTTAGATAGCTCTGGTGGGTTAGTGGTAAGGAATTGCACTTTCAACACAAAAGCACATGATTTGAACCCATGAGCTGCCCACATGAGAAAGATGGACAATTCTCTAATGCAATTTACGACCTCTGAAAACCCACTGGAGGGTCAGCTATGGGTCAGTTCCAACTCAACAGTCCAACAAATATTCACTTGAGAGTATATACAATGTTTTGCTTATCTTTTAATCATCAGTTGACAGACACTAGAGTTGTGCCCACTTTAACAGTGTGTTCAAGTTTTGTATGAACATATGCTTTCATTTCTCTTGAATATACACCTAGAAGTGGATATTATCAGGTTATATGATAATTCTATGTGTAACTTGTTTCAGGAATTGCCAAATTCTTTTCCAAACCATTTGCTAAAAGATTTTTAATTCCACCAGCTATGTATGAGAGTTCAAATTTCTCCACATTCTCACCAATACTTATTATTTTGTATTTTTCAGTATAGCCAGATTAGTAGGTGTGAAGGCAAGCTCTAGTGGCAAATGCCTAGGGAGTTTCTCTCCTAAGCCAAAAATGGGGTGGCTCAGGAATTCATCAGGCAATCTCCTCCTGTGCAAAGTTTGAAGTGGTGTTTCTTTCTGGTTGTGATTTGCATTTCCCAAAGAAGAATCGATGCCTTCAAATTGTGATGCTGGAGAAGAGTCTTGAACAAATGGGTCTGTCTTGGATACGGTGAAACCAAGTTTCTCTTTCGAGGCTAGCATTTTAAAGCTCCATCTCACATACTTTGGGCATGTGCCCAGGAGATACCAGTTCTTGGAGAAGGACATGGTGCTTGGAAGGATGGAGCAGGAGAGGAAGACCCCAGATGAGATGGATTGATACAGTGATTGGGACAATGGGGTTTGGTATGTCAGAATTCATGAGACTGGCTCAGGACAGGGAACGGTTCAGCACTACTGTACATAGGTTCATAGGCATAGGTCACAGGCAACACGGCTGCACACAACAACAATGCCTAATGTCAGGAACCCTGGCTATGTTTCAGGTAAAACATTTGTTGGCTAACTGAAGATCTATTCCTCTAAAGACTTAGAGCCATACAAATTCCATGAGATATTTCTATTGTGTTCAGTAGGGTTACCACGTGTCAGAATCAATTTGACAGTAGTGATTAAATTGCTAATGTTATTGAGCATTTTTTTTCCATTTACTTTTGATCAATTGCATATCTTTGAGAAGTCTAATTAAATCTTTCTCTTTCTCTTGCTTATTGTTCCCACTGTTTTTAAAACCAAATTCATTTGATACAGTTCTTTTCAGGAATGAGCCTACCATAAGATAATTAGTGTCAGATCCAAACATATATGGATAATGAAGAGAATTGTCATTGAATGAACTGTGACTTTGACTGAAGATTAAGAACAATTGTTGCTGTTATTAGGTGCCATCAAATTGAACATGACACATAACCACCCTACACAAAACAGATCTGATCTGATTTTTGTCTTACCTGGCACCCAGAATATTAGTAGTCACTGTGTCAATCTCTCTCCTCAAGGGTCTTCCACTCCCTCTCTAGCCCACTGCCTTTCCTAGAATGATATCTTTTTCCAAGAACTTGGACTTCTAGACAACATGGCCAAAATAATTGAGATGAAGTTCCACCATCTTTATCTCAAAGGAGCACCTGGTTGCACTTCCTCCAGTATTTACTCATTCTTTTGGCAGTCCATGATCTGTTCAAAATTCTTTGCCAGCACTACAAGTCAAAGGCATTAATTGTGCTTTAGAATTCCTTGTTCATTATCAAACTTTGAGATGCATAGGAAACAACTGACAATACCATCACCTGAATCAGGCACACCTTAGTCATTAAACTGACATCTTTGCTCTTTATCACTTTAGAGAGATCCTTGAAAACAAATTTTCCCAATGAAACATCTCTCTTTTATTTAAATTTTTTGACTGTGAATTGTTCACAGTCGGTACTGATTGTGAATAAAGGTAAAATGAAATTCCTGATAATTTCAATCTTTTCTCAATTTATCACGATGTTTCTATTGGTCCAGGGTTGAGGATTTTTTTTTCTTCATGTTGAGATTCAATTAATATTAAAGGCTATATGCCTTGATCGTCTGCAGCAAGTACTTCAAGTCTTCACTTTCTGCAAGCAAGTGTATGTCTTCTGAAAAACAATTTGTTGATGAGTTTTCCTCTGATCCTGATGCTTCATACAGTCCAAATTCTCAAATTATTTGTTCTGCATATAGATTGAGGTATGGAGAGAGGATATAATCCTGATGCACACATTTCTTAATTTTAACCAAGTTGTGTTCTTTGGTTCTTTTGAACAACTGCTTCTTAGCCTACATTAGGGTTCACATGAACATAAGTGGTCTAGGATTCCCATTCTTCTCAATGTTAGTCATAATTTGCTTTGATCCACACAAATGCCCTTGCATATCAATAAAATACAAGTAAACATCTTTTTTCCATTCTCTTTTTTCAGCCAAGAATCATCTGACATCAGCCATGATATCTCTCATTTCCCAGAATCTTTTAATCCAGCTCCAATTTCTGGCAATTTCTTGCTCATTTTAAAATATTCTTCAGAAGATTTTGCTTGCATGTGATGTTAATGATATTGTTCAATATCATTCTGGTCACATCCTGTTGAATCACCTTTTTTAGTAAGGAAAACAAATGAGAATCTCAACTTGTCAGTTGACCAAATAACTGTTTTCCAAATTTCTTGGCATACATTAAGGAGCATATCCTGAGCAACATTTATTGAAACATGTCAATTGGTATTCCATCAATTCCTGGGGCCTTGTTTGGTCTGTTGATATTGAGCCTCTTGGTGGACTCTTTCCACAGATGTATTCAATTTTATTCCTGTGTAGTCCATTCAGGTGAAGTCCCTGAGTATAGTCATTGTTTATGGTGGGGCTTTTTTTTTTTAGAAAAGATATGTCAAGGAGTTCCATTTTCCTAGTATGTCAATATTTATGCGTTCCATTTCTTCCTTAACAATATCCAATTTTCCTACATTCATGGTTCTCACATTCCATGTCCCAATCACCAGTGTCTGCTTACAACTGTTCCTCTTCCTTTGTATTTCCATGCTTGA
>NW_006399846.1:3324231-3358549 GCF_000299155.1 Elephantulus edwardii | reverse complement strand
TATAATATAAATATTATTAATACATCTTGGTTACATGTTCTATCTGTTTCAGACAGTAAAAGCATCTAGAAATCCTTGATTTCTTCATCTTGATTTTCTTGGTTGGTGCATATATTTGAGTAATAGTTACAGTAATTTGTCTTCCTTGTATGCATACATATGGGTAATATCCTATTACTCACAGTATTGTACTTGCTGATATGTTCCTTTTTACTATGAATGCAATACCTTTCCTATTTAACTTATTTCCAATATAATACGTCACATGATTTTTTTATTCAAAGTAGACAGTACAAATCTATCTTGTCTCACTAATGCCTAGGATGTCAACCTCCATGCATTCCATTTCCATTTTGGCAATTTCAAAATTTCCTAGATTCATGCTTCATACATTTGTTAATGAATGTTTCCAGATCTTTCTCTTCATTTTTTAATGTCCCCTAATCTGAAGGGCTCTGGCCATGGTCTTTTCAATCACTCACTATACATCTGAGAGCTGGAAAAGATATAAAGATGACAGAAGAAAAAATGATGCCTTTGCACTGTGGTATTGGAGATGATTACTGAATATCCCATGGATTTCCAAAAGAACAAATAGATATTTCCTGGAGAAGGTGCATCCAGAGTGCTCCTTGAAAGCAAAGGTAATAAAGTTTTATTTTACCTACTTTGAGCGTGTTGCTAGGAGAGGCTATTCCTTGGAGAGGGACGTCATGCTTGGGAAGGTGGATAGATAGTGAAAGAGAGGAAGACCTTCAACCACTAGATTGACACAGTGACTGTAGCAATGAGCTCAAGTATATCAGAGACTGTAAGCACATCACAGAGTAGGAAAGGGTGAAGATCAGTTGTTCAGAGGCTGTGAGTCTCACTTGATTCCAAAACACCTAGCACAACAACTTCTATTACTTTATCGAACAATGTTTCTCTGTTGTTCATAGGTTTTCAAAGGCCTGTTATTTTACAAGTGGATGGCCAACCTGCTTTTTAGTTTGTCTAAGTCTGGAAGGTCAGCTGAAACCAGTCCATTGTGACCCTTCTGGTATTCGAAATACTGGTGACATAGCTTCTAGCCTCACTGGAGAAGTTAGTCATCTCAGTACATCAAACTGACAGTCAAGTGCTGTACCCATAAAAGCAAATTATAAACAAGCAAGCATACACATATAAAGCCTATAAAAGAAGCCACAACATATAAGTCACAGATTTATAGATAAGTGCTATAACAATGTTATTATCATTGTATATCATGTAAAACATGTACACTACAGGAAATAGGGGGGAAAGCTATCTTGCCTAGAATGGTATCTCTGCCAACCTAACAGAAGACTGGAGTTGAGGTACCTGCCCAAGTCAGATCAGAGTTTCTGCTCATTGGAGTGGTGACCGAAGCCTTGTGATGGTCATGGGTAGCATATCTTCTGGTCTTAGAGTGTGTTAAGATGTTGCAGCATTTCTGGTGGCCTCAGGGGATCCTATTAATCTACCTAGCTAGAAATGGTATCTTTGCCAGTGAGGGGGTGGGTGTCTCCCAGTAATAAAAGGTACCTCCACTTTTCTGGGGGCTGATTGCAGGCCAGCTGTAGCACAGTCCACAGGCTCTGGGAAGAACACTCTGTGAGTTTCAGGCTCCAGATACAGGATGACAGGGGCATGGTCTAAAGAAGATCTGGTTCTAGCTAGAGTGTAGAGGTGTGGTGGGGAGCACCTCCTACCATCTGGTGTGTTGTAAGAAGGACACAGGGGCCAACAGGTGAGACTGAACATGTTCCCTTGTGTGGACACTGCTACTGTTGGTACCTTCTACTTTCTAGTATCTTATGCTATATTGACAACATGAGGGCCACACTGAGCCACTTGTCGTTCTTTGCATTGTTGCTGTTCTTATTCAATGTTTCAATTCAGTTTCACAAACTCTTCAGCTACCACTGCTATCCTGGCTCCCTGGTTCCTATATCACATGGATAACCCCTCAAGATGGGTGTGTTGGGCTATTTACCACTCTGTGTTCTGTCACTCTCTTTATTCAGTGTTTCAATTCCATCTCTTCCTTCACTGTTTGAAGTACTTTCTCATCTTTTCTTTTTAAATGATGAGTCAAAAAATTATCATCCCTATCTGTTATCTTTGTTTTCTGGTGCCACCAGCCCAGAGGCTCTGAACTGCTGCTATCTCTCTAGTTGGCCTAACTCCATGTGAGACTGGACTTTCTCAGGTACACTTTCTTTTTCCTGAATCCCCTCTTTCCATGTATATTAGTCATATATGTGTGTTTCTTGACACATCTGCTAGTGTGGGAAGCAGGAAATATAAAATATTATAATATTGTAATTCTGAAAATAATATTATCTTTCTCTTCAAGATTTGCTATTTGTTGTTATTTTCAATGTTTGTTTAGTGGATCTCTTGGAATGATTTTTGTGAAGTCGTTATTTTGTTGTGAAAGCATTGAAATCTCTACTCAGTTGACTTAATGAATTTCTAAGAATTGGAAAGACATTTTTGTAAATTCCTTTAGATATCCGGTATCTAAAGCGGAGCTCTTTAAAGATGCAGAGCATTTGTTGTTGTTTTTATATGCCTTCAAGTGGACTACAGAGTGACCAGATGAACAATAGCTCTGAACCCTGTTCTATTCTGAGCCAACTACACCATCTTCAACACATCTGACCCCATTGCTGTGTCAATCCACCTCATCTGGGATCTTACTTTCTTACACTGACCTATCCTTCTAAGTACTTTTCCAATAATAGGCCCCTCCTGACAATATGGTCAAGGTATGTATGATGGAGTTTCAAAATTTTTGCCTCCAAGGAGCAACTTGCTTTCACCTTCTCTAGGATAGACCTGTTTGTTCTCTTGGCAGTATAGTATGTTCAATGCTCTTCTTCAGCACTACAGTGCAAAAACATTGATTATTCTTCTATCATCCTTAGTCATTGCCCAGCTCTCTGATGCACAGCAAACAATTGAAAAGACCATGGCCTAGACCAGGCACACTTTAGTCTCTAAACTGACAATGTTGCTCTTTAGCACTCTGGATAGATCCTTGACAGCATATTTCTCCAGAGCAGCTCATCTCTTGATTTCCTGACTGCTGATACCAAGGATGTTTATTCTGGATTCAAGCAAGATGAAATTATTAACAACTTCAATCTTTTCTCTGTTATGGTGGTGTCTATTGTCCAGGTTGTAAGGATTTTTGTTTCCTTGATGATGAGATGAAATCCATACTGAAGGCTACAATCTTTGCTCTTCTGTAGTAGACACTTCAGGCCCTCGTCAATTTCAGCAAGCAAGTTCATGATTAATCTTTTTCCAATCCTGATAACACTTTTTTTTTCATAGAGTCAAGCTTCTCAGATTATCTGTTCAGCATATAGACTGAAAAAGTTTAGAGAAGGACACATTCCTTAGACTCATTTCTTGATTTTGACCCATGAGATACATGTGTGTATATATATTTTTGTGTGTATGTGTATATATGTATTTGTGTGTATGTGTGTATATATTTGTGTATATATATACACTTATGTGTATGTGTATATATATTTGTGTGTGTGTATATATTTGCATGTGTGTATATATGTGAGTATGTGTGTGTGTATATATATATATATATATATATTTGTGTATTGTGCTAATGCGAAACCTATATTTGGACCAAGAGGCAGTCATCGGAACAGAGCAAAGAGACACTACATGGTTTAAAATCAAGAAGAGGGTCCGTCAGGGATGTATTCTGTCTCCATACCTTTTCAATCTGTATTCAGAACAGATCATCCGAGACACTGGGGTGTACGAAGAGGAATGTGGCATCAGGATTGGTGGAAGAGTCATCAGCAACCTGCATTATGCAGATGACACAACCCTGCTTGCTGAAACTGAGGAGAACCTGAAGCACTTGCTGCAGAAGGTCAGGGACTGCAGCCTCCTCTATGGATTGAAGCTCAACATCAAGAAAACAAAGATTCTCACCACTGGGCCAATTGGCAGCATCAGAATGGATAGTGAAGAGATTGAGATAGTTAACAATTTTAGTTTGCTTGGCTCCACAGTCAACACTCTTGGTAAAGCAGCCAGGAAATCAAGAGACAAATTGCATTGGGAAAGTCAGTTGTGAGGGACCTCTCAAGAATACTGAAGAGCAACAACGTCAGGCTAGAGACTAAGGTGTGCCTGATCCGGGCTATAGTCTTCTCAATTACGTGCTATGCATCAGAAAGTTGGACAGTGAATAGGGTTCATAGAAAGAGAATTTATTCCTTTGAGATGTGGTGCTGGAGAATAGTGTTGAATATACCCTGGACTGCTAGGAGAACAAACAGGTTTGACCTGGAGGTGAAGCTGGAATGCTCCTTGGAGTCAAGGATTCTGAAGCTTTGTCTGACATACTTTGGGCATGTTGCAAGAAGGGACTGGTCCTTGGAGAGGGACATCATGTTTGGCAGAGTGGAGGGACAGCAAAGGAGAGGAAGACCGACCTTCGATGAGATGGATCAATTCTGTGACTGGGGCAGTGGGAATAAGTGCATTTGAGATGGCTAGGTTGGCACAGGATAGAACAGCATATAGAGCTCTTATACATAGGGTCACTATGAGTCACAAATGACTCGATGGCACATAACAACAACAACAATGTGTATATATATGTGTGTGTATATATTTATATATGTATATATATTTGTGTGTGCATGTATATATATGTATATGTATGTACAATTATATAGTTTGAATCCACCAGCTGTTCTGCAGGAGAAGAATGTATGATCTTTTCCTCTGTGATTTACTACCTCTGAAAACCAACTCAAGAGTCAGCTATGAATTGGTTCCACTTCAAGTGTACACCACCACCAGGTATATATGTGTGTTTGTATATGTTGTATATAGAATTGCTGTGAGTTGCAGGCCACTCAATGTCACCTGACAACAAGCATGACAGCCCTATCCTGACCTAGTCTCACTGGCTCCAACACAACTTCTTCCATTACCCCAGTTACTGTGTCAATCCATTTCCAGGATGGCTAAGGATGACAAAAGAAAAATTGATGCCTTTGACTTATGGTGCTGGAGAAGAGTGTTATACTTACCATGGATTGTCAAGAGAACAAATAGATCTGCCCTGAAGAAGGTGAAACCAGGTTGCTCCTTGGAGGCAAGGAGAAGAACATCATGCTTGGAATGGTTGAGGGTCAGCAAAGGAGAGGAAGACACCAGAAGAGATGGATTGACACAATGACTGTGACAATGGGGGCAAGTGTGTCATAAACAGTGAGATTGATTGAGGTTAGGACAGGGTTCTATTGTTCATCGGGTCACTATGTGCAATAGTCAGCTCAATGGCCCATAGCAGCGTATTTTTTCATTTACCTAAAGGAAATAGGTCATATGCTTATAGAGGCTGGCAAGTCCCAGGTCCATAGCACATAGCTGCTAAGATGACAAATCTGAGGTCAGTAGGCAAGATGCGCTACAAGCTGAAATCATAAGAACCAAACAGCTGAAAAGCCAGATACAAGATAAAGATTGAGCCCAAAGCAAGTCAGCTTCATCAGACTTCCTAATGCATTCATTGTTGGATACATGCCCAGTGAAACCCCTTCTCAACTGACTTGTTGCTTATATGAACTCCCATCAAAGGAATGACCACATCATAGTCACCAAGCCAGAAAATTATAGGCAACCAACCTGACAGAGAACCTTAACTACCACATCCAATAAGTATCCCATTCTTTGTACACTTGTGTGTTTTATGTGTGCACATGTACATGCACTGGGACATATCTGGACTATTTCAACAGTTTAAAATTATGCATTTTATTTTGCTTCCTACTTGTTCAGAGACTCAGGATCAGATAGAAGTAAAGGATTAGGGCCTTGTGTGGTTTTCCAAATTCTTAGAAATGTGTAAGATAATCAAGTTCTTATGTGGACATCAAATTACCCACATTTTAATAATTATTTATATACCTCTTATTTGTCACAACTGAAATTATTGTCTCCAGCAGTTGTAGTTTCAAAAAAATATCGCCATTTTTTTTCCCTCCCCTGTGAAAGTTGTCTGAGGATACAGATGTGAATTCTGAGACAAATAGAATAAAGTCCCACAAATGGAACATCTCCCAGAAAGCTCTCAGACTGGTCAAATAGTGCCATTTATCCGGAAGTAAGACTGTTGGAGTTGCTCCAAATCTCTTGTGTTTCCTAGCAATGGCTGCTAGCCTCCTAGTTTGCACAGCCACCATGGTTGGAACACCGCTGGTTTCCATGACTATTGAAGAACTGGGGAGAGAGACAGAGAGCGAGCTCGTGTCAGAAACCCATAGACTCTTCTGTCAGAGATGCAGTGATCCTCTTGAATAAATACTTCACCAGTTATGTAAGACTTTGGTTCAATTCCAGAGTTGTGAAAACACTCTTTTGATGATTTCCCTTCAGTATTCTCATTATTTTTGTGGAGAAGCAGACTTTCAGAGACCTTTATTTTGTTATTCTGGGATATATTTCTACACTTATCTCTCCTTAACTGTAAATGATTAGAATCGGCCTTGATATTTTCACACTTAAGTGAGTAATGACTGATGCTACATATTGCCTTTCCCAGCAGGCTGAAATTTTTAAAAAATAATTTCATTCATTTGTCTGACTATCTTGATCCATCCACTTTGCTTTCTTTCTCCATGGAGAGAGAGTTTTTCATATAAATCTTCTGTAACCTGAAGGCTCAATTTTACATAGCTAAATATGACTTATAAAACCCAACAGTCTATGGAATTGTTCCTGCTTTTATGTACCATTGACTCATAGCTGACCTTCCAGTAAATTTTCAGAGGCAATAAATTGCATGAGAGGAAATTGTCCATTTTTTTTTCTCCCACAGAGCAGCTGGTGGATTCAAACTATGTGCCTTTGTATTAGTAATCCCTCTCCTTGCCATTAAGCCACTAAACACCATGAAATTCCTGTCCAGCTGTACTATCATTGCTATCACTCTAAGATCCAGATAGTAAGGAAAGAGGTTTGCCTTTACTTTTAGACCTATCTCACCAGTTAGGGTGATAACAATAAAAAGAAAAACTAAATTCTTCCAGTAATTTAATTCTATATAGTAGTATATTGTTGCTTACCAATGTCTGGACTCTTGAACCAGTTAAATTTTTCATATAAGATTACTTGTTGATAACATATGGTTGTTATTTATTCCTAAATTGTAGTGACGAGCAGACGGCAATATTTGTGAGAAAGATGTCTAAATTAAGTGCTACCGAAATGCTACAATTCAGCATGAAGTTTATTTTTCAACTTTAAAAAGAGTCTTTAGTGGTATTGAAATTCAGGTTTATACAATAAAGTGTCCAAAATTTTTCAGAGATGAGTAATACACTTGGAATATTAAAAGTCCACTGATGAGAACTATGGTGAGAATGAGTCCTCCTTAAATATTGCACCTGAAACACCACTTGCCTCACTCATTTTATCTTCCTCATATGCTAAATTTTCATTTTCTCTGTATTTTGGAAGAATAGGTGGTAAAGGTCAAATGCAAACATTTCAGCAATTTAGTGATTCTAGGTTGCATTATGCTTGCAGCAAACCCAGAGTCCCCTGTCCTGTGTCTGCCTGACCAGTGGCTATTGTGACTTCTAAGGAAGATGTTGAGTGACTTGGGGAAAGAAGTTCTTCAGGATGATGATTGTCTGCTGGTACAGAGTCCCTGTATGAAGAGGCTCCCTCTGGGAATGCAGTCCGATGGAACCACAGGTATGTGCAAACAGAGGGACAAGAAATCAATGAATGCCTCCTTTGTGTCTGGGCTTGTGGAAGAGAATTGCATTTCTTTTCTTTTTGTCTATTCATAGAATCTCAAACCACTAAGTCCTTTAATCAATAGTGAAGATTTGCACCAGGTGCTTTAGAGATGCCAACATTTGCTTGTCAGGTTAATGCCATTTAATCCCCTCTCTAACAGACACTGCTCAGGGACTCTAAGCAGAACTTATTTGGGGGCTGGCTGCAGAACAGTCAGAAAGCATGGCACTGGCAACCAGGAGCAGCTTATACTTTGACAAAATAGCAATCTCTGTTCTTTGACAAAAGAGCAATCTCTGTTTTACTCGTCATTCATCTGTGAAAGACACCTCAGTAGTATAGTAAATTAAGTGCTCGAATGCTAACTGAAAAGTCATCAATTCAAACCCATCAGCTGTTCCATAGGACAAAGATGAGGTGATCTGCTCGAATTGAGATTAGTAGCCTCTGAAACCCAATGGAGGGTTACCATGAATGAGAACTGGCTTGATAACTGTGGATTTGATTTTTTTTGTTTTGCTTTTAGTTTATATACCGTACAGAACTTTCTGTTTCACATCTGCTCTGTTTCAGGTAGGCATACATGATAGAGATTGTTTTATTTCATAGAATCTAAGAGAGAAAGTATGTAGACATGCAATCAATATGGATTACAACTCAACATCAAAAAGACAAAAATCCCCACCACTAGACTAAAAAGCAACTTTATAATATATGGAAAAAGATTGAAATAGTCAGTGACTCAATCTTACTTAGATCCACAACAAACACCCTTGGTCATGTGATCAGGAGACACATTGCATTGGGCAAGTCTCCTTTCATGGACTTCTCTAAAATACTGAGGAGCAATGATGCTAGTCTGAAGACTAAGGTACACCACTGGATAATGAATAACAATGACAGAATTCTTCAATTGATATCTTCGAATTTTGGTGTTGGAGAAGAGTATTAAATATCCTATGAACTGCCAAAAGAACAAACTATGTCTTGCAAAAAGTGCAACCAGAATGCATCTTGATGACAAGGATGGCAAAGCTTCATCTCACATACTTGGGTATGTTGCTTGTTGTTGTGTGCCACTGAGTCAGAACCAATTCATGAACCTCCCGGAGGTTTGCAAAGGCAGTTTATCACAAAGGAGCATCCTTCTCCTGCAGAGCAGCTGGTAGATTCAAACCACATGTCTTCAGGATTGCAGTACAACTTCTTACCACTAGGCCACCAGAGCTCCCTAAGATTGTCTGCTATTGTTGTGTTCCATTGAGTTTGAACCAGCCGTAGCTTACCCTGCAGTGGGTCTTCAGAGGCAGTAAATGACATGAGAGAAGACTGACCATCTTTATCCTGCAAAAGAGCTGGTGAAGTTGAACCTCGAATCATGATTGTCACTGCTGTTGTTGTTGTGTGCCCTCGAGTCAGAACTAACCCAAAGCTGACCCTCCAATGGGTTTTCAGATGCAGTAAATCTCACCAGAGGAGACTGCCCATCCTCCTGCACAGTAGCTCGTGGATTCGTGCCACCGGGATTGCAGCACAGCTTCTTACCAGTCCTCCAGAGCTCCCTGTGATTGTCTAGTAAGCAAGAAAAACTAAGTCCCACAGGAGTAGAATGACAGTAAAGTCCATACTTCCCCAGGTCCCAGCCTTAAGGATTCTAGTTCAGTGAAGGTTTTAATACAAAACCTGTGACATTGTATTTAAGAGAACATGAACAGAATATATAGTTCCTCTAGGCTTTACTTTCCTCAACTGTAAAGTAGTGATAATGTATTATTATATCCCTATTCCAGCCTATATATCATTTGAAGCTTAAATTAGTTGATACAGTTCATTCTCTTATTTTTCCTTTATTAATAAGTAATTTTCCCTTTGTATAAAGTATATGAGGTATTAAACAGAGACACAGCTAGCCCCGCCTTCATGAAGTTTCAAATACGAAATTTTGAAATGTATCTGTAGTTAATTAAGTAAGTGCCACTGAGTCCATTTCAGTTCACAGAGACCCATGTGATGGGTGTAACTACCTTATAGAGTTTTCCTCTATCACAGCAAATCCACAGGTCTTTTCTTCCTCAGAGCTGCTGGATGGGTTCAAACCGACAACTTTTCTATCAGTAGATGAGCACTTAACCTTGTGCCACTAATTATGATATAGTCTTGTGTTGTTGTTAGCTATCATAGGAAATATTGACAACAAAACCCTTGAATCAGGTCTGGTGAGGTGACCAGACAGGAAGTAGAAAGTGTTATCCCACATTCCCCAGGTGAACCTCTGCCTTTCATGGTTAAAATAACCCCAGATCTGGAGTTCTTCACTTACTATTCTGTCCTTAGTGCATCTCTCCAACCTCCTCATCCTCCTCCAGTCTCTTCAAGTTGCCATGAGCTGTTCCATCTGTGTGTCTTACTACCATCCTTTCAACTTTCCAACTCTATTTGGCCAAATTTTCTTTATTCTTATGGGTCAGGTTTTCTTAATACTTTTCTAAGTACTTCAGACCACAGAGATTTCCTTTCTTTGTAAATTCCTCCAGCATGTGTCTACAGATCCCACCACTTGGCATGTATCACTTTTACCGGTGGCATCTCTTAGCATGCCTGGTCTTTCTACTGGGGGAAAGAGGCCCCCACCTCCTGACATTGACTCTCAGTTTGAATCCACTAGCTGCTCTAAGGAAGAAAGATGGAAAAATCTCCTCCCATACAATTTACTGCCTCTGAAAACCTGCTGGAGGGCCAGCTACAAGTCCATCCTGACATGATGGTATACAACAACAACATTATCTATATATGAGGAATTTATTATTGATTGAAACTTCTCCCCATTTTAAACCTTCTCACCAGTTTCATCCTTGACCTCTATCTTGCCTAACTGAACAAAGTATTATGTTGTTGTTGTTTTTATGTGCCATCGAGTCATTTCCGACTCATAGCGACCCTATGCACAACAGCTCTAAACCCTGCTCTATCCTGCGCCAACCGCACCGCCTCTGACACACCCATCCGGATTACCCCAGTCACCGAGTCAATCCATCTCATAGAGGGTCTTCCCCTCCTGCGCTGTCCCTCCACCCTCCCAAGCATGATGTCCCTCTCCAAGGACCTGTCCCTCCTGGCAACATGTTCAAAGTATGTCAGATGAAGCCCCAGAATCCTTGCCTCCAAGGAGCAGCTTGGTTTAATCCTCTCCAAGATGAATCTGTTTGTTTTCCTGGCAGTCCAGGGTACATTCAGTACCCTTCTCCAGCACCACAGCTCAAAAGCATCCACTCTCCTTCTGTCCTCCCTAGTCATTGTCCAACTCTCTGATGCATAACAAGCGATTGCAAATACCATGACCTGAATCAGGCGCACCTTAGTCTCCAGAGAGAGACACTGTTGCTCCTGAGTAGCTTTGAGAGGTCCCTAACAGCAGACTTTCCCATCGCGATACGCTTTTTGATTTCCTAACTGCTGGTACCAAGAGTGTTGACTGTGGAGCCGAGCAAAGTGAAGCTGTGAACACTCTCAATCTCTTCGTCATCCATCCTGACGCTGCCAATTGGTCCAGTGGTGAGAATCTTTGTCTTCTTGATGTTGAGCCTTAGTCCATACTGAAGGCTGCAGTCCTTGACCCTTCGCAGCAAGTGCATGAGGTCCTCCTGAGTTTCAGCAGGCAAGGTTGTGTCATCTGCATAACGGAGATTGTTAATAGATCTTCCACCAATCCTGATGCCACAATTCTCCTCATAGAGCCCAGCTTTTCGGATAATCTGCTCTGCATACATGTTGAAAAGGTATGGAGACAGGATGCATCCCTGGCGTACACCCTTCCCTATTTTGAACCATGCAGTATTATATAAAATGAAAACTAGGCACTAGCAAAGTTTCTATTTGGTAACAGTGATACTGATACAGCACCTCATCTAAAGATGATGTCCAGTTTGAGAACTGAGGCTTCCCTGGACTTCCTAAGGGACACACTAAGGTCTTTCTTCACTCTAATATTTATTTCATTTTTCCAGTACACTCTATGAATTTTTATCTTAAGAGTATGGTATTTAATCATGTTGTTGTTGCTACTGTTACATATTAATGAGTCAGAACTGACTCATATTTGACCTTCAGCAGGGTTTTCAGAGGCAGAAAATTACACTGGACGAAATTGTCCATCTTTACCCCTCAGAGCTGCTAGTGGATTTAAACCAAGTGCCTTTGAATTAATAGTTTGGTTCCTTACCACCAAGCCACTGAAGATGCCTGCTTATCATAGTAGTAGGAAATGCCATGGTGTCTGTCACTACATGGTGTCGTGTGCCCTTGAGTTGGTTCTGACTCACAGCATCCAGGATGACAAGGTATTACTGCCCGATAGGATTTCCCAGATCTTTAATTTCCTAAAAAGTTCTAGAAAGAAATTGCCAGATCTTTTCTCTTTTAGAGTCACTAGATGGGTTCAATCCCATAACCTTAGGTTTCGGAGTTGAATGCTTAATCGTTACACCATTAGGGTTCCTGGCACTGTAATTAGTGCTTCTTGTTGGGCTTTTTAGTTGCCATCAAATTGAGTAAACCTCATAGCAACCTTGTGAACAGCAGATCTGAACTCTGTCCTACCCTGAGCCATCTTCATGATCTGACATACTTGAGTCCATTGATGCAGTCACAGTGTCAATCTAGCTCACTAAGGGTCTTCTTCACTTTTGCTGACTTTCCAAGCTTGATGTCTCTTTCCAAGGAATAGTCCCTCCTAAGAACATGCCCAAATTATGTGAGACGAAGCTTTGCCATCCTTGCCTCCTCTGCATACTCTGCTGTCACTTGCTTAATAAATATTTATTAAATAAATCAGTTAATGGCAAGAAAATAAGAACTGTGTGCAATCTGTGGTGAAGTAGCCAAGGGAAACAGCCAGTAGAAACAAAACCCTTGTACTGAGCGCTACAAGACCTAGTGCATTACATTACTGTGTGCTTGTGATGCCATTGCTGTGCAGGAGAAAGCTGTAGGATTGTGAAATTTTAGAACTTTCCCTCAAAGAAACTACACCCATTACTACTTCAAGAAAGACCCTTCCTTGTATCACAGAAGAGTTTTTCTCTGCATCTATGAGTCATTTGCCCTCTCACTTTATATAACTCTGTTTAAATAACACGTTTTCATGAGTTATTATCTCAAAACCACATCTTGAGTGATGAGACCTTCAATCACTCTTCATCTTCTAACCGCTTACTTTTCATCACAATCATTGCCACCCAAGGCTGTCATAATCTGTGATAGCACTAATTGTGTGGTGTGTATGGTGATTCAAGTTCAACCATCATATTATGTGTAGCTGTTATTATTGATTCTTTATCTGTCCTTCACCTTTAGAATCTAAACTCCATGGTAGAAATTTTAAAAGTTATTGTTCACTGTATTTTTAGTACCTTAAACAGAGATTGCAACTTTGTAATCTGATAACAATTCGTTTGCTGTTGTTGTTAAGTGCCGTGGAGTCCTAGGCAACTCATAGTGACCGTATGAACAAAAGTCCTCGACACTTGTGTGACATTCATCGTTTCTCCAGGTTCATAGGGTTTCCGGAGGCAAGTTATTACAGAAGTAGACGCCACTCCTGCTTCTAAGCCTGTTTTAATAGGGGAGCTTCACCAAATCCTTTCCACCACGGTAACCATTAACACATTTGACACATCAGTGTCACAGTATTCAGCTTCACAGTCACTAGAAGTTACCTTTGTAAGGCAAGTGCACACACCAGGGCTATAAGACCTTTGGCTTGTTTAATAACTGAATATATGGGTGGATGGATGAATGGATGGATGGATGGATGATGGATAAACAGATGAATGGAATCTGAGACTCTCTATCCGGCTATTCACTTTCACTTCTGTAGCATGACACATCTTTCTTCCTTCCATCACTAGAGAATGGAAGCAGAGTTCTGGCAGCTTCTTTCATGGATCTTCTTCTTGGGATAGCTAAGATTCTAGAGAAATTGTCAGTAAAATTCTTCTCATGTATAGAAATTTAGATTCTGAAAAGTGATAATTTTTCTTAGCTCATCTAGGAAGTTAATGCACTAACAGTACACCTAACTGAATTATAAGCGTCCTGATACTTAATCCCATGCTCTTTCATGCTGCATTATTTATTCTGCCAAGTTCAATGGTGGAAAATGTCGTTCTTTTATAGTACAGAACAGACCTAAGACTTTCTTAGCATGAGAACTTTCTTTTCTCAGCAGTTGCAATTTAGTTTTTTTATGACCCAGAATGACTTTCAATCCTGACCTTGGTTGTTTTCTCAGTGTAAGTCTACTTGTTCCAAACATCTGGCCTCACAAACAAGAAAGCTCCAGTCTGCTTGAGTGCTTCTGTCAAGCATCAGAAGACTGATAAGCAGTATTTCCTTAGTGGAACCATCCAAAAATAGCATTAACAACCCAGACAGTGAACAGACATGTATACATGGATCAACAGGCAAATGGGTGACTGGTTTGTGGATTCAGTGTAAGCTTAGTAAGAAGAGTGAAAGAACACTAACAGTTCAGTAGCAGAATCTGCTTTCATGTAAATTAATTCCCAGCCAATACATCGTACAGGCAGCCATCACCCACCTGCCTGTGGAGATTATGTGTTGTTATGGTGCTAAGCTGCACTTACAGCCCAAAGCAGACTAGAGAGAAAACCTAATGTTCTACTTTACAAAAATCAGCCTATAGAGAGTAATAGTTCAGTCCAACAGATTATAGAGATGGTTTGGGAACGGGCAGTCTTTTGTTCCATGTTGTGCATGAACACACTGTTAGTTAAAATCTGATTCCATGGAAGCTGACTGCAGTATGAGAAAGGTAAACAACATTTAGTTAATTATATCTTTAGGATTACTAAGTGTACAACACTAGGTTTCAGTTTTGTTGTAGAGATAAGATAAAAGTCTGTATCAAGCGGACAAATATTTAATGTTCAACTTGATTAATTGTGGAAAAGAGGATCAGATTGCTATTGCTCAGAACTAGCAGGACCTACTAGAATAGGTTTTGGGGAGCAGATAATAATTCCATTGAGCTTTAAATGATAGATAGGGATCATATAGATGAAGTCAAGTCAGGATAGGTTTTGTTGTTTTTATTGTTGTTGTTGTTATGTACCATCACGTCACCTGCAACTCATAGCGAACTCATGTACAGCAGCCCTAAACCCAGCTTTATCCTGTGCCAATCTTACTATCTCTGACACACCTACTCCCATCACCCCAGTCACTGAATCAATCCATCTCATTGAGGGTCTTCTCCTGAACTGTCCCTCCACCCTCACAAGCATGACATCCCTCTCCAAGGACTTGCAATATGTCCAAAGTGTGTCAGACAGAGCTTCAGAATTCTTGCCTCCAAGAAGCATCCTGGTCTTACCCTCTCTAAGACGAACCTGTTTATTCTCCTAGCTATCCATGGTATATTCAGTACTCTTCTCCAGCACCACAGATCAAAGGCATAAATTCTTCTATCATCCCTAGTTATTGCCCAGCTTTCTGATGCATAGCAAGTAATATAGGTGTATATTATAAGTAAAATATGTGTACAACATACACACACACACAAACAAAAAAACATGTCAGTGAGAATGATCTAAGACTTAGATCTTATGAGTATTTACAAGAAGGATAGAGTATTAGCATTAGCATTTGTAGGCATTGTTACTGTGCTTGATGCTCTTAAGTTGTGAATGACTCATAGTGGACCTATGAGCAACAGATCTGAACCCTGTCCTATCCTGCACAACACTTGAGCCGCAGTCACTGTATCAGTCCATGTCGCCGAGAGTCTTCCTCTTTTGTGCTAACCTACTTTTCTAAGCATGATGTCCCTTTCCAAGAAATAGCCTCTCCTAACAACATGCCAGAAGTATGTGAGATGAAGCTCTGCCATCCTTGCTTGTAAGGAACTCCATGGTTGTGCTTTCTCCAAAATGTATCTGTTTGTTCTTTTGGCAGCCAATGGATATTCGGTATTCTTCTTCAGCATGACAACTCAAAGGTATAGATTCTTCTTTTGTCATATTTGTTCATTTTTCAGCTCTCAAATGCATAGCAAGTGATTGGAAAGATAATTACTTGATTCAGGTGCACCTTAGTCTTTAAACATTGTTCTTCAGGAATTTGGAAAGGTCGCTGACAGGAGACTTCCCCAATTCATCTTTTGATTTCCTGACTGCTGATACCAAGAGTGGTGACTGTGGAACCAAGAAAGATGAAATTGTAAACAGTCTCAATCTCTTCCCCATCTCTCATGGTGCTGCCATTTGGCCTAGTGGTGAGAATCTTTGCCTTCTTGACATAGAGCTTCAATCCATAGTGAAGACTGCAGTTTTTTACCTTCTCTAGCAAATGTTTCAGATTCTCTTTGGTTTGAGTAAGCAAGATTGTGTCGTGTGCATAGCACCATAACTCAAAGGCACCAATTCTTCTGTCCCCTTTGGTCATTGTCCTGCTCTCTGATGTATAACAGGTAATTGCAAAGACCATGGCCTACGTCAGGCTCACCTTTGTCTCTAGACTGACATCATTGCAGCAGATTTTTGCAATTTGTCTTTTGATTTCCTTACTGCTGGTGCCAAGGTTATTGATTGTGGAACCAAGCAAGCTGAAATTGTTAACAATCTCTCCATTATCTATCATAATGCTGCCAAATTAGCCCAGTGGTGAGAATATTCAATGTTTTTATATTGAGCTTTAATCCATATTGAAGACTACAGTCCTTGAGCCTTTGCAGCAAATAATTCAGGCCTTCCTCACTTTCAGCAAGCAAGGTTGTGTCATCTGTATAATGCAGGTTGTGGATGAGTCTTCCTCCAATCCTGATGCCACGTTCTTCCTCATAAGGTCCAACCTCCCAGATGATCTGTTTCATGTATAGATTGAAAGGTATGAAGATAGCACACACTTTTTTGTTGGCTTTGAACCATACAGTGTTTCCTTGCTTTATTCTGATGACTGCCTCCTGGTTCAACTATTGTTTTCACATGAGTAGAATCAGGTGTTCTGGGATTCCATTTCTTCTCAAGGTTAGCTACAATCTATTGTGATCTACACAGCCAAATGTCTCTGCATAGCCAATGCAAAACAGATAGACATTGCTCTGGTACTCTCTCACATTTGGCATTTGCAAAGATATCCCAAGAGTCACAGCCTTTTCTACACCCAGCTTGTACTTCTGGAAGTTCTCTGTCAATGTACTGTTCCAATTCTTTTAGCCTGATCTTCGGCAGGATTCTGTTGTATGTGGTATTAGTGATTTCCTTCAATAATTTCCACATTCAGTTTAACTCTTTTTTTTTAATGGGAATAAGTATAGGTCTCTTCTAGTCAGTTGGCCAGGTGGTTGTCCTCCAGATTTCTTGCCACAACCTGGTGAGCACATCCAGAACTGCACCTGTTTGTTGAAATTTGTCAGTTTGTATTCCATCAAAAGGATAAGCTCTATTCTTTTAAATAAAGAGGGAGTCTGTTGGCCTATGGGTAAGAAGCTGCACTGCAGTCCCAAAGGCATGCAATTCAAATCTATCAGCTGCTCTGCAGGAGAAAAAGGGCAATCTCCTGCCAGAAAACCCATGGAGGGCCAACAAGCAGTTGGTTCTGACTTGACAGCACATCACCACCACAACAACATTCTTTTGAAAGGGAGGTCTGGTGGCATAGTCTGTAGGGATTATGCTGTTAACACAAGATTATGCTTCTGTAGTGATTTCCATCCACTAGTTTGTTCTGCTAGTGAATCTTGTGGAGAAAGATGAGCAGCCTTCTCTCACATGACTTACAGCCTGTGAGAATTAACTCTAACAGGAAAATAGACTCTACAGCTTTCCTCAGCACGTTGCCTATAACATTCTTGACTTCAAAGATTGGAAAACTATTATTTTGCTTTAGTCTTGATAATTTATAATGTCATTTACATTTTGCCTTCTTTTGTTACCAGTGGTAAAGGAAAAGGGGCTGATTTTGTATTATAGACTTCATTAGCTAATTCTAGATTGGTGCTATTGAAAAGGATCTTTGGAAATCTATTGACATCCAGGTCCCTCAACTTGTCTGTGGCTGGAATAGTTTAAGAGTCACTACTCTTAGGGGATCCAAGATGGCGGCAGAGGCGGAGACAACATGGTGAGCTGCGGGAGCAGTGGACCACTTGGAACAGGGCCACTATGGCCTTCTACAGACTTCTGTTAATTGATAATTGAACAGTTAAACAGTTGATGACTGGTGTTCAGTGAAGATTGAGGCTCAACAACAGGAATTCAAGGATTCCAAGGAGGAATGGGTGAGTCCTGCAGTTCCCAACCCCCTCCCACAGAGCCCACACCACACCGCACTGCTGCAGCAGCTCCATGAGGCTCCCACAGCCAGAACCTATGGACTCCCTCACCCAAGACGGATGGTAGGCACCGGGCCTCCCCAAGTCTGGTACAGCGGAGCCGCCACACTGCCGCAAAGTGGACTTGTTCTGGGGAGAATTCTTGGAGCCAAGATGGCGGCAGCAGGGGAAGCGGGTGGCCACTGGCCTCCTGCGCGCAAAATTAAGAGCACCCGCCAGCCATGCTTGTGGGAGACGAGACGAGGGAGGTGACGCTCACCCACCAGCTGCCCACATGTGAGATTGCACACGGGAGATGGCGCACGCCCGCTGGCCACCCGCACGGGGGAATGGTGCACACCCGCTGGCTGTCACGCATGACATGATACGCGCCTGCTGGCTGCCCGCATGGGAGATGACATGTGGGAGATGGTACGCGCCCGCCGGCCACCCACACGGGGGATGTGTGCCCTGCACCCTGCAGGTTTGGGTTTCCTTGGACAGCCAGAGAAGATGATCACCGATACAATGGATTGTTGAAAGTCACTGTGAGTTGTCTACTTGATGATACTTAACAGTGGCAGCATGTCCAAGAGGACCAACATCCTAAATGCACCACATATTTTGATCTGTTGAATGCTTCTGCCAAAAGCTGTTTAGACCTGGGGGGCAGCCTGTTCACAATTCTCAGGTTCCCTTTGCCATTTATAAAGGGGGAGGGCAGTGACACCTACTTGAAATTATAGTATGGCCACTTATGGGGGGGGGGTAAAAGTGGAGGTGCTGGAATTGGAGACGCTGTCCCTGGCCACATAGTCCTTGTTCAGGAGAGGGGACCAGATTGGGGTGGGGCCAATTAGAGGGGGAGTGTACCAGCCAGCACATGGGGGGTGTTGCCCTGCTCAGGACAGGCTGTCTTCAGCCCTCGGCTTGGGGTGAGCTGCACAGCCCTCTGCCCGGGGTGGGCTCTCTTTGGCCCTCGGCTTGGGTTGAGCCATCATGGCCCTCAGGGTGAGCTCTTCAGTCCCCAGATTGTGCCATCTGACCCCTGAGTGGGGGGAAAAATGCCTAGGTATCCAGAGAATATTATCTCGGCTACTTTTCGCCACCCTCTCCCCTAGTAAACCTGAAAGCAACACCCCCGAAACCTCTTTATTTGTAACTCACAAGTTTTCTCTAGGTTTGCTCCCTTTCCTATAGGTAACCTTAACACTGAGTTTTACTTCAGACCTGACCCTGAACCCAGTGCCAGTGACAAAAAGGAAATACAACTGCCAGCTGAAGAAGCAAAGAAGGATGGAGCCTCTGGGTTCAACCAGCCTTCCCCACTGGACCCACCTGGGAAAACACTTTGCAGTCCAGAGGGGAGCAAATGACAGGAAAATATCTTCTAACAGAACAAGAAGGCAAACAGCCTTAACCCAAGATCACCAGTAAGGTGATAAAGTATCCTCCCTTTCCCCTTTCACATCAATGCTCCTGTTCAGCATGAAGAAGCCAGAGAGCCTGCATCCAGTTCCCAAATCAATAAGACCGTTGGTTTAAATACCATTGGAAAATGCTTATCATTCCCCTATAGCATCTGGTCCCCACTGGATCCTTTTCATTTCCATCACCTGCTCCCCCCACCAACCAATTTCTTCAGCTCTGCAACTGCATCCCTGCCCATCCTTGCCCTTCTGCCCCCAACCCTCGCCTCCTTGTACCCCCAATATGTTTTTCTCAATAAAAAAAAAAAAAAGAGTCACTACTCTTACACCCACTGTACTTTGTAATTCCAATCCCCTAGTCATTAGGAGCTCCTAACCTTCCTCTAGGGAATTCTGGTAGCCTAGTGGTAAAAAGCTGCACTGCAATCCCAAACACATGTAGTTCAAATCCACCAGCTGCTCCACGGGGGAAAAAGGGACAATCTTCTATTAAATTTACTGCCTCTGAAAACCCACTGGAAGGTCAGCTATGGGTCAGTTCTGATTCAACAACAGACAACAACAACAACAATCCAATTTCTAATGCTCCTTTCCCATCGTTCTCCATGGGAGCAGTTCACAGTGCAAAATTCCCTAAAGACTCCAAAGAGACTTTAAAAGAAGGTATTGATTTAGCTAATCATAACTGTCATTCCACTGACAATTTTCAATCATCTGTGTTTCCTTCAAACTTAATCTTCTCTGCTCCTAAGTTTGTACACCTGAGAAGCTGATCTCTTTCTCTTTTTGGTCTTTGGCATGATCCAGGACCCTTGGCCTCTTTTCTCACTTAAGTAGATTTCTTCCCAGGTCTATGCATGACCTATTTCGAACACAACCTTTTATTACCTGGATTCACATGTTTTTCTTTTTAATTAGTTTCAGATCATTCATACACATTGTGTTACATTCATATACATTGCGTTTTATAAAATTATTGTTGTTGCTGTTGTTAAGTGCCATTGAGTCATTGATGACTCATAGTGACCCTACGAACGAAAGACCTGAGCGCTTGTGTAACTTTCATTATTTCTGCACATTCATAGAGTTTCCGGAGGCAAGCTACTTCAGAAGTGGATGCCACTCCTGCTTGAAAACTTTTAATTGGAGAGCTCCACCAAACACTGTAATTACTATTTATATATTCCTATATCACCCCATCTTTTAATGTCTCCATTGAATCTTTCCTGTATCTTCACTCACACCCCTATTTACCCATTAATTTCTGTTATACTAATGATTTCCCCCCTTTCCTTTTTTCTGCCCCATTTCCTCCCCTTTCCCTTTGGTGCACTTACACAGATCTTTCTTAATTATCCTATTTTCACAATAGTGGTCTTCTGCAGTATTTGTCCTTATGTGACTGAGTTCTTGACTGGTAACTCTAGAAAATCATTCTTCCTCCTCTTCATCTCCAAAGCTGTCATCCTGGCTGCCTGGGCTGCACATGGGTAAACCTTGGATTCTATTTTCTTCTCTAATGCTTTAGTTTCAGGCAAAACCACAGAGAAAGATTTCCCACAGTAAGCTCACTTCAAATGTACACACTCAGCTGAGCCCATTAGGAGAAGACTTGGTTCTGGGGAAATAAACAAACTTGATTAGAACTCACTTACATGCCGTGAATGAATGTCTTTCTACACCTGTACATTGGACATTGGATGTCTTTGGAGATAGCTGTCTTTACTTCACATTCTGTTTTATTACTGGCAAATTATTTGTTTGGTTCATTTGACTTTTTTCCTTCAGCCCACTCTGGCATCCATTGTTCGTGTTGGTCAGTCAGTATATAATAGGAAGCAGAAAATGTTTTTATAAACTGGAAACTTTAAAATATGCAACCCATTTAGTATGGAAACTTGCCTGGGGATAGGGACCTGACTTTCTGGTGACCTGGTTAAAGTCATTGGACATTCATAGCATCATGAATTTAGACATTTATCTGCAGAGGTTATCTTCTGGGCTTATTCCAGAAAAGAAAGCATTAACCATGCCAAAACAAGAATACTAGTTCCTCCTCTCCCAGAGTTTTAGAAAAACTCAAAACTCATTGCTTTTGAGTCAGAACTGTCTCATAGCTGACCTTCTACTGGGTTTTCAGAGGCTGTAAATTGCAAGGGAAGAAATTGCCTATATTCCTCCTACAGTGCAGCTGTTGAATTTGAGCCTCCTGTTTTTAGGTTGATAGTGAAAGTCCCTACTGATGAGGGCACCAGAGCTCCCTGAACTCGAGAAATGAAATGTTAGTCTGCTCTGCTGTACTGCATTGTTATTGCTGCTGTCAAGTCCACTAGCACTCGTAGTGATCCTATGTGCAACAAATTCTGCCCTACCATGTGCCATCCTCATAATCTCTCACATATTCAGGCCCATTGTTGCTGTCATCAGATCAATCTGTCTCATTGTAGATCTTCCTCTTTTTAACTTTCCATCTACTTATCCCATGACATTGTCCCTTTCTAAGAACTGGTGCCTTCTAATCACATGCCAAAAGTATATGAACTTTCACCATCTTTACCTCTAAGGAACAGCCTGATTGCATGTCTTCCAAGATAGATGTGCTTATTCTTTGGACAGTCCATAATTTATTCAGTGCTCTTCACTGACAACACAAACTAAAGGTATTAATTCTTCTTTGGTCTTCCTTATTCACTGTCCAGCTTTTGAATGCATAAAAGCTCAATCTTTTCTTCGTTTATCATGAGATTACTTCTTGGTGCAATTTTGAGAATTGTATGTTGCATTAGGATCCAGGAAAATGAAGATATTCTTGCACCTGTTTATTCAGCCTTAGAACTTGAAGTAGTCTTCTTGATAAAAAAAAAACCAAAAAAACCCAACCTTGAAATCCATTCAGAGCAAATGATGTAATTTTCAAAACAAGGTAATGAATAGGTGAGCCTAGAATGAAGAACTGACTCTTTCTTGAGTCTTCAACTACCAGAACAAGAATTTAACACACAGAATTTAACCTAAAACTCTGGTCCATATCAAGAGTGTTAAGGAAGTCCTTATTTGCATCACTCAGTGACCCAGGTTTTACCATTGTCTTTATTCCTCTTGGATTTGCTGTAACTACTTATTTGTTTCCTAAAACAAACTACAAGATTACTCTCATGGTTTTCTTGACTTCTAAAGGCATTTAAGAATTCACCAATAGTCTATTACCCATGTACAAGTTCAAATTGAAGCTGAAGAAAATGAGAATAATTCCTAAGAAGCAAAATACAACCTTGCATTTATTACACCTGAATTTAAAAACCATCTCAAGAACAGATTTGATGTCTTGAATGCCTATTACCAAAGATCCTTATGCATGCAACACTAATGACCATATAGGAAATAGTATCTCATTGTAGCTGGTTTGTATCTTAGTAGAAGATCAGCAGAAAAAGGGAAGACTTTCAACAAGATACATTAAACACCGTGGCTATAACAAGAGGCTCAAGTACAGAAGCGATTTTGAGAATGATGCCAAACTGGGCAGTGTTTCATTCTGTTTTGCACAGAATTGAAATGACTCAATGTCACCTAATGACAAAAAGTGGTTGATGGTTGCTTGCATTTCTTATTGGCTGCTTGAATATTTTCTTTTATGAAAGGTCTGTTAATATCCCTTGCCCATTTTTAAACATTGGATTATTTTCTGTCTTTTGTTAATGTATTTAGGATTTTCTATCCATTTTAGAGATTAGACCCTTGCTGAATATGTGCTTGTCAAATTTTTTTCTAGGATGTGTGAAAATTTTTACTCTTTTAGAGAAATCTTTCGACAAACATAAATATTTTATTTTTTAAGAAGTTCTGCTTGTCTGGGTCAATAATCAATATAATGATAGATGGGGAGAAGATTAAAGAGTTTTGTTTTATTGTATCCTGTGGTAGCAAAAATCCAAGATGCACTGAATTAGGCAAATCTGCCGTATACTGGGATTAAAGGGCCTCTTCTTTGTATTAAAGGACAAGGATGTCAATATAAAGACTGAAATGCACTTGACCATGATATTTTCAATTGCTTCATATGAATGTGAAAGTTGGAATAGGGAAGATTGGAGAAGAACTGATGCCTGTAAATCATGGTATTGGCTAAGAGTACTGTCCTAGTGGTAAGAATCTGTTCTGCAATCTCCAGGGCTCATGGTTTGAATCCACAATTGTTCCACAGGAGAAAGATGAGCAGTCTCCTCCCATGCTATTTACTGCCTCTGAAAACCCACTGGGCAATCAGCTATGGATCAGTTACAACTCAATAGTAAACAACAACAGTGAGTATATGAAAAATACTCAAAAGAACAAACAACCCTATCTCTGGAAGGGTGCAACCAGGGTGTCCCTTAGAGGAGCCCTCTGAGTATGTTATCAGGAGAAGCCAGACATGGAAAAAGACCTCATGCTTGGAAGATTAGAGGGTCAGAAGAAGAAAAGAAGACCTTTAGTGAAATGACTGACACAGTGACTGCAGCAATGGACTGGCATACAGCAGAGACTGTGAGGATGGCACAGAGTAGAGCAAAGGTCCAGTCTGTTCTTCACAGAGTAACTATGAGTCTCAATGGCCCCTGACAAATTTTCTAGCTTATTTTCTGCTGCGTGTATACATTTAGTTATGCTATTTAGCCATAAGTTAGGATCCCAAAGTTTGTCCTTATTTTTACCTATGATAGTTTTAAGCTTTACGTGTAGGTCTTTGATTCATTTTGTTAGGTTTTGTATACAATGTAAGCTGGTGATTGTGTTTCATTTTGCTGCAAATGAATATCAAGTGTTGCCAGTATCATTTAATAAACAGATACCTTTACCTTCTCCAGTTAAAAGATTTGGACCTTTTATTGAAGATCCAGTGTATATAGGTGGAAAAATTTACTTCTGGTTTCCAATGATGGACCACTGGTATATGTGTCCATCATTGAACCATTACCAAGATATTTTGATTACTATAGCTATATGTTCTGAGACTTAGACATGAATTCTGCTACCTTTTTATTCCTCTCCAGTAATGTTTTGCTCATCCAGAGTCTCCTTCCTTTCCATACAAAGTTGGTACTTAGCACTAAATCAGATAATGTTCTGTTGCTAGTCAAGAGATTTTCTAGTGCTAATCTATTTATGAGTAGATGGAACATCCTGCTCCTTAGTCTGTCAGCTCTCCTGAAATCTGTCCACCATGGGTGATCTTGGAGAATTTGAAATACCAGTGTCATAACTTCCAGTACCATAGCAATATGCAAGCCATCACAGTATGCTAAACTGACTGACAGATGGTGATTCACTATATATATTGTTTTGTAACATTGAGTCAGAACTGACTCATAGCTGTCTCTTCAGCAGGCTTTCAGAGGCAGCAAATGGCACAAGAGGGGATTGCCCACATCTTTTTTTTTCCTATGGAACACCTGATAGATTAAAACTAAATACCTTTGGTTTGGTAGTACAACTACTTACCATGAAGCCACTATATAAAATTTGCCGCACATGCAGATACTTGCATTGACATATCATCGGCCAAATCTATGCTGAGAATTTTTATAAAGAATGAATATTGGACTTCAAATGACTTTTCTGAATCTATTGAAATAATCATGCAAATTTTGTCTTCTCTTTATTTGATGGATTACATTGGTTGGTTGGTTAGTTGGTTGTTTTTTATATTGACTTGTCCTTGCATACCCGGTATGAATCTCATTTGCTTATGATATATTATTATTATTTGATAAACAATTGAATTCTCTTAGATAGGATTTCATTGAGTGTTTTTTAAGGTGTCATCCTTAGTGTGTTGCACTAAGTAAAAGTTATGTGTCTCTGGCAGATTGATTCTCCTGGTGACTCTGCAGAAGAACGATGGGCAATCAGCTCCCATTAAATGTACAGCTTTGGAAACCCAGTGGAGGGTCCCTATGAGTCAGTTTAAACTTGAAGTCAGTGAGTGTGAATTTTGAGCTTTACCAGAAAGAAACAAAACACCTGAAAAGTGATGGGGATAGAGGAGAAAGCCCAAACAAAACAATAAGAGGAAAACAGGAGGGACCTTGGGGCAGGAGTAGAGCACCTAGCTGGCACTCTTGCTACCGTGCTAGTGATCAAAGCAGGATGTTTGATCTAGGACAGTATGTCTGTTATTCCAAGAGAAGGCTTAGGGTTAGGATAGCTTGTCAGTGCAGAATATATACTAATCTAAGTGTTGCTGAGGATCCAAAATATGTAACAGACCACAGATGACACCTCTTCTAGTCCAGAGGACTCAGAGGTGGGCATCTATCTTGGGATGGAGTTTCTGCTGGTCTCAGAGTTTCCTAGAGTAGCCCACATGACCAGACGATGAAAGTTGGCAGTGTACTCAGAGATGGCACACTCTGCTTGTGTTGAAGTCACTGCCAGGCTGAGATGTCAAGGATAGTGCCTTCCACTGAGGGTGGACTGCTCCAAATGTGAATGTGGCGTATGCTGAGCATAGAATCTACAAGGATTCAGTGGCAGAAATCCTAGTCAGAGGTGGTGTGCCTACCATTGTGGATGCTGGCTGCAGGTCAAGTATGGCGCAGGCACAGGGTAGAGTGAATCTCTGAACATGGTGATATGTGCACACTCCTAACACCAATTACAAATTAGCACAACCCTGGCCTTAGACAGAGCTAGGACAGGGTCAAGGGAGCATTTCAAGCCACTCAATTTGTGACATTCACTGCCCTGTTCCCTGAGTGGATGTGGGAAACAAGGAAAGTGCACATTTGTTGTCATCAGCCAGTAGCTTTGATGGAAACCTCTGCGGTCCTGGGTCCCTGTGCCAATCAGCAAGCCAGCTGCTAATACTCAAAATGCTCATGCCACCATGTTTTCAGTTTGCTGCTCTATCTGTCCCGTTATTCAATATTTACATTCAATTTCTTCCTTAGCTCAATGTTGGGATCTTTATCTTTTCCTTTGAAACTCATATTTCAGGATTATCTTTGGTTTTCCATCTTTTGGTTTGAAGTTGTCATTGATTTAAAATTAATGTGCAAATATTGTATAAAACCATTACTTTAGAATGAGTATAAGGATCCAAGGAGGGAGAGTGGAAACAGAGGGATGAGGATGTGCAGGGGGAGGGAGGGAGTAACCATGGGATTGTACAATTTGATGTGGGGAAGGAGGTGAGGGAAATTGGAAGGATCTGTTCTGGGGAAAAAATGTATTTTAATTTTGTAAATAAACTAGTATAATAAAAAGAAGAATAAACAAAAAAAA
The DNA here is from genome assembly GCF_000299155.1 of Elephantulus edwardii. NCBI lineage: Eukaryota > Metazoa > Chordata > Mammalia > Macroscelidea > Macroscelididae > Elephantulus > Elephantulus edwardii. Next base: position 3,331,714 of record NW_006399846.1, on the reverse strand, counting down.
CAAAGAAACAATAACAAAAAGATTGATATCTCTGTCTCCTTGTTTCTATTTTTATTATTTTACTTTTGAGAGCTTTTTTTCTGTGTTGGTACCTGGTTGAGACTAAACTGTACAGGAATTGGCCATCCGCTATCACATCATAGGTCCAGTGTTGGGGTAGATGTGACACTAGGTGAGAGGCCATGGTTGTGTTTGTGGTGGTGTGTTAACCATGATGTGGAAGTATGCTCACTGCGTACCAAATACATGGTGTGATTGATGTCCTAGGAGTCTGGAGTGCTCCCGCCTTTACTGTGATTGTGTTTAGTATTTGCACCACTCAGGGACGTCATTCAACTCTGACTCTTCGTGGCCTGACGCACAACAGAACTAAACACTGCCTGATCCTGCACCATTCTCACAGTCTCTGCTGTGCTTAAACCCATTGCTACAGCACCCTGCCAATCCATCTCTTTGAGGATCTTCCGTTTTTTCATTGACTTTCTACTTTACTAAGTATGGTGTCCATGGAATTTGCAATAACATGCCCAGAGTATGTAAGATAAAGTCTCACAATTCTTGCTTCTAACGAGCATTCTGGCTTAGGATTCTCATCTACAAAGTTGTTTCATCTGCAAGTACAGATAGTTTGATTTTTTTTTTCATTTACATCTTGTGTCCTTTATTTCTTTTTCTTCTCTGATTTACCTAGGTAGAACCTCTCCTATAACAATGAGTATAAAGATTAGAGTGACATCCTTGTCTTCTTGCTGGCATTAGGAGGAAAACACACAACCACACAAGTTTCACCATTAAGTATTATATTAATTGAGATTTTTACATGTTCTTTATCAGTTTGAGGATGTTCTCTTTTATTCTTCACAGTTACGTGGGTTTTGTCCCCCCCCCCATGAAAGGATGTTGAATTTGTAATAATGGGTTTTTTTCCATTTCTTAAGGTAATTACACATTTTCTCCCTTATATTCTATCAATATGGTATATTATCTTGATTTCTTTCATACATTAAACCGAACTTCTGTTTTCATTCTTTGGATAAGCCTCATTTGGTCATAATAAACTATTATTTTGTATCTTACTGGATTCAGTGAACTAGTAACTTGGTGAAGATTTTTTGCATTTATGTACATAAGAAGCATTTCTATTGCATATTCTCATGATGTTTGCTTATAGTATGGGAGTTACAGAATGTGTGGGAAAGTATTTCCTCTTCTATTTTCTGTAGTTTTTATAAAGAATTGGTGTTGATTCCTAAAGACCTTTGGTAGAATTCACCAATGAACTCATCTGAGCTTTGGATTTTCTTTGTGGAAATGGTTTTGATTATTCATGGAATCTTTTTATTTATTACAAATCTATCTGGATTTTGTTTTTCTTCTTGGAGATATCCCTGACTGCAGACATTTTCAGTACAATATATTTCCTGGTATCCAAACTGCTGGTACCAAACATATTTGTTGAGTGAGTATCCAAGTAAGACAAAGCCATTGGCAGTTTCAATCAAATGTATAGGAGAACAGAAAAGTCTGTCTGGGAGAGGATGAAACCAAGTTTTCCTTGGAGGATTTTGAATCTCCATCTCATGCCAATTGACATATTTCAGCTAACAGATGCTGCCGTGGATGTGCTCACCAAGTTGTGCACCAATTGACATATTTCAGCTAACAGATGCTGCCGTGGATGTGCTCACCAAGTTGTGCCAAGAAATCTGGAGAACAACCACTTGGCCAACTGACTGGAAGAGGTCAATATTTGTTCCCATTCCAAAGAAGGACGACGCAACTGAGTGTGGAAAATACAGAACAATATCATTGATTTCACATGCAAACAAGATTCTACTGAAGATTATCCAAAAACGACTGGAACAGCACATCAGCAGAAAACTGCCAGAAGTCCAGGCTGGGTTTAGAAGGGGTCGTGGTACTAGGGGTAGCTGATGTTAGATGGATCTTAGCTGAAAGCGGAGAATACCAGAAGAATGTCTATCTGTGTTTCATTGATCATGCAAAGGCATTTGACTGTGTGGATCATAGCAAACTGTGGCTGACTCTGAGAAGAATGGGAATCCCAGAACATTTAATCGTGCTAATGCGAAACCTATACTTGGACCAAGAGGCAGTAGTCAGAACAGAGCAGGGCAACACTGCTTGGTTCAAAATTGGGAAGGGTGTACACCAGGGATGTGTCCTGTCTCCACACCTTTTCAACCTGTATGCAGAGCAGATTATCTGAGAGGCTGGGCTCTATGAGGAGAAGCATGGCGTTAGGATTGGTGGACGGTCTATCAGCAATCTGCGTTATGCAGATGACAAAACCTTGCTCACTGAAACTGAGGAGGACCTCATGCACTTACTGCAAAGGGTCAAGGACTGCAGCCTTCGATATGAACTGAGGCTCAATGTCAAGAAGTCAAAAATTCTCACCACTGGACCAATCGGTAGCATCATGATGGATGGCGAAGAGATTGAGATTGTTCACAGCTTCAGTTTGCTTGGCTCCACGGTCAACACTCTTGGCACCAGTAGCCAGGAATTCAAAAAAACATATTGCAATGGGAAAGTCTGTGGTTAGGGACCTCTCCAAAATACTCAAGAGCAACAGTGTTTCTCTGGAGACTAAGGTCCGCCTGATACAGGCCATGGTTTTTGCAATCACTTGTTATGCATCAGAGAGTTGGACAATGACTAGGGAGGATAGAAGGAGCATTGACGCTTTTGAGCTGTGGTGCTGGAGAATAGTATTGAATGTACCATGGACTGCCAAGAAAACGAACAGATTCATCGCAGAGAGGATTAAACCAGGCTGTTCCTTGGAGGTAAGGATTCTGGGGCTTCGTCTGACATATTTTGGACATGTTATAAGGAGAGACAGGTCTTTAGAGAGGGACATCATGCTGGGTAGAGTGGAGGGACAGCGCAGGAGGGGAAGACCCTCTATGAGGTGGATTGATTCAGTGACTGGGGCACTCGGGATGGGTGTGTCAGAGGCAATGAGATTGGCACAGGATAGAGCATGGTTTAGGGCTGTTGTACACAGGGTCACTATGAGTCGCAAACGACTTGACAGCACATAACAACAACAACAACATCTCACATACTTATAACACATGGTCAGGTGGGACCAGTCCTTAGAAAAGAACATTATGCTCACAAGGGTAAAGGAACAGCACAGGAAGGAAGACCCAGGATGAGATGGACTGACATGATAACTGGGGCAATGCGATTAGGTGTGTCAGAGTCAGTGAGAGTGGCTCAGGAAAGGGCAGGGTTCAGAGCTGTTGTACATAAGGTCACTATGAGTCTCAGGTGACTTGACATCACATAACAAGATCATTCTTACTTTTAGCAAGAAAGGCTGTATAATCTGCATACGAAAGTCTGAAATTAAGGACTGCTCTAAATTATTGAAGAGCAATGATGTCAGTTTGAGGACTAAGGTGCTTCTGATTCAGGTCATAGTATTTTTAATCCTTGTTTTGCTGCTGAGAGCTGGACAATGAGTAAGGATGACAGAAGAATTGATGCCTTTGGACTGTGATGTTGGAGAAGAGTACTGAATATCCCATACAGTGCCAAAGGAACAAATAGATAGGTCTTGGAGAAGATGCAGCCAGAGTGCTCCTTGGAGGCAAGGATGGCAAAACTTCATCTACAAAATTTGGGCATATTACCAGCAGAGGCTATTCCTTGTCGAAGGTCACCATGCTTGAAAAGATGGAGGCATGATGAAGAAGAGGAAGACCCTCAACTAGGTGAGTTGATGCAATGACTACAGAAATTGGCCCCAGTATGTCAGAGATTGTGAGGATGGCATAGGATAAGGCAGGATTCAAATTTGTTGTTCAGAGGGTCACTATGAGTTGTACTTGACTCAACATCACCTAAAAACAACAACAACTTTTCTTCCTGAATTGATTTCTTTAGTTTGTGCATTTATAATTTCCAGCTATGTTATTGACTTCATTGGCATACACCTGATTATAATAGTATTTTTATAGACCTGTTCACTTTTGTAAGGTTGGTAGTAATCTTTCATCTTTAATTTCTAATTTTTGTAACTTGAATTTTTTTTTCTTTACTCTTTTGACTTTTTTTTTGGGGGGGGGTCTAATGAAAGATAAAGGAATTCTTTTGGCCTAATGGGGAAGGAGTTGTGCTGCCAACTTAAAGGCTATTCCACAGGAGAAACAAGAACTATCTCTTCCTTTGCATTTTATAGCCTCTGAAAGCTCTCTGGAGAGACAGCTAGGAGTCAGTTCTGACTTGACAACAGAGAGTAACACTAGGTTGTATACGTGCCCTCTCTGTGGTCTAAAAAAGCCATAGTGGTGCTATGGTTAGAAGCCTTCAGTTACTAACCAAAAGGTTTTAATCATGAGAAAAACATGAGTAAGTCTACTTCCTTCCAGATAAAAGGGGTTTGGAAAAGCTCTAAACACGTCTACTCTGTCTTCCAGGGTTGCTCTAAATAGGAATCAACTTGATGGCAGTGAGTTTTGCAACTTTTCTAGGTATGTATATTGAACTGCCTACCATCCTTTGGGAAGTGAAGTATTGGAGAAGCTGTCAAAATCAGGCCAGGTGCTGCCTGTGGTACAGACCATTAATTACTCTTATGCAAATTCAAACTGAAACTGAAGAAAATGAAAACATATCTGCTATTGTTATTGTGTACCGACTAATCAGAATTGACCGATAGCTGACCTTCAGCAGGTTTTCAGAAGCTGTAAATAACATGGGCGATTTTCATCTTTCCACTGCTGGTGGATTTGAACCACATGCCTTTGGTAGTGCAGCATAGTCTTATGACTAGAACATCCTGAATTCAAAAAGTGTCTCAGGAATAGAATTGAGGCATTGAACACTAATGATTAAGGACCCTGAGTTAGTTATGGGATGAGGATGAGTTATGGGTTGGCATCCATGAAGAGAGAAAATTATCATGACAAAGAGGAAAAAGAAAAGAAAACCAAAAATATCTTAAAAGATACTCTGAAAATTGCACTACAGCATCAAGAAGTTAAAACAAAGGAAAGAGATACCAAGGTAAAAGAGAAGAACAAAAGATTTTAAAAGGCAACTTGAAAAGACAAAGCTAAATATTATGAAGAAATGTGCAAAGAGCTAGCTATAGTTGGAGAATAAAAAAGAAGTCACTTAGTATTTTCCATGATGAAAGAACTGAAAAACAAGTTCAGTCCTCAAGTTGCAATGCTAAGAAATACAATGGGCAAAAACATGAAAGGTCCAAGTAAGTATCAAAAGAAGAGGGAGGTAATATTCAAAGCACCGTAAAAGAATGAGTCCATACTGAAATATAGGCTTAAGATCCAAGGGTAATGAAGGAAGATGTTTAAGCTGAACTGAGATATTGGCAAAAAAAATAAGTCCCCAAGAATTAACATGTTTCAACTAGTAGTTGTAGCCCTGGATGTGCTTAGGAAAATTGGAGGACAGACACATATCCTATTGACTGGAAAAGTGTTGGGGAATGTTGGGGAGGGATGGAGGGCCTCTGGCCAGGACAGATCGCTTAAGCTCCAGATAAGTGCCAGCCTTCCAATGGCTATATGGGACAGAGAAAGCTCTCCTGTGTTTGGCTGTACTGGCTTGAGAAAGCTTGCCACCTGGGAAGATGGGTGCCGTAGAGCTGGGAGTAGTCCATACAAGGCTGAGATTCTCCTATCCAATCCACATGTCCCACATCCACAAGTGCACCTTATCCTGTCTTCCTGTTAACTTGCCTGTATATAAGTGCTCTGCAGACCCCAATAAAATTGAGCTGGACTCTCTGAACAACTCTCAGAGTGGTGTGTCTCCGTCGTACTTACTACCATCTGGGAGTCTCTGTTTGTTGCTGGCAAATGGACAGCTACATAGCTAGACCAAGAAGCTGTTGTCTGAACAGAGCAAGAGAACATTGCCTGGTCTAAAAGCAAGAAGGGCATGTATTAGGGATGTATATCCTCTCTCTATTATTGATTCAATCTGTAAAGACTTTATGAAGAAGAATGTGGCATCATGATAGGAAGAAGACTCATCAGCAACTTTTATTACACAGATGACACAACTTTATTAACTAAAAGTTAGGACTTGAAACTCTTGCTGCAGAAGATCAAAGACTACACCCTTCAACATGTATTACACCTCAACATTAAGAAACAAAAATCCTCACTAGTGGATTAACGAGCAACATCATGACAGGTGGAGAACAATTGAAGTTGTTGGTTATTTCATCTTACTTGGATTCACAATTAACACCATTGGTTACCAGCAGTCAAGAAGAAGAAATCAGAAAAATTAGTACACTTGGAAAGTCTGCTTTCAGGGACCTCTACAAAATACTGAGGAACAGTGATGCCATTTTAAAGAATAAAGTGCACCTAACTTGAGCTGTGACGTTTCAATTACTTGCTATACATCTGGACAATGGATAAGAATGACAAAAGAATCCTTGCCTTTGAGTTGTAGTGTTAGAAGAGAGTGCTGAATATCCCTAGGACAGCTAAAAGGAAAAATATATATGCCTTGGAAAAAGTGCAACCAGAGAGCTTCTGAGAGGCAAGGATGGAGAAGTTTTGCCCCACATATTGTAGCCACGTTGTGAGGCTATTCCTTGGAAAGGGACATTATGCTTGGAAAGGTGGAGGGTCAGCAAAAGAGAGGAAGATTCTTAAACAGATGGATTGACACGATGAATGCAGCAATGAACTTAACTCTGTCAGAAATGATGAGGTTGGCAGAGGATGGGACAAGTTTCAGATCTGTTGATTATAGTTTGGGTTTGAGTTGCATTCAACTTAACAGCATCTGACAAAAATATGTTTGAGTGTGAGTGTATGTGTATACAGGTCTATTCTTGTATGACTTCCCTAACCTATTTCATTTTCATCTTATCTATCTACTCACAAATTATTGTTAGTTATGATACTGTTGTAGGACTGCATGAACTATTTAATTTACCAAAGCTGCCCACTACCTCTCATTGTCTGCTTTGGTTCTATTTTGCTAACTCTTCACCACAATTAATTCTTATCTACTATCTATGTATTTCTTCTCCCTCCCTCGCTTTCCTACCCCTGGTAAATATCAACAAATGTTAATGGTTATATGTCAAATCAATTCTTGAGTTTTAAAAATAGTTCTTTCATACACCATTTATCCTTTGATGTTTGAATTATTTCACTGAAAATAATCTCTTACAAATTCATATGTTGTGAAATGTTTCATATTTTACTACCATTCTTTATAATTGTGTAATGTTACATTGTACATATTTAACGTTGGTGGTTTACCTATTCATTTGTTAATGTAAATTTGTTTCCTTTTTTTTTCTATTGTGAATAATGCTGCAGTGAGTGTATGCCTATACCTACTTTTGTCACCATCATATGTCTCCAGGGAGAGAGAGAGACATTTAGGAGTAGAATTGTTGAGTCATATGTTGTTGTTGTTATGTGCCATCGAGTCGTTTCCGACTCATAGC
>NW_006399846.1:3314892-3322817 GCF_000299155.1 Elephantulus edwardii | reverse complement strand
TGGGTACCCATTACCACGACTGGCACATCACTGTCACAGTCTTCAGCATCACAGCAATCACGAGTTACCTCTGTACAGCAATGCACAGACCAGTGCTATACCACCTAGAAGAATGTTTGACAGGAAAACAATTTGAACCTGGCCTGAGAGGCGCAGATTAAAATCACCCACCTTCGGCTTGGTTCAATCTGTGTGCTGAGCAAATTATTCTTGAAGCTGACATGATGGAGAAAAATATGGGATCAAGATTGGAGGAAGACTCATCAATCAACAGTCTATGTTATTCAGGTAACAGTACTTTAAAGTGAAGAGGACCTGAAGAGATTGCTGCAGAAAAACAAAGACTACAGCCTTTAAAATGGATTACATCCCAATATAGAAAACAAAGGTCCATACCACTGGGCCAATGCTACATGCCCCAAGAATATGAGACAGAGCTTCAAAACCCTTGCCTCCAAAGAGCAGCTTGGTTTCATTTTCTCAAGGACAGACCTATTAGTTCTCTTAGAAGTTCATGGTATGTTCAATACTTTTCTCCAGCACCATAACTCTAAGACATCGATTCTTCTTCTGTCTTCCTTGGTAATTATCCAATTCTCTGATGCATAGCAAGTAATTGCAAAGATCATGGCCTAGATCAGGCTCACCTTACTCTCCAGATTGATATCATTGCTCTTTGTCACTCAGCAAATGTCCCTAACAGCAGGTTTTCCTAATGCAATTATTTGTTTTTTAAATTTCCTGACTGCTGGTGCCAAGAATGGTGATTGTGGAATCAAGCAAGCTGCAATTGTTAGCAATCTCAATCTCTTCTCCGTCTCATCTATAACAATACTGTCAATAGGTCCAGTGATCAGAATCTTTGTTTTCTTGATGTTGAGCTTCAATCTGAATTGAAAACTACAGTCTTTGGCCCTCTGAAGCAAATGCCTCAGAGCCTCCTCAGTTTCAGCAAGTAAGGTTATGTCAGCTGCATAACACAAGTTGTTGATGAGTCTCCCTCCAATCCTGGTACCATGTTACTCCTCATAAAGTCCAGCCTCCCAAATGATCTGTTCCTCAGATGGATTGAAAAGGTATGTATACAAGATGCATCTATGATTCACTCCTTTTCAAATTTTTAACAATGCAGTGTTTCCTTGCTCTGTTCTGATGACTGCCTCCTAGTCCAAGTATAGGTTTCACATAAGCACAATCAGGTGTTCTGGGATTCCCATTCTCCTAAATGTTAGCTGCAATTTGTTGTGATCCACACAGTCAAATACTTTTGCATGATCAATGAAACACAGATAGACATTCCTCTGGTACTCTCTGCTTTCAGTCAAGATCCATCTAATGTTGGCTATGATGCTCCTACTGTCATGGCTTCTTCTAAACCCAGCTTGTATTTCTGTTAGTTTTATGTCGATGTACTTGTACCAGTTGCTTCTGGATAATCTTCAGCAGGATTTTGCTTGTGTGAAATATTAGTGCTATCATTCTATAATTTCCACTCTCTGTTGGATCACTTTTTTTTTTTTTTAATGGGAATAAATGTGGATCTTTTCAAGTCATCTGGCCAGGTGGTGGTCCTCAGATTTCTTGACACAACTTGGTGAGCATGACTAGGGCTGCATTTATTTGTTGAAATATGTCAGTTGGTATTCCATCAATTCCTGGGGTCTTTAATTTTTTCATTTTTTTTCAGAGCAACTTGAACTTCCTCCTTCATCACTATTGCCTCTTGAACATAAGTTGTTTCATTAATTACTTCCATGTTAGCCAGTTCTTTTTAGTACAATGACTCTGTTTACTCCTTCCATCTTCTTTTGATGTTTCCTGGATCATTCAATACTGTGCCCATAGCATCCTTAAGTATTGCAACTCGAGGCTTGAATTTCTTCTACATTTCCTTCAGCTTAAGAAATGCTGAGTGAGTTCAACACTTTTGAATTTCCAACTCTAGCTCTTTGCACATGTCATTATTAATGCTTTTCTTTGTCTTTTCAAGCTGCATAACAATGTTTAATTTTTAGGAAATAAGTTACCAAATTGATTTTCTATTGTTTTTGCAATATTGCCTATGTTTGATTTTTTTTGTCCTATATTAGACCTGATAGCATTATTCTTACCTTTTGTTCTATAGTTTTAATTATTGTATTTAGATCTTTGATAAATTTCGAGTTACTTTTTGTGTATAGAATGAGATATGAATATTGTTTCATTTTTTTCTGCAAAAGGATATAGTTTGCCAGTACCATTTGTTAAAAAGACTAACTCTCCTCATTTAAGACACTTGACCCTTTGTTGAAGATCAGCTGCTATTAGATGATTGGATTTACTCCTGATTTCTCAGTTATGCTCCATTGGTCTATGTTACTGTTGTTGCACTATTACTGGGCTATTTTGACTACTGCAGCTCTGTATTATGTTCTGAGATTGGGAGGTGAGGATTGATCTACGATTATATGAGTTGTGTCTTTGCTTGTGTTTGGTAACAAGGTCACACTACTTTCAAGCAATGCATTTGTATGTATCCTTTTCTTTTCTGTGTTCTGGAAATTTTTGAATGGGATTGGTGTCAGTTCTCTAAATATGTGGCAGCATTCTCTAGTTAAGGTATTGTTGTTGGAAGCATTGTTCTCCCTGACCTCTTCCATTTTTTCTTTTGTTATGTGTCTGTTCAAATTTACTTCCACAGTTTGTGTTCACTAAGGCACATCATGTATTTCTAGATAGTTTTCTATTTCTTTTAGGTTTTCAGTATTTAATATTTTTTGTAACTTCCTATTAGAATCTTTCTCATTTCAGATGATTCTGTTGCAAAGTCTGTATCATTTCTTATTTGTAGCATCCTATCAATCTTGTCAGTTTTTTCCAGTAGTTTCCTACTTTTATTTATCTTTTCTAATAACAAATTTTTAGCCTTATGTATTTAACTGATTTTCTGTTGGCAGTTATGGGCCTATTTTATTGTTCTTTCCTTTTAGTACCATTTATAGGATTAAAGAATTCTTTCAGCCCTTTTGTTTATTTCTTTGTTTGTTTTTATGATATGTTCATGTATTGCTATTAAACGACCTGTGTACTGTTTTTGCTGTGTCAAAGAGGTTTTGGTATGCTGTTATTTCATTCTCTTTTAATGAAAAGAATTTTAAAATTTTGTCTATTAGACAACTTTGTCTGTTTGATTTTCGTAAAAGATGAAAATCCCTGTTACTGGAAAATATGCTGGTCAGCAGATTTTCTAGAGAGTCACTAGGCACTCTGTGTGGCTGTGGCCATGAGATCAAGTTCAGCTGAGCGTAAACAGGGCAAAAATGCAGAAGTGAGTTCAGGTTGTCTGTCAGGTAGTGGCATATTGCTTATTCCTTCTGTTTCAACATAGGGAATTTTTCTCTAGTTCTTCTGGGATGCTTCTACAATCAGCCCCTCAGATGGAGTTGATGTGGAGAATCTTTGGTGGTAATACATCATTTATTGTGTACTGTGTAACAAGATCCTATGGTTTGATCCCTTTGTCTGGTAGATAGCTTTACTTCTTGCTTGGGAAGATCAGCTCTCAGTCATGAGTAGAGTTTCAGTGAATGCATCAGAAACTGATTCAAACTGGTTTCATTTCAAACCAGGTTTTCCTAAGTTAATCTATAAGAGTACAACGTATTAATGCAGAGGAAGGTTAGCAACTTCTTGACGTTAGAATGATGTTAAACTCTGATAGCAGAGTTTCAGGAAATTGCAGGATATTGAAAGTGATGAAGGAGTGAAGTTCCCAGTGTGGGTTTATACAAAGGATTCTAGGAACTGCAAGGACATGTATATTACCCCCCTGAGAGATTTCATCCTTCTCATTCTTAAAATGAAATGGAGGCAAGTCACATCTATTTTTTAAATTTTTTTTAATTTTATTTTATCCTTTTTGGTGTGTGTACCGTAAAATTGGATATAACCAGTATAGAAGGAAATTGCCCTTCCTTCTCCAGCACAGTACCTGGTAGACTCGAACCGTGTACCTCTTGCAGTGCAGCTTCTTGCCAGTAGGCCACCAGAGCTCCCTAAGTCACGTATTCTACAGCTACTTTTTGCTGAAATGGGCATTGACATACTATTATGCATAGAGTCGCTATGAGTCATTGTCAATTCCACGGCACATAACAACAACAACTACTGCTTAGGGAATGCAATTTTCTCACAACTTAAATCTTTTTACTTTTCAAAAGAGTCTCCAATTATCATTATCTATTATGGTCACCAGGAGTTAACCAATGTTCTTTAAGCTAGATATAATTGAGTTCCCATATATTTTAATTATTTGTTCTTCTGTTATTTTTTTAATTTTACTTGTTCTGTTGATTCATTCTTGTGAATTTGAGGACTTGTCTGCTGCTATTTTGTTTCCTCCTGAAATACATCCCTTAGGATTATGTATAGGATTGGTTTTCAAGCAATGAATAGTCTCCATTTCTATTTATCTTGGAAAGTTTTAATTCCTCTTTAGTATTTGCTAATTTTTCTTGGTTGATAGTTTTTCTTTCAGAACTTTGGATATATCATTCTATTGGCTGTTAGGCTCCAGGTTTTAGAATGAAAAGTCAACTGCTTACCATATCAAAAACATTTTGTTCATGCAGAATCATGCTTCTTTATGTTTTCCATGAACCACCCTTCATCATTTAACAATGTAGCCTTAATAGATCTGGCCATTGATGCATTTGAGGTTATGTTACTCAGAGCTTGTTATGATCCCTATGTACATAATTCCCCCCACACACACACACTACATTTTGGGCTATTATTTCTTTAAATATTCCTTATCTCACTTTGCTTCTCAGATTTCCTTCAGAAAGCCCAACATCCTTATGTGAATATACTTACTGTGTTCTATAGGTTTCTGGCTCTCTGTACATCTTTGTCTAAATCATATCTATTTGTGTTTAATTGACAATGCAATGGAATTTGACTATGTGCATCATAACAAACTATGACTAACATAATTTGTTAAGAAAATGTGAATCCCAGAACACTTAATTGTGCTCATATGAAACCTCTACCTAGATCAAGAAGTTACTATTCAAATAATACAACGGAATACTTTATGGTTTAAAATCAGGAAAGATGTGTATCAGGATTGTATCCTTTCTCCATTCCTATTCAATCTGTACACTGAGCACATCATTTAAGAAGCTAGACTCTATGAAGAAGAATGTGAGAATGTAACGTTTAGAATGCGGATGGCACAACCTTGCTTGCTGAAAGTAAGAAGACTTGGAATGCTTTCTGCAGAAGATTAAAGACTATGAAATTCCATATAAGTAATATCTCAACATCAAAAGAACAGGAATCCTTACCACTGGATCAATAAGCAACATCATGATAGAAAAGATTAAAACTGCCAACAATTTCATCTGATGTGGATCCTACAGTGCTAGCTTAAAAGTTGGCTTTTCTAGCCATTATGTTGCCCCCCTCTCATTTTCCAGCTGTCTTAACTGTAGACACTTGGTTTTGCAAATCATCAACAACTGTGGGAAAGGCTAAGAGATAGAGTGCTTCTCACACTGGACAGCAAAGCTTGAAGGAAACTGGAACAAGACACTAGTGAGAGTGAGACCCTGGTGAGAGCAAGACCCTGGTGGTCAGACTCTGGTGATGGTAGTGGAGAGACAATAGCATTGCTGTGTAGAAACTATGGCATTGCTGTGAAGAAACTGTGGCCAGGTGTAACCAGAGGAACCCTGGGATAAAGGCCTCAGTTAATGGTTTTGATGTGCTTGCCGGATGATTGAAGGAGAAGCTGACTTATAACTACTCTGATAAAAACCTTGCTGAATAATTGATGAAGCCAGAGGCTTCTTGAATTTATGTTGCTGAACTGAAAATAGAAGTTTCACTCATTAAAAATTGTGTTTTGCTATTCATTAGTAAAATTCTGTATGTGTAATAAATTTTTATACCCAAAAAAAAAATTTAAAAAAACTGTGTTTTGCTATTAATTTGGCTTGAGATTTTTGGACTAAACCTGGACTTGCATTGTGAGATAGTCTTTGCTTTTCCTACTTCCCAATCTATTTCTTTAATAAACCTCACTCTTGATACCACAACTGTGAGTAAAGTCTGTGAGTCAACAATGAATATCAAACCTATCAGTTGGTGGAAATGTGTGCAGGACCATGGAAAGTGATATGTCTGACCTAACATCTATCTGTTTGCTGCTAGGTATTACTGATGGGGGGAGTTCCCCTTTATAAAGCTGGTGGAAGTAAGACTCAGCCCCACCATCTCCCGTTGCATCTACTCCTTTTGCAGATCCACAGTCAATATACTTGGTACCAGCAGTCAGGAGACAAGGAGATGTATTGCTCTGGGTAATACCAAAGTCAGGTATCTCTCTAAAATACTGAAGAGCAATGATGTCAGGTTAACAATTGAGGTAGACTTGATTCAGGCGGTGATCTCTTAGATCACTTGTTATGCTGCTGAGAACTGAATAATGAATAAAATTGATAGAAGAAGAACTGATGCCTTTGAATTGTGATGTTGGAGAAGAGTACTAAGTATCCCATAGACTGCCAGAGGAACAAAGAGTTATGTCTTGGGGAAAAGTGCAGCCAAAATGCATCTTGGTGGTAAGGATGGTGAAGCTTCATCTCATATACTTGGGCATGTTGCTAGAGGAGGCTATTCCTTGGAAAGGGACATCATGCTTGAAAAGGCAGAGGATCAGTGAAAACTGGAAAGATCTTCAGAGATATGGATTGACATAGTATATTGACTGCCACAATGAGTTCAGGAGTTTCAGGGATATGAAGATGGCATAAGATAGGACAGATTTCAGATCTGTTGTTAATAGTATCTCTGAGTTATCCAACTGCAAGTAACAACAACAAAAACAATTATATTTTTTTCTAATCCTAATGCAGGGTCAGGTAATGTTGCTTTGTTTGTGTTTTTATTTTGGTTTTGTTTTTGTTTTTTTTTTAAATAATCAAGGTCAAGAGGAGCTCTCGTGGCCTAACGGTAAGAAGCTTAGCAGCAATCCCAAAGGCTAGCTGTTCTAATACACCAGGAGCTCCATGAAAGGAGGATGGATTTCCTCTTGTGTAATTTACCATTTCTGAATACCCATTGGAGGGTCAGCTGTGTGTTAGTTCCAATTTGATGACACACAACAACAAATTTGAGCTAAGTCTGAGTGGAATCGATGTCGATTAATAATTACCATAACCTTTACATTTCTATTCTATGTACCCAATGACATTCATTCCCAGTATGTCACCATTTCTGAGCATACCTGGGATTTTTAAATGTTGCTGAGATTTCATATAGAAAGAGATGTTTCTGTAAAACAATATTCTGATAATTTCAAATCAGAAACTCTGGGATTCTGAAGGGCTAAGGACAGGTTAAATCTCTGGTTTCTTCTGGGAAAGTTTACGGAAAATGTGCCTTGAGTTTCTCTCTTTAGAACTTCCATCTGCAGTTGATTCCTGTTAGGGAATCAAATGTGTAGGTTTCATTAGAAGAAAATTTCCCATGTAGTTACAGGACAACAAAACCATATTAACTCAACCCTTCACCGCTAATGAGCAAATACACTCAGTTCTTCTCACTGGTCTTAAGCTTTTCCTCTGTGGTGTAACCTAACAGTCAGCATCAACAAAATGTAAACCACATGGAAGAGAATGTACTCCAGAAGTCAGCGACACATTTTTTGGGATCTTTCCTGTACAGAAACTTGCATAGCCAACCGTTTTTTCCATAGTTGACTTGCTTTTTTTTGCCAAGTGCTTATGCCTGTATCAAAGTTGAACCCTCACAATAGCTTTAGGAAGTAAATAATACTGTATCTGTTGTTGTTGTTGTTATGTGCCGTCGAGTCGTTTGCGACTCATAGCGACCCTATGTACAACAGCCCTAAACCCTGGTCTATCCTGTGCCAATCGCAT
>NW_006399846.1:3310757-3314655 GCF_000299155.1 Elephantulus edwardii | reverse complement strand
TCAAAGGCATCAATTCTCCTTCTATCCTCCCTATTCATTGTCTAACTCTCTGATGCATAACAAGTGATTGCAAAGACCATGGCCTGTATCAGGCATACCTTAGTCTCCAGAGAGACACCATTGCTCTTGAGTACTTTAGAAAGGTCCCTAACATCAGACTTTCCCATAGCAATACGCATCTGCTTCTTTTGTAAATTAGAAAATTGAATCAGGGAATTTACACACTTGACCAAAGAACAAAAGCTAATGAGTAGAAGAACAGAAGACGAAAGGATTGCTTAAAACTATTACTGACTCTGCCTTTTCATGATTCCTTCTCAAGTTCAGCTGGGCCATCAAGACAAAAGTAATCATTTCCCCAGAGTTTGATCAATACATGTTTGAGATTGAGTTAAGTTTGAGACAGCTTGATCACCCTGGTCCATGCCTATGTCCAGTCTTTAAATCAAGGCAACAAGATAATTCACCCTGAAGACTTGCAACCATAGACTGTGGGTTAGTAAGTTTGAGGTAAATTTCACAATAAGAGAAGACATTTCCTTCTGACAATTGTCTGCCAGTAAATGCCTAATAAATGGAAAAGAACTCAATATGACAGATGTTTTGAATGGGAATTTGCTGAGGGATCCTTTCCATAGTTTAAGATACACAGGCCCATGGATATTAAATTCTTTTCTTATGTTTAAGCTGGTAAGTTGTACACAGCCAAGTCTACAATCTAAGTCTGCCTTGTTCTTAGCCTAGTGACTTTTCAGCTCCATCAAGACTATTTACATGTGAGTGTACATCTTCTGAAGTGGAAAGAAGCAGTACGGTAGTGTCTACAAAACAAGAAGTTCTACTTCCCAGCAGCTCAGTGGTGAGTGAATGGATGATGAGTATGTGGACAAATGAATAAATCTAGATTCCAGACACTCAGAACTATGGTTTTCCCTAAAACCGACTGTGTAGCACTTAATCAAAACTTTTACAAATTGAAAGAAATTGCTAGCCTATGAGTGTGTCCCAAAGATCCATGTTAAGCTTGTTCTGACAGGCTTAGTGACCACAGCTATTCATTCTGATTGGCTTGTTTCATAATATGATTTAAAAATATGTGTGTTCTTTAACTAACATAAGCCTGATCTGAAAGAGACTAGTGCAATCCTTCAGACTGTAGCCTGGTTACCATTCAAGTCTGGAATGGAAATCACCCTTGTAACTCGACTTTCAGCCCCAAAACAGGCACATAGGAAGTCGTGCTGCTAATCCAAAGGTCACACTTCTCTGGTAGTTTGGATTCACCAGCAGCTCTGAGGAGAAAAGATAGACAATCTCCTTCTATGACATTTACAGACTTAGAAACTCAGCAGAGGGTCAATTATAAGTCATTTCCAATGTAAGAGCAATACTTTTTTTTAGTATAAAATTATCAATAACACTAGAAAGGGACATATACCTCAGGAAAAAAAAAAACAAACCAAAAACAACAACATAGGAGATCAAAAGGGCACCATTTGTTCAGGGAGAAAGTCCAAAAGATCAGCTGTTGCAAGGAAGAAAGACAAAGGGAAACAGGAAATTTAGGGGACGAAGTGAGAAGAATCCTAATATAATGTGGGCTTGTCATCAATGTCACAAAACAAAATGTGGATAAACACCGAGTAGAAAACCAGTTTGTTTGTAAACTTTCACTTAGATTGTAATAAAAAATTAACAAAAATTTCAACTGTAAAGAAATTATCCTAGTAAAACCTAGCATAATCTGTAACTACTTAACCACATCTTTCATGTTTATTTAATCTTGTTGTTCTTTGAAAAAGAAATATCTGTGAAAGAAATTGGGAAAATAGCTAAGTCAACATGAGACCTTTTACTAATAAGCAGGAAAAATAGCAGGACCAAGAACAGGAAGGCCACTCCCTGCCTCTCCTTTTCTCTCCTCCACCCATCTCCATATATAGGCACATACGCGAGATTACCTAGATGGTCAGGCTGAGAGCCTGTGGAGATTCACACAGAATTGTGGCAATTCCTTGCAAACCTGTTCTCTGAAGCAGGGTAATTTTCACGAGCCCAAATAAATCCTTCCCCATCACAATGAGTAATTTTTATGATCTTTCCGCAGCCATCTAACTAATTGCCCATCTTACGTTTTGCAATTTTCTTTCTCCTGTCAGATTATGAGAGTATAGCTTTGCAATGATCTTGGCCTCTGCTCCCTCAGAACCATTCAAAATCATTAGAAAGGAAAAAAAATAACAACAACAACAACAAAAACACCTATATGACTGGAGATTAGGCAGGACAGCCACCTCTCATCCTTCTCTCCTGGTTTCTGGTCTTTTTGAAAAAAAAAAAATTATATTGGTTTGTCTACAAAGTTTGTGTGCATTGTGTTTCACACTAGTCTTCATTCACATTGTGTTTCAAACAATCATTCTGATTAATTATGTTTTACAAAATTAATCACCATTGAATTATACCCATGATTACCTTGTCTTTCCAAATCTCTGACAAATTTTTCCCATTTTCTTTAACCTCCTTTCTCCAGCCATCAAATTGTGCAACCCTATGATTTCCTCCCTGCCCATGCTAACTGCTCTGCTCCCACCCTCCCTCACCTGGGTCCTCATACATGTTTTTAAGTTATCTTCCTATTTCTAAATAATGGTCTTATGCTATATTTGTCCTTATGAGACTGAGTTAGTTCACTCAGCATAATGCTTTTCAGCCTCTTTCAAGTTATGTAGTAATTTTCAAAATCATTGCTCCTGAGTGCTGCATAGTATTCTATCATGTGAATGTATATACTTTTTCAATCCATTCAATTGTGGTTGGACATTTGAGCTGTTTTCATGTTCTTGCAATGGTCAATAATGCTGCTATGAATATTAGTGTATAAATCTCCATTTATGTCTCAGTTCTAATGTCTTTGGAATATATTCCAACAGTGGAATAGCTGGGTCATATGGAGTTTCTATGTTTAGCTTTTTTGAGGAAATGCCAAACAGCCTTTTATAGTCATTGCACCATTTTGCAATCCCACAAACAGTGTATGAGAGTTCTTATCCCTTCACATCCTCTCCAACATTTATTACTTTGTGTCCTGTTAAATTTTGCTACTGGGGTGAGATTATGTATGTCAATGTGGTTTTGATTTGCATCTATCTTATTGCCAGTGATTCTGAACATTTCTTCATGTGTCTATTAGCCATCCAAATGTCTTTCTCTGTGAAAAGTCTTCCTAAGTCTTTTGCCCACTTTGTAATTTGGTTATCAGTCTTTTCTTGTGAATGCCCTGTAGGATTCTGTAAACTTTTGTTATGAGACTCTTGTCTGAGATGGTATGTCTCGAACGACTTTTTTCCATCAGTAGATTTACTTTTCACTCTGTTTGGGGAAAAAAGTTTTAGATGCACATAGGATTTAACCTTTAAAATATCCAATTCATCAGTTTTATCCTCTCCTGGTTGTGTGTTTCTGGCTGTGTTTGTCACCTTTTTTTATACCATGGGCTAGGCCTTCTAAGATTGGTCCCACTTTGTCTCTTATTATCTTTACAGTTTGGGGCTTTACCCTGAAGTCTCTGATCTTCCTTGAGTTGATTTTTGTGTGGATCCTACTTCAGCTTTCTGCAGGGAGAAATCCCAGTTTTACCAGCAACATTTTTTAAGAAGTTGTCATTCTCCATTTGATAGGTTTTGTTTCCTATGGACTATCAGTTGGCCATAGATGCTGTTGTTGTTGTTATGTGTCATCGAGTCTCTTATGACTCAAAGCAACCCTATGTACAACAGCTCTAAACTCTGCTCTGTTCTGTGCCAGTCTCATTGTCTCTGACGCACTCATCCCAATTGCCCCAGTCACCGAATCAGTCCACCTCCCAGAAGGCCTTCCCCTTCTGTGCCTGCCCTCC
>NW_006399846.1:3306939-3310295 GCF_000299155.1 Elephantulus edwardii | reverse complement strand
TTCTTGACATTGAGCCTCAATCCATATTAAAGGCTGCAGGCCCTGACCCTCAGCAGTAAGCGCTTCAGGTCCTCCTCAGTTTCAGCAAGCAGGGGTGTCTTCTGCATAATGCAGATTGTTGATACGCGTTAATTTCTGGGTTCTTGATTTTCTTGATTCTATTCCATTGGTTGATGTGCCTGACATTGTACCAGTACCATGCTATTTTTGTTATTACAGCTGGATGGTAGATTTTTAGATCAGGGAATGCTGTGCCTCCCACTTCTTTCTTGTTTTCAGAAGTGCTTTGCTTATTAGGTCTTCTCCAACTAAACTTGCCAATTGCCTTTTCTATATCTTTGAAAAATGAATTTGATATCTGTGTTGGGACTACATTAAACATAAAGATTGTTTTTAATAGGATTATTATTTTCACTATAATGAGTCACAGAGCAGGAAAGGAAGACCCCAGATGAGATAAATTGACATACAAACTGGGGTAATAAGGGTATATAAGATAAGATAATGAGATTGGCTAGGGATAGTGCAGGATTCAGAGCTATTGTATAGTGTCACTATGAATTGTAGTGTACTATATGGCACATGTCTGCAGCAACATCCATGAACAAAGAACATATTTCCACGTATTTGGATCTCTCAGGGTTTTTTTAAAAATGTTTTGTGATTTTTTTTTTTGTAAATGTCTTTTGTGTCTCTAGTTAGGTTTATTCCTAAGTATTTTGATTTGTGGTTTGCTAATGTAAATGGTATTGCTTTCTTATTTTCCTTCTCTGTTTTACTTTGTTACTATAGAGAAATCCCACTGAGTTTGTATATTGATTTTATACCCTGCCACTTTATTAAGTTGGTCTATCAGCTCTCACCACGTTTTTTGTTGAGTCTTTGGGGGTTTCTGTGTACACTATCATATCATCTGCATATAGTAACAGTTTTACCATCGCTTTGCTGATCTGGATGTCTCTTATTTCCTTGTCTTCCCATATTGCCCTAGCAAGTACTTCCGATACAATATTGAATAGGAGTGGTGACAGTAAGCATACTCGTCTGGTCCCTGTTCACAAGGAGAATGCAAGGAGAAGTATTTCTCCACTAAGAATAATATTGGTTCTTGGTTTTGTGTATATATTTTTTATTATATTGAGGAAACGTCCTTCTATTCATATTTTGCCAAGTGTTTTCATCAGGAAGGGGTGTTGGATTTTGGCAAATGTCTTTTCTGCATCAATTGCTAGGAGCATGTGGTTCTTATTATTTTCCTTCTCATGAATTACATAGATTGTTTTCCTAATATTGAATCATCTTTGTATACCTGTTATGAATCCCACTTGGTCATGATTAATTATTTTTTTTATATGCTGTTGGATTCTATTAGTCAACATTTTGTTAAGAATTTTAAATCTATATTCATGAGGGGTATTGATCTGTAGTTTTGTTTTCTAATAATATCTTTGCTTCATATTGGTATGAAGGTTATACTTACTTTGTAGAATGATTCTGGGAGTATTCTTTCTTTTTCTATTTTTTTAAAATAATTTAAGTAGAATTGATGCTAGATCTTCCCTGAATATTTGGTAGAATTCAGCCGTGAAGCCAACTGGTCCAGGACATTTTTTGGAGTGATAGTCTTTTTAGGATCTGCTCAGTTTCTTCTTTTGTTATGAGTCTGTTCAAATGTCGTACATCTGTCCATGTCAATCTGTTTAGGTCATGAGTTTCAATGGATTTATTTATTTTCTCTAACTTTTCAAATTTATCATAGTATAGCTTTTCATAGGGAGTTCTGGTGGCTTAGCTGCAAGAAGCAGTGCTGCATTCCTGAAGGCACACAGTTCGAGGCCACCAGCTGCTCCACGAGAGAGAAGGCCAATCTCTTCTCATACAATTAACTGACCCACTGGAGGGTCAGCTATGGGTTGGTTCTGACTTATCAATTTCATTTTATCTGGTTGTGATGTCACCTCTAACATTCCTAAATCAAGTGATTTATGTCTTCTCTTTTTATTCTTTTGTTAAGTTTGCTAGTGGTTTGTCAGTTTTATTGACCCTTTCAAAAAAGCATTTACTGGTCCTGTTGATGTTTTCTGTCTCATTGATTTCAGCTCTTGTCCTTATAATTTCACTTCTTCTAGAGGCTGTGGGATTAGATTGTTGTTCTTTTTCTATTTGAGGTATTGAGCTAGATCATTCATTTTACTACTTCATTTTTTATGTATATTCTTATTGCTATAGGCTTTGTCCCATGAGAATTGTCTTAGCTGCATCCCAGAGGTTTTTGCATGTTGAACTATCATTTTCATTTGTTGCAAAGAACTTTTCTATTTTATTCTTTACTTCTTCTAAGTCCAATCATGTTCTTTTGTTGGTTTTCTATACCATTGTCAGAACCAAACCATAGCTAACCCTCTGGTGGGTTTTCAGCGGCAGTTAATCACATGGTAAGGAGATTGCTTATCCTTCTCCCACAGAGCATGTGGTGGCCTTAAATTGCTTAACTTTGGGCTTGCAGCACAGCTTCTTGCCACTAGACCACAGGGTGTTGTTTAGCTTCCACATAGGTGGCTTTACTCCCTTGAAGTTATTTTCTAGTTTTATGGCATTGTGTTCTGAGAAGATAATTTGTATCATTTCAATGTTGTGTGTTCAAATATATGATCAGTTAAGAGAAATAAGAGAAAAAAACTGAACTTAGTTTTAGTTGGGTGCAATACCCTGAATACATCCACAAGGTTGAGTAAGTTGATTGTATAGTTTAGATCTTCGAGGTATTTTTTAAAATTTCTTTTGAGTTAACTTATCTTTGGTGAGACTGGTGTGTTTAAACTCTCCTGTCCCTACTGTGGTTCTGTTGTTGATTTTTTTTCTTCTTGAATTCTGTTACCTGTTGTTTAAGGTATTTTGCAGGTCTATCATTTTATCTGTAGATGTTGACCAAGGATATGTATTCTTGATCTATTATGACTTTAATTATTATATAGTATCCTTCCTTATATTTTATGGTGGTTTTCATTCTGGAATCTATTTTATCAGAGTTTAATATTTTCACTCCTGTTTTACTGTGGATGCCATATGATCGGTATATTTTTTCCAGTCTTTGATTTTGAGTCTATCTTTCTCTTTATTTCTTAGATGTATCTCTTGCAGGCAACATATTGATGGTGTTTGATTTTTTTTTTAATCTATTCTGCTACTCCTTTTCTTTTAATTGGCACATTTGGTCCATTCACATCAAGTTTAATTATTGACAGGCCAGATTTTACCATTTCTTCTTTTTTTTTTGTTGGTTTTTTTTTGTTTGTTTGTTTTGACCTTTCTTTTTATTTTATTTTTTTTTTTTACAGAGGTTTTGGATTTCCATT
>NW_006399846.1:3290440-3304924 GCF_000299155.1 Elephantulus edwardii | reverse complement strand
ACCACTTATTTGCCCACTTAGTTTCTCATAACTGCCACAGAAAATGAGACAAGCTAAGTAACTTGAGCAAAAATGCTCTTATAGCTGTGAAAGTTAGAAGTCTGAAAACAGTGTGAGAAAACTATTCATTCTCCTCTCCAATTTCTGGTGACCCCTAATGATTCTTGGCATTCCCTGGTGTAACCGGAACTTCTGCCTCCATTTTTATACTGCCCTCTTTCTTTTTATAAGGACACCAGTCATTGAACCACACTACTATGCTGTGGTGACCTCATGATACTTACTGATATCATCTTCAAAGATTTTTTCCAAAAGATCACATTTACAGATACAAGGGGTTAGGACTTAAATATATCTTTTTGGAGAACACAATTCAATCCATAACAGGTGGTTGTTTCTCAAGTGTTTCCACAGTTTACTTCTTTCTGGATTCCATCCACACTTCCCCATGGAAACCAGAATCCTTTTCTCTTGGGATTTTTGTCAACTTTTCTTGCTAAGAAAGTAAATGTGCTACCCTCCCTTCACTCCTGCCTGAATCTTATTCCTTATAGAATTTTCACAAGGTCACTGAAGAGACCATGCTTTCTATAAGCCTCCGCCAGTACCCTTCCTTCCTATCTCAGAAGAGAAAGCATTTTTATCTACTTTTCCGCTTGGCTTAAAAGAATTTTGCAAATCAGATATTTTATATCAAGTGACAGGCAACAACTAGAAATTTGAAACTCTGTTAAAAAGTCCTTCTTTTGATGAAAAATCTCTTCCGTATGTTTGGAAACCAAGCTCTCAAATTAATTAAATATACTGAACACATGCAAAGCAAAACCATTTTTTTAAAGACCTTACTTATATAGTCCTGGGTTCAGAGGTTTGGCTTCCAAAAGTTTCTGACAAAGTTTTAACTCTTTTTCCAGATATCTTGCATATTCACAAGTCAAACTGACTCTCAACCTTTTAGGCTAACTAACTCTAATGCTTCTATTCATGTTTGTCCTTTTGCATTTCAAACTCTTTCACACCATGCCACAAAGAACAATTGAATTGCCCTAAAGGTTGAATGGCTTGGAACTAGGTTTTGCACAGCCAAGTGGAATCCCAGAATTTGTTCTGCAAAAGCATGAAGTCAAAGGAATTGGATCTTTTGTGTAACCCTTTTATTGGCTAATTCTGTAGTTTTGAAAGATAAAAGAGCTAACTTTCAAGAATTTTTTAAACCCTCATCACTCTTGTTGGCCTACTTGAATAATGGGAAGCAGGAGCCTTCAGTGCCATTACCTGGAATGAACGAGCTATAATATTCAAGGAGAAAAATCTTCTTTAATGGAACATGTATGATATGTATGATAGAATATGTAAGGACTGTATATTATAGTTATGCAATAAATAGCATGCTAGAGTTGTCAGGTGATAACTGTTAAGATCTAAGTCATTTTTGTCAGTCAATATTAAAAATAGCATTATACAAACTTACTACAAAGTAAATTACATAAAAACAAAAGTAGTAAGTTCTCAGAATGCATCACTTCACAAGTTTTATGACACATGGCTAATATCTATGGACTTGAGGATGGGTATGCCTACTTTAAAGGGAGCCCTGGAGCCTATTTGATAGGAAGCTGCACTGCTAACACAAATGCAACCCTTTCTGGTGAGTCAAATCTACCAGCAGCGACCGGAGAAGGATAAACCACCTCCCATACTCCTTACAGCATTGGAAACCCAGTGGATGGTCACCTATGAATTGCTTCCCACTCAACACCAATAAGTTCGAATTTGAGGTCTATTTTATATGCGTGATGGAAATACTACACAGTGGTTTGCTGCGGAACCTCTCCTCATATTTGATGAGTGGCAATGTGTAGGCAGTGTGAAATCGGCCACTGTAGAACTACTTTACACTACAGAAAATAGCAACCTATTAAATGGGTCTTTGGTTATTGTATTTATGTATGTATGTATGTATGTATGTATGTATGTATGTATTTATCTAGATGGTGATTGAGAAAATATTAATAATGCAAAATAAAACAGGTTTGTTATTGTTGCATTGTGGGCAATATATCCATAAAATCGAAGTTTCAAAAACTACTGTCAAGTTAGCAAAGAAATCTTTCACATCAGTGATGAGTAAGTGAAATTCTGATATATGTCTTTGTTGTTTAATTTTCACTTTGCACATTAAAATATCAACCAACATTCATGTTGAAATAGTGTTTGTCAGTATGTTTACTATCGAAGAGTCAGAGAAAAATTAATGAAAGCATTTTGTAAGAATCTATTAGCTATAGAGAAATTATAACGATTATTGTTGTTGTTAAGTGCTGTCGAGTCATAAGCGACTCATAGTGACCCTATGAAGGAGAGTACTCAACGCTTGGGTGCCTTCCATCCTCTCTCCAGGTTTATAGGGTTTCCAGAGGCAAACTATTATGGAAATGAATGCCACTCCTTCTTCCAAAATAAAAACGATTAAATATTTTATTATTGTTTATAAATTGTATGCTTAAAGAAAGAAAGCAGTTACTGTCAAGTCTATTTCAACTCCTGAAGGTCATATATGCGCACTGACTATAACTGTCTGACAGGATTTTAAATTTATTGGAAGCAGATAGGCAGACCTTTATCTGGGTGGACTTGAACTACCAGCTTTTCAGTTAGCAGCCAAGTGTGTTAACTATTTGCAGCACCCCAGGGATGCAAAATTATGTGTCATTTACATCAGTGAAATTTATAATAAGCATATGTGCATAGTGTGCCCAAGAGAGCTCTGGTGGCCTAGTAGTAGGAAGTTGTGCCACCAACTTGAAAGCATGCAGTTTGAACCCACCAATTACTCAGTGGAAGAAAGATGGGAAATCTCCTCCTGCGTAATTGATTATACTGTCCCTGAAAACCAGCTGGAGGGTCAGCTATGAGTTGGTTTCAGTTTTGTGAAGCTACATAAAAACAGTAACAGTGTGTGTACTCTTTGTTAAACATTTATGAATCCACCACTGGATCCAAAGAGAGACCTCAGAGGGGACTAGTAGTGTCAGAGGGCTGCATTTATGGAGGGAAAGGTACTTGATATAGGCTTACAAGTTCAGAAAAGAGATTTGGTGGAGGAAAGGGAACACAATATTCTTATCAGGAGCAATATAAACATAGGTCCAGAGGTGAGAAAGTCTTGATATGTTTAGGAAACAGAAGAATCTAGACTTTTTAGAACAGAGGTGGTTTTTGAAACTGTGGGAAAGATTGAGCTTGATGGGCTGGGAATGGCTGAGTTCCGGAAGTCAATGCAAGTGAGGCAGAGAAGCCTAGATTTGATTTAGCAGGCAGTCGGGAGCCACCTCAGGTCCTTGAGAAGGAGAGTGATGAGAGGTGAGCAGTGATTTAGGAGGATTAATCAGGCCACAGTGCATAGGACAGATAGATTGGAAGAGGAAGAACAGCCTCCAGTCCCTCTGGAAAGCAGACAGAGTCTGTGAGGGATGAGGTAATGCAGCCTCATGTTCACCATCCATGTTCTTTCTCCTTCCCATTCCTTCACCAAGCCCAGCCACCCCCCTCTTTAGAGCTGCCCCTCCTGTAGCCCTTTTCTCTAGAGTCTGCAATTAATTTTCTCTTACGAGTATCTGCTGATAGATCTAAGGGACATTTAATAAATTCTACCTCATTATGTGAAGCTGGGTTAAAAACTTCCTTTTGTCCCAATCAATTATGAAATAATAAAAACAGACCTGAACCCTAGCTTGTGTCCTTTTTTCCCAGAGAAAAAGATTGAGTGAGGATCCGAAAAGGAGATTTGATTCTACAAGAGCCCAAGAAGTTAAGTAGGTGACTAAATCAGTATTACCGAGTGCTTTTCAAAATTGCTTGTACGAATTTTCTACCTATTCACGCTGCTCAGTTCAGTACTTGTATGTCCTACTCTCACATGCAGATAGTTGCCTAACACATGCATGCAGGCTCCAATACTTTTGTGGTGTTAATGGTCTATGATGTGCTGTTCTTTCTATTGCCTGTCATACTGGGAGGGAGGAATGTTCAAAAAAGGGAGTACACCCTGAGAAAACGAGAACTGAGGCACAAACTGAGATTAGTACAGAAACTTTCATAGCAGCATTATTCACCATCACAAGAACATGGAAATAGCCCAAATGTCCAACCACAAAAGTAAGAATTGAGAAATTATGGTACATTCACTCAATGGAATACTATGCAGCACGCAGGAGCAATGATTTTATAAATTATTACCTAACTTGGATGGGACTGGAGAGCGTTATGCTGAGTGAACTAACTCAGTCCCACAAGGATAAATATTGTATAAAACCGTTATTGTAGAATGAGTATAAGGATCCAAGAGAGATGGGAGAGGGTGGAAGCAGAGGGGTGTGGATGTGCAGGAGAAGGGGGGATTAATCATAGGGTTGTACAATTTGTGGGTGGGGGTGAGGGAAATGGAAAGAATTTGTCCTTGAAAGCAATGTATTTTGTTAATAAACTAGTAGAAAATGTTTTTAAAATTAAGACTAAAAAAGTGGGGGGAGTATTCAAACAAATAAACAAGAGTAAAAGCATAAAGGTGCCACTTAAATAAACAAACAAGAGCAAACAGCATAAAGCTGCCATTTGAAATCTTTTTGAGGTTCTTTGGTGGTAGACTTTTTTCCACCCTTCATATTGGAAACAACTGATGGCTGCTGCACCTGGGGAGTTCTGGAAGCTTAGTCGTAAAACTTGCACTGGAAACCCAAAAGGCAAGTAGTTTGAATCCACCAGCTGCTTCACAGGAGAAAGATGGGCAATCTCGTCCTGTGCAATTTCTTGCCTCTTTAAACCCCCTGGAAGGTCAGCCATGAGTTGGTTCTGACTTAACAACACAAAACAACAGCGCCACCTCCAATGCAGGGAGCTCTGGTGGTCTAGGGGATAAGAAGTTGTGCTACCAACTCAAAGGCAGGCAGCTGGAATCTACTAGCTGCTCTGCTTGAGCCTTCTAGACAATCTCGTTCTGTTCTGTTCTGGTAAGGAGCTGCACTCTCAACCCAAAGTTACACAGTTTGAATTCAATAGGTGCTCTGCAGTAGAAAGATGAACAATCTACTCCTGTTTAACGACACATAACAACAACAACAAAACACTGGAAGTTCAGCTATAATCAGTTCTGACTCAACCACAATGAACACGCACACTTCCTTATATAGTGACCACACTTCTGTCAGGGGAGCTCTGGTGGTCCAGTGGTAAGAAGCTGTGCTGCAAGCCCAAAGACACACAATTCAAATTCACCAGCTGCTGCATGGGAAAAGGATGGGCATGTGATTAACTTCCTCTAAAAACCTGTGGAGGGTTAGCTATGGGCCAGTTCAACTCATGACACACACAAATAACTTCTTCTGTCAGCAAAGGCTTGCATGTTGTTGTGGCATTGAGCAGGTTTCAGCAGTGATTTGAAATTAAGGCAAACCAAGAAGAAAGGACTGTGATCTACTTCCAGATTTTCCCAGTGCAATGTGTCTCCTTATTTCCTGATTGCTCATACCAAGAGTATTAATTGTGGATCCAAGCAAGACAGCTGCAATCTTCTCTCCACCCATAAAGACACGGCCTATTGGTCCAGTAGTAAGAATATTTGTTTTCCTGACTTTGAGGTGTAATCCATACTGAACGCTGCATTCCTTGATCTTCTGCATCAAGTGCTTCATGCCCTCCTCACATTCAGCAAGTAAGACTGTGTCATCTGCATAACACAGGTTATTGATGAGTCTCCCTTCAATTCTGATGCCACATTCTTCTTCATAGATTCCAGTTTATCAGATAATTTGCTCAGCATACAGATTAAATAGGTATTGTTTGATAATTTCCACATTCTATTGAATCTATTTTCTTGGGGATAAAAATAAATATGGATCTCTGACAGTCAGTTGGCCAGGAAGCTATCCTCCACATCCCTTAGCACAACCTTGTGAGCACATCCAGGGCTGCATCTGTTTGTTAGAATATGTGAACTGGTATTCTTTCATTTCCTGGAACCTTATTATTTTTTTTTCTGCCAATGCCTTCAATGCAGCTTGAACATCTTCTTTTTTATAAACATTGGTTCTTGATCAGATGCTACAACCACTCTGGAAGGCAGTTTGATATTTTCTCAAAAAGTTGAACATAAAAATCCCATTGATCCAGATATTCCACTGTGAATAAACTTTAGAAAATAGAACTGAGATACAAACAGATTTGTACACCTATGTTTACAGTAGTGTTATTCACAATAGCAAGAAAATGGAAATAGTTCAAATGTCCACCAATAAACAAATGAATTAAGAAATTATGTTACATTCACACAACAGAATACAGTGAAAAACTAAGGAAAGATTTTGTAAAATACTATGTAACATGGGACAGTCTAGAAAGCATTATGCTGAATGAACTCAGTCTCATAAAGACAAGTACTACATAAGATCATTATTCTAAAAATAGAAGGATAACTAGTTGTTGTTGTTGTTGTTGTGTAGTACAGAGTGGGAAACAACCCATACCTGACCTTCCAGCAGGTTTTCAGAGGCACTTAATCACACTGGAAGAGATTGTTCATCCTTCTCCCTTGGTGCAACTGGTGGCCTCCAACTATGATTGGGACTACAATACAGCTTCTTACCACTAGGTCACCAGAGTTCAAGAAGAAAAGGTGAGGTCCATGCGTATAGTTGTCATTTTTAGTTTTTTCTAAAATTTATTTACAATGAATAAATCATCAAACAAAATTTAATATTTCTGTCCCCAGCTTCATTTCTGAAACAAGTCTATAATTTCCAACCACTGTCTTCTTTGTTCCCCTTGGTGGTTTTTTTTAATCTAAACTATATTTTAATTTTTATTATTATTATTATTATCATCATCATCATAGTTTATTTACAAAATTTTAATACATTGTTTTCCAGAACAGATTCTTCCAATTTCCCTCACCCCCCCATCAAATTGTACACCCCATGATTAATATTCCCCCCTACCCCTGCACATCCTCATCCCTCTTCTTCCACCCTCTTGTCCCCAATTCTTGCATTCCTCTCACCTTCATGATTTATGAATCTTGATTGCATGGTCAATTGATTTCAGACTGCTAAAGTTGTTAGAAGTCCTCAATTTCCTCCCCTTTGCCTTTGGTTGTTGGTGTATATATTTGAATTATAAATGCTGACTTCTTTTAGAGACACAACATGGTGGTTCCTAAACCCTTTATGAATTATATTTATTCTATGTGCATTTAATAGCTCAATTATATCCATTACACCAAGTGTCTGGGTAATAATTGTCTGCTGTCTGATATGTCACTATTTTGGGGTCATGAAGCTGGAGTTGACTGTGCAACAGAGGCTGAATTAATGATGTCAGGGAATTTTGGTAACATATATACAGGGCTTCTCTACCATAACGAGGTGGGTGAAGAGTATGAATGAGAGATCAACGTATTGAGCTTGATGGAGTGTCAAGCATTTTCCCTGAATTGCCCCAATGCTTCCTGACAAGTACCTTGTAAAGTACATATTATAGTATCTCCACTTGACAGTGAGGACTTTAAAGAAGCATGAAGTTAAGTGCTTTGCCTGAGATCAGACAGCTAATCAGGCATGAGCCCAAATGTGGACACACACCCAATTCCTTTAAGTTGATTCAACACTGACTTGCCTATGTTTGCTTTGGGACATTGTTGGATAGGTACAGAAAAGATGATCTGATTCTGAAAAGGGAAAACGTATCCATAGTGAGTAGGTTTTACTTTAAAAATAGGATCTATTTATTTATATGCCCGAGGTTATATTCTTATGCTCCATGGAGGATGACTCGGGCCTCTTGGTCGGTGATGAGAGCAGGCTGGGAGCCTCTCATTGGAGGCAATGAGAGACTGGTGTGGAAATTGGGGCTTTTTTTAAAAGTCACTTGACTTGTTGAAGGGCCAGATCTTTTGTGCCATGGAGGACGACTCTGGCTTCTTGGTCAGTAATACGTGTGGGCTGCGAGCCACTTGTTGGAGCCAATGAGAGACTGGTGCAAAAGCTGGGGCTTTGAAAAAAAATAATTTGGGCCCTCGGGCCTTATTTGAGATAATAATTTCCTGTGTGGTACAGCTCTTTTCCGTCTTGTCTTTCCGGTGTACTTAAGATAACTGAAGTAAGTCAGAATTCCTTTGATAATAAATGGTGTGTCAGTAATGGTTACGCATGGTTAACAATGTTTGGTAGAACTCACAGAATAAGACAGGCTTGGAAGCAGGAGAGGCATCTACTTCCTAAACATGCCTGTGAATAGGCTACTAATTTAGAGAGAGGACAATTTTTATAGAACAGGATTATAGGGTCTTTTGTTTCTAGGATCACCATTTGATGACACGTAATGACAACAACTACAACATATAAAGCCAGGCCCTTGTCTTCATTTTGAGTTAGGTGAAGTGATAGACTCTGTACGATGGCAATCTTGTTTTGCTTGAGGATCTGTGTCAATTGTGTGGTTGTTTTTTATTTAAACCTATTGTTTATAGTCAACAAAACCTCCTGGAGGGCCCTTATATTTAAAAGTTGGGCCTGAGGGATTATATTTTAATAACTTGTTACTATTTTTTGGATCTTATAATAAATGTTTGGCTCTTCTAAGAATTACAGAACTCTAGTCTATTTGCTATGCTGAGGTAATCTGGATTTCCTGTGACACTGAACCATTTGCCATTGAAGTCTCAAAGGCCATAATGGAACAACTGTGCCATTGGTGTGCCAAACACCGTAATGGCTACCCATCATGGGAAATGTTTGGTGGAGCTCCCAGATTGATTAATGTTTGGAAGCAGGAGTGGCATCCACTTCCTAAACCACATGCTTCTGGAAGCTTTAGAGCTTCCAGAACACGGAGAAAAAACTATAGTTATAGAAAGGTTTCAGGCCTTTTGCTTTTATATATATATGTATGTATGTGTGTGTGTATATATGTATGTGTATGTATATATATGTATGTGTGTGTATATATGTGTGTGTATATATACACATATATGCATATATATGTATGCATATGTATATACACATACATATATGTGTGTGGGTGTATATATATGTATGTATATACACATGTGTGTGTGTGTGTAGAGAGAGAGAGAGTGCACCCAGGTATTTAAATATTTGTTGGGCCTGAGAGTATAATATTATTTATAGAGGAATATTTTCCTAAATAGTGCAGCACTTCTCTGTTAATTTTGCTGCACTGAAGTAATCTGGGTTTGTTGTGATGCTGAATCTTGTGCCATTGGGGGACAAATGTCATATTGGCTACCCAAGGTGGACAGTGTTTGGTGGAGCTCCTAGTTTAAGACAGGTTTGGAAGCAGGAGTGGCATCAACTTCTTAAACCACATGCCTCTGGAAACTCTGGAAATGATGATAGTTATAGAAAGGCTTCAGATCTTTTGTTCATAGGGTTGCTATGAGCTGTGCGCAACTAGACAGCATTCAACAATCTAAAAACGAATCTAGTCACCACTATGGGGCTGGAATTTGGGTTGGGAAGTAGTCTGGAGAAGTCTGATTCTATAGACGTTTGTTTTCTGGTTCTGGTGAGGATTAGGGTGGAATAATTACTCACCATTTTGTGAGAGCTGATTGTATTTGGCCTCCTATTGAAAAAGACATTTGGGCTGGAAGGCCTGATTTTAACTGTGTTTGGTCAAGCATTCTTCTAAGTGGTATAGCACTGGTCTGTCATTTGCTATACAAAGGTAACTCATGATTGCTGTGATGCTGAACACTGTGACACTGATGTGTCAAATGCAGTAATGGTTACCCATGGTGGACAGTGTTTGGTGGAGCTCCCCAATTGAAACCAGCTTGGAAGCAGGAGTGGCATCCACTTCCGAAATAGCTTGCCTCTGGAAATTCTATGAACTTGGAGAAATGATGAAAGTTATACAAGTGTTCATGTCTTTTGTTCCTAGGGTCACAATGAGTTGCCTATGACTCAATGGCACTTAACAACAACAAAAACAGGTTATACTTTTTTTAGTCTTTTTTTAAAAGTTTATACTGTTTTATTTACAAAGCTTGAATACATAGTTTTTCATAAAAGATCCTTTCCATTTCCTTTATCCCATCCACTCATCAAATTGTGCAACTCTATGTTTAACAAACTGCCTACACCTACCCATCCTCACCCCTTATTTCCACCCTCTCCCCACCTTGGATCCTCATACTTATTCTACAATAGTGGTTTTATAAAATATTTGTCCTTAGTTAGGACTTAGTTAGTTCACACAGCATAATGCTGTCCAGTTTCTCCCAAGTTAGGCTGTAATTTACATAATCTTTGCTCCTGTGTGTTGCATAGTATTCTATTGTATGAATGGACCTCCCCTTCCTCTACCCACTAATAACTATGACCTTGTGATTTCCCCAGTAATAACTCCCCTGTCTCCTCCCCTCCCCACTTGGTACTTTTATATACATCTTACTAGTTATTCTTCTTCTTTTACAATAATGGTTTTATGCAGTATTTGACCTTATGAGATTGAGTTAGTTCACTCAGTATAATGCTCTCTAGCCTTCCCTACATTATATAGTATTTTTTTTAAATCATTGCTCCTACCTACTGCATAGTATTGCATTGTGTGAATATAACACAATTTCTCAATCCATTCATTTGTTGATGGATATTTGTATAGTTTCCATTTTCTTGCTATTATAAATAATGTTGCTATGAACATCCATGTACAAATCTTCATTTGTATCTTAATTCAGTTTTCCTCAAGATACATTTCTAGCTGAGTCATATGGAATATGTATGTTCAACTTCTTCAGGAAATGTCAAACTGCCTTCCATAGTGGTTGTAGTATTTTACAATCCCACCAATAGTTTATGACAGTTACAATCTCTCCACATCCTCTTCAACATTTATTACTTGTTGTCCCATTAAACTTTGCCATTGCTACTGGAGTGAGACGGCATCTCACTATGGTTTTTATTTGCATCTCTCTTATTGTCAATGATTTTGAGCATTGCTTTATGTGCTTGTTGGCCATCTGGATATCTTCCTCTGGAAAATCTTTTCATGTCTTGCCCATTTTGTAACCAGATTATCAATCTTCTTCTTGTAGAGGCCTATGGTATTCAATAAACTTTAATTATGACATCAGTGTCTGAGATGGCATTGCCATTTTTTTTCCAGTTAGTAAGTCTTCTTTTCACCCTATCGGAAAAAAAACCCCACTGATGCACATGGAGACTTAATCTTTAGAAGGTCTCATTCGTCAATGTTATCATCTCCTGGTTGTGCATTTATGGCTTTATTTTCCAATGCTTTTTAGGCTAGGCCTTCTCAGTGTGGTCGCAATTTGTCTCTTATTATATTTATGGTTTGGGGCTTACCCCTAGGTCTCTCATTTACCTTGAGTTGATTTTTTTAAAGAAAATTTTCATTTTACACTAGTTTACATACAAAATCCATATACATAGTTTTCAACATTGGATCTTTACCATTTCCTTTACCTACCCCTCCCTCCACCCATCAAATTTTGCAACCCTATGATTAACTGCTACCCCACTCCACCCCACCCCTACCCATCCACCTCCCTATGCTTCCCCTACACCCCACCCCTTGAATCCTCATACTTGGTCTACAATCATTATTGTAATGTAAATCATTATCATATACAGTATTTGTCCTATTGAGCCCGAGTTAATTCACTTAGCTTATTGCTCTCCAGTCCCTCCCAAGTTAGGTAGTTGCTCCTGCTTGGTGGGTAGTATTCTATCATGTGAATGTGTCATAATTTCTCAATTCATTCCTTTGTGGTTGGACATTTGGGCTGTTTCCATATTCTTGTAATGGTTGAACATAAGTGTACAAGTCTCCATTTGTGCCTCAATACAGATACCAAATTCCTTTTACAAGGAGATAAAAAGGAAAATTGTCAAGTTAATTTGGAGAAGAAAGAGATCCTGAATAAGCAAAGCACTTCTGAAAAACAAAAACGAAATAGGAGGAATAGCACTCCCTGATCTCCAAACCTACTACACAGTAGTAGTAACCAAAGCAGTATGGTACTGGTACAATGACAGGCATGTAGACCAATGGAACAGAATAGAGAAACAGTATTGAGAACCAAGAAATATGCCTAGCTATCTATGGTCAACTGATATTTGACAAGGAAATAAAACTTATTAAATGGGGAAATGATGACCTTTTGAACAAAAAGTGCTGGCAAAAATGGACTGCTAACTGCAGAAAGCTGGTAAAGGATCCACATCTCACACCATACACAAAAATCAACTCAAGGTGGATCAGAGACCTTGGAGTAAAGCTCAAAGCAACAAAGTTCCTATGAGACAAACGGGAATCAAGCTTGGAAGGCCTAGTCACTGATATAAAGAGACTGCCAAATACAGCAAGAAATGTACAATCTGGAGAGGATAAAATTGATGAATGGGACCTTTTAAAGATTAAATTCCTGGTGCATCAAAAAGTTTTTCCAACAGAGTGAAAAGAAAACCTACTGACTGGGAAAAAATATTTGGCAATGTCATATTGAAAGTGTACAGAATCCTACAGGGCTCCACAAGAAAAAGACTAATAAGAAGATTACAAAATGGGCAAAAGACATATAAAGAATTTTCACAGAGGGTATTTGAATGGCCAACAGACACATGAAGAAATGCTCAAAATCACATCAATAAAAGAGATGCAAATCAAAACTACAGTGAGACATAATAAAAAAGCTGAGCATTCCATATGACCCAGCTATTCCACTGCTTGGAATACACCCTGAGAAAATGAAATTGAGGC
The DNA here is from genome assembly GCF_000299155.1 of Elephantulus edwardii. Lineage (NCBI taxonomy): Eukaryota > Metazoa > Chordata > Mammalia > Macroscelidea > Macroscelididae > Elephantulus > Elephantulus edwardii. The sequence goes on along the minus strand of NW_006399846.1, from coordinate 3,292,123 downwards.
ACAAACAGAGACTTGTATACTAATGTTCATGGCAGCATTATTCACTATTGCAAGAACATGGAAACGGCCCAGATGTCCAACCACAATTGAATAGACTGAGAAATGATGGTACATTCACATGATGGAAAATACCCACCAAGCAGGAACAATGATTTTATAAATTACTACCTAACTTGGGAGCATTATGCTGAGTGAACTAACTTAGTCCCACAAGGACAAATATTGCATAAAACCATTATTGTAGAATGATGATCCAAGGGAAGGGGAGGGTAGAAGCAGAGGGATTCGGATGTTTGAGGGGTGGGGGATTAATCATTAACCATGGGGTTATACAATTTGATGGAGGAGGAGAGACAAATTGGAAGAATCTGGTCTGAAAAACAATGTGTTCCAATTTTGTAAATAAACGAAAGAAGAAGAAGAAGAGGAGGAGGAGGAGGAGGAAGAAAAGAAAAGAAAAGAAGAAAGGAAAGAGAGAGAGAGAGAGAGAGAAAGAAAGAGAGAGAGAAAGAAAGAAAGAGAGAGAGAGAGAGAAAGAAAGAGAAAGAGGAAGAAAGAGAAGAGGAGGAGGAGAAGGAGAAGGAAGAAGAAGAAGAAGAAGAAGAAGAAGAAGAAGAAGAAGAAGAAGAAGAAGAAGAAGAAGAAGAAGAAGAAGAAGAAGAAGAAGACGACGACCACCCAACAAAAACATCACAATAAGATACTGTCTCACTCCAGTAACAGTGGCAAAGTTTAACAGGACAGCAAATAATAAATGTTGGAGAGGGTGTGGTGATATAGGAACTCTTACACATTGGTGGATGAGGTTGTAAAATGGTACCACTCTGAAAGGCAGTTTGGTGCTTCCTTAAAAACCTGAACATAGACATTCCTTATGATCGAGCAATTATACTGCTTGAGATAGACCCCAAGAGAATGAGAAGTGCTGTTAATTTTGTGAATGGTTAAGATTCTGCTTCAGCTTTCTTCAGTTAGCCCAGTTTTGTTAGCATCATTTGTTGAAAAGATTGTTGTTTCCCCTTTGATAGGTTTTGTTTCCTTGTCAAATACTAATTGACCATTGGTAGATAGGTTAATTTCTGGATTCTCAAGTCTATTCTCTTGGTCACTGTGTTTGTTATTGTACCAGTACTATGTTGCTTTGCTTATTAGAGCTGTACAGTAGATTTTGAGGTAAGAGGGTATTATGTCTCCCTTTTCTTTCTTGATTTTCAGAAGTGCTTTGCTTACTTGAAGTTTCTTTCTTTTCCAAAGAAACTAGTCGATTGCCTTTTCTATCTCTTTGAAAAATGAATTTGTTATTTGTAATGGGAGATTTAAACATGGAGATTGTTTTTGTTAGCATTGTCATTTTCACAATATTGAGTTTTTCTATGAACAGGGAACATTGTTCATTTATTTAGGTCTCTTACTGTTTCTCACTAGTGTTTTCTAGTTTTCTTTATAAAAGTCTTTTGTGTCTCTTGTTGAGTTTCAAAATATCTCAATTTGTGATCTGCTATTGTAAATGGCATTGCAAGTAGTATTGCTTTAATTGTTTCCTTCTTGTGTTTTCTTTTTTGGTGTAGAGGCATCCTTTTGATTTTTGTATACTGCTCTTATTATATCCTGCCACTCTACTAACTGTTCTAGTGGTTCTAACAGAGTATTTTGTTGAATCTTTCAAGTTTTCTGAGTACACTA
>NW_006399846.1:3282404-3286285 GCF_000299155.1 Elephantulus edwardii | reverse complement strand
TTAGGGCTGTTCTACATAGGGTCGCTATGAGTTGCAAACGACTCGAGGGCACATAACAACAACAACAACATCATTTGGTCCGTGGATGTTGACAAAGGTTGTGTCTTCTTGATCTATTGTCATTTTAATCATTATATCGTGTCCTTCCTTATCTTTTATGGTAGTTTTTATCCTGAAGTCAGTTTATCAGAGATTAATATTGTCACTCCTACTTTTTTGAGGTTGCTATATCCTTTGTATATTTTTTCTACCCTTTTATTTTTAGTTTTTCCCTTTGTTTCTTAGATCTATCTTTTGTAGGCAACCTATTGATGGGCTTTGTGTGGTTGTTTTGTATTTTTTAATCCATTCTTCTACTCTTTTACTCTTGATTGGTGCATTTAATCCATTTACATTAACTGTGATTATTGACAGACTAGGTATTATCACTGTCATTTTGCTGTGTTTCTTTTTTCTGTTATTTCTGGTTATTATTTCCTTCGGTGTTTCTGTGTAGAAATTTCTTGTAGAATTGGTTTTGTTTTCATGAATTTCTTAAGTTCTTGCTTCTCTGCAAATGAGCTAATTTTTCCTTTATATTTGATAGATAGCTTCGCTGGGTACAGGATCTTTAGATGGCAATCGTTTTCCTTCAGCTCTGCATATGACATTGTCTTCTTTTTCACATTGTTTCTGTTGAGAATTTAGAACTTAATCTAATTATTTCTTCTTTGTAGGTGACTCTTTTTCTCACACTGCTTTTAATATACTATCCTTATCTTTGATTTTGGAGAATTCAACTAAGATATGATTTGATGTTTTTCTTTTGGAATCTAGTCTGTTTAGAGCTTACTGAGCCCCAAAGCAAGTTTCCTTGTTCTTCATTATACTTGGGAAGTTTTCTTATAGTACCTCTTCCACATTTTCTCAGTAATTTCCCTGCCATCATCGTGTTCTGGAATTCCAGTCATACTTATGTTGTTCTTTTTGATGTTATCTCACATGATTCTAATGTTTATTCATTTTCCTTCAGTCTCATCTCTGATTTTTCTTGTAGTGAAGCAGTCTTCACAACAGAGCAAGAAAAACTGCATGGTTAAAACTCAGGAAAGGAGTGTGTCAGGGATGCATCCTGTCTCCATACCTTTTCAATCTATATGCAGTACAGACCATTCGGGAAGAAGGGTTTTATGAGGAGGAATGTGTCATTAGTATTGGAGGAAGACTTATCAGCAACCTACATTATATAGATAATACAGCTTTGCTTGCTGAAACCGAAGAGGACCTGAAGTGTTTGCTGTCAAAGACTGTAGTCTTCAATATGGATTGAAACTCATTATCAAGAAGACAAAGATTTTCACCCCTGGGCCAACTGGCAGCACCATAATAGAGATGAGATTGAGGCTGTTAACAATTATAGCTTGCTCAGCTCCACAATCAACATTCTTAGCACCAGCACTCAGGAAATCAAAAGTCAAATTGCATTGGGAAAATCTGCTGTCAGGGACCTCTCGAGTGTTAAAGAGCAATTGTGTCAGTCTAGAGTCTGAGGTGAGCCTAATCCAGGCCATGATCTTTGCAATTACTTGCTATGCATCAGAGAGGTGAACAATGACTAAGGGTGACAGAAAAATAATCAATGCCTTTGAATTCTGGTGCTGGAAAAGAGTATTGAATATACCATGGACTGCCAAGAAAACAAATAGGTCTGTTTTAGAGAAGATGAAAACAAATTTCTCCTTGGAGGCAAGGATTTTGAAGCTCCATCTCACATACTTTGTTCACATGGCCTGGAACGACCTGTCCTTGGAGAAGAACATCATGCTCAGAAGGGTGAAGGGACAGCTTGGGAGAGGAAGCTCCCAGATGAAATGAATTGATACACTAATTGGGGCAATGGGAGTTGGTGTGTAAGAGTTAGTGAGACTGGCCTAAGACAGGGTAGGGTTCAGAGCTGTTGTACATAGGGTCGCTATGGGTCATAGGTGACTTGATGGCACAATAACAACAACAACAATATTCCCATTGATGTTCTTGTCTTCTAGCTCACAGATTCTCTGTTCTATCTCTTCTATTCCACTTGTTTTGTCCCTCTAGTATATTGAAAAATTCTTTCATCTTGATAATCTAGATTGTGTTTCTATGTACTTCTGCTATTTCCAGTACTATGTTGGCTGTACCTTCTCTGTCTTGTAATGATTTTTAAAATTCTTGTACCTCTCTTTCTATAGTTTCAATTATTTCTTCAATCTTCTGTAATTTCTTCTGTAGTTGTTCATACCCCCTTGTGCTGATATCTTTCTTCTGGCTCCCGATCTCTGGAGTATTCGCTCTATTTATGGTTTCCTGTTGTTCATATAACTCTCTATCAATATATTTATTCTGCTTTCTTGTCTCAGGGATATTCACTTTATTTACGGCATCCAGTCTTTGTTGCATCATTTGTACATTCTTCTGTAGCTGTTCATATTACTCGACATCAATATATTTCTTCCGCCCTTCTGTCTCAGGGTAGTCATTGGGTCTGCACTATGCTCTGCTTTTTTAAAAGCCTTACTTTGTTTTTTTCACAATGTTTGAATCTGTCTGATGCTTTCTTGGCATTATGTAAAGTTTTTCTTGGTATGTCTTAGGCTGTTTCTATAGTATCTGCGTAGATTTTTTTGACAGTTCTTTATTTTAATGTTGTTGTCAATTAGTTGAAGGCTTAAAAGAATTCTGTCTACAGTGATGGGCAACTCACTCTATCGGAAATCCATTCTAGGCCTATGGAACAGGAAAGTTTGCCTTTCCTGAAGTCCTTCATATCCTCACTAATGTTTAGCCCTGAGGGAATTTCCCCATATTTTAGTCTCCTCTCCTGAAGTTTATTGTCCTCTTTGGTCTGTAGAGTGACACAGCAAGGTTCCAAACCTGAATCAGTATCTGCCCAAGGAGATGTTAGGCAGATCCCTCCCCAGAGCTTCAATGTTCTGGCTCTCTCTTAAGTTCTATTGTCCTCTCTGGTATGTAGGCTGGACCTGGCAGCCAGATATTCCACCTGGATCAATTTTCCTCCTTGTTGTTTCCAACCCCCCCCCCATTTTCTTTTTTCTAGAAGTTACCAACATAAGTACTTGCATACATTCTCTCTCTTTTTTTTTTTTTGCATTATACTAGTTTATTTACAAAATTCAAATACATTGCTTTCCAGAACAGATTCTTCCAATTTTCCTTACCCTCTACCCATCAAATTGTACAATTCCATAATTAATTCCTTCCGCATATCCTAATCACTCTACTTCCACCCTCCCCCACCCCCGGATCTTTATACTCATTCTACAATAATGACTTTATACCATATTTATCCTTGTTGAACTAAATTAGATCACCCAGCATAATTCTCTTCAGTCCCTCCAAAGTTAGGTATAATTTACAAAATCATTGCTCCTGTGTGCTGTGTAGTATTCCATTGTGTAAGTGTACCATAATTTCTCAATTCATCTATTTGTGGTTGGACATATGGGCTGTTTCCATGTTCTTGTGATGGTGAATAATGCTGCTATGAACATTGATGTACAAGCCTTTGTTTGTGCCTCAGTTTTCACTTTCTTAAGGTTTGTTCTAAGTAGTGGAATAGTTGGGTCATATGCCTTCCAGAATGGTTGTACAACTGGGAACAAATATTTGGTAATACCATCTTAGACAAGAGTCTCATAATGAAGGTTTACAAAATATTTCTGATCCTCCACAAGAAGAAGACTGGTAACCCAATTACAAAATGGGTAAAAGATGTGGAAAGAATTTTCACAGAGGAAGATGTTTTAATGGCAGATGTTGTTTGTTGTTGTTATGTGCCATCGAGTCGCCTGCGACTCATAACGACCCTATGTACAACAGCCCTAAACTCCACTCTGTCCTGT
>NW_006399846.1:3279319-3280944 GCF_000299155.1 Elephantulus edwardii | reverse complement strand
CTTAAGATATGCTGAGTGAGTTCGGCCCTTTTGATTTTCCGACTCCAACTCCTTGCACATTTCATTGTAATATTTTGCTTTGTCATCCCATGCTGCCTTTTGAAATCTTCTATTCAACTCTCTAGTATCTTCAATTCTTCCCTGTGTTTTGGCTTCTCTGTGCTCCAGTGCAATTTTCAGAGTCTCTTCTGACATTCATTTTGGCAGATACATGAAGAAATTTTTAAAATCACTGGCAATAAGAGAGATGCAAATCACAACCATAATGAGGAGACGCCGATGGGTCCTGGATTTTGGAGGGCAAAGTGACTCTGGTGTGGACAGTGGGTTTAGGATAGAGAAGCTGTGGTATATTTACACAATGGAATACTATGCTGCATTGAAAAACAAGGAAGTTTTACTCAAAATGGGTGACCTTGGAGGACATTATGCTGAGTGAGTTATCTCAGTCATGAAAGGACAAATACTGCATGGTGCCACTGTTGTAAAGCAGGACTGACCTCGGGGTTGGGAGGAAATTGAGAAGGGCAGATTCAATAGTGTGTACTTCATTGAAACAGGTAAGGGAGAAAACTGTTTAAGAGGGAAAATGATTAGATATTTTTGTCATGACAGGAGTCCAGAGTGAAGGCTGTGCATAGCGGAGTGGACCTGGGGGGAGGGATTGTAAAACAATGAAAGAATTTATCTTTTACTTTTCCAAGAGGGTAGTGTTCTAGGGGGGAAGGTTGGGAGGGAAGAAAAGTGCAACAATGAATGAATGGAAATCCAAAGTCTCTGTAAATTTTCATTGAAATTAATAATAGATTAAAAAACAAAACAAAACAAAAAAACCACAATGAGGTACAATCTCACTCCAGTAGCAGTGGCAAAGTTTAATAGGGCAGCAAGTAATAAATGTTGGAGAGGATGTGGCAAGAAAGGAACTCTTATACATTGTTGGTAGCATTGTAAAATATTACAAACATCCTCTCTTTTTAAAATTTTTAAAATTTATTTTATATTGGTTTGCATACAAAATTCAGATACTATATGCTTCATTCATGAACACTGTGTTACACACAATCCTTCATTCACATTTTGTTTCATATTATTATTTGTATATGTTGTGGACTGTTTGTTTTTAGGGGTTGGTTGTTTTTACATTGTATTTAATAAAGTTAATCAGTACTGATCTATGCCTACTATCACCCCATCTTTTCCAGTCCAGGTTGGACCTTTTCTATCCCTCCATCATCATCACCTCATCTGCCCACTCAGTTCTGCTATCCTAGTGATTCCCCTTCTGCTATCCTGGTGTTTTCCTTCTGCTCCCTTTCTCCCTCTTCTTCTCCCCTCCCCGTCCTTCCCTTTTGGACTATTATACACATATTATTAGTTATACTTTTATGTTTAAATAATGGTCTTAAGCAGTATTTGTCTTTGTGAAACTGAGTTAATTCACTCATTATTTTTTTTCTCTCTTTAATTCTCTCATTCACTCACATACACAGTATTTCTATCTTGCCTTCAAAATTACAACCTTGTGGGGCAGGGGGAGAGAAAGAGAGAGAGAGAGAGAGAGAGAGAGAGAGAGAGAGAGAGAGAGAGAGAGAGAGAGAGAGAGATTCACTACAATAGGCAAG
>NW_006399846.1:3277288-3279219 GCF_000299155.1 Elephantulus edwardii | reverse complement strand
TATAAGTTAAATATTTGTTTATTTTATATATTTATTTGCCAATCTAGATGCCACTTATTTCCTTCTCTTGACGTATTGTCCTAGCAAGTATTTTCAATACAATGTTGCATAGAAGTGGTAAAAGTAGGCATCCTTGTCTGGTTCCTATTTGCAAGGGAAATGCCTTTAGTCTTCCTTGATTGAGAATATTGACTCTTGGTTTTACACATATCCTTTTAACTATGTTGAAGAAACTACCTTCTATTCCAATTTTGCTGAGTGTTTTAATCAAGAAGAGGTGTTAGATGTTGTCAAAGGCCTCTTCTGCAGCAACTGGTAGGATCATATGGTTCTTGTTCTTTGCTTTGTTAATGTGATGAATAATATTGATTGTTTTTATGTTGAACCATCCTTGCATACATGTTTTGAATCTTACTTGGTGATCATGAATTATTATTTTTGTGTACTGTTGGATTCAATTGGCCAGGATTTTGTTAAAAATTTTTTCATCTGTATTCATGAAGCATATTAGTCTGTATTTTCATTTTTTGGTACTGTCTTTACTTGGTTTTGGTATTAGGGTTATGCTTTTTTCATAGAATTATTCTGGGAGTATCCCTTCTTTTTCTGTTTTTAAAAATCGTTTATGTAAACTTGGTGATAGATCTTCTCTGGTTGTTTGGTAGAATTCAGCCATGAAGTGAAGCCATCTGGGCTTGAACTTTTTTGTGGGGGAGTCTTTTTATGACCTGCTTATGTTCCTCTTTTGTGATGGTTTGTTCAAGTGTTCTACATCTGTCATGTTAATCTGAGCAGGGTGTGAGTTTTAAGAAATTTCTTCATTTCTTCTATGTTTTCAAATTTATGAGAGTGTAACTTCTCTTAATATTCTGATACTATTGAGTTAATATCAGATTATTCTATTTTGGTATCACTTCTATCATTTTTATTTGCTTTATTTATGTCTTCTCTTTCTTTTCTTTTGTTAAGTTCACCAATAGTTTGTCTATTTAATTGACCCTTTGGAAGAACCAGTTCCCAATCTTGGTGATGGTTTGAGTTATGTTTCTGTTTTCCATATCCTTGATTTCAACTCTAGTTCTTATAGCTTTCTTTCTCTAGAGATTATGGGATTAAATTGCTGTTCTTTGTCTGTTTGATGCAGTTATTTAGTTGAGACATTAATTTTACTTCTTTCGTCCTTTTTTATGTATTTGTGTATAGCCATAAACTGTCCTTTGAGGCCTGACTTAGCTGTCTTCCATAAGTTTTGGTATGTTGTGTTTTCATTATAATTAATTTCAAGGAACTTTTTAATTTCATATATAACCAAATCATATTCTAGCAGAGTGTTACTTAGCTTTCATGTGGGTGGTTTTCTAAGCTTTAATTTCTTGTCCTTAGTTTCTAGTTTTTTAGCATTGTGATCCAAAAAATAATAACTTTGAATTATTTTATTGTTTTTAAATTTTTTGAGGTTTGCTTTGTGAGGTTTATATTACCAATTCTAGAGAATGCCCCATGTTCATGTGAAGAAAAAGTATTTTGAGTTTTAGTTGGGTGCAGTGCCCTGAATATATCCACAAGGTCAAGCTGGTTGACAGTATAGTTGAGACAAATCTAGATTTCTGTTAAGTCTCTTTTTATTAGACCTATCCTTCAGTGAGACTGATGTGTTAAAGCCTCCTACCACTATTGTGGTGGCTATTTCTTTTTTCAAGTCTGTTAATCATTGTTTTATATATTTTCCAGGTCTATCATTTGGTCCTTGCACACATCATTGTAATATTTTGCTTTGTCATTCTGTGCTGCCTTTTGGAATCTTCTGTTCAGCTCTTTAGTATCTTGAATTCTTCCTTGTGCGTTGGCTTCTCTACGCTCCAGTGCAATCTTCAGAGTTTCTTCTGACATCCATTTTGGTCTTGTCTTCCTCTTCTGTCTTTGTAATGACC
>NW_006399846.1:3239882-3257427 GCF_000299155.1 Elephantulus edwardii | reverse complement strand
CTAAGAGAGATGCCAATCAAAACAACTATGAGATATCATCTCACCCCAGTAAGAATAGCAAAATTTAACAGAACAGCAAGCAACAAATGCTGGCAAGGAAGTGGAGAAACTGGAACTCTTATGCACTGTTGGTGGGATTGTAAGATGGTGCAACCATTGTGGGAGGCGCTATGGTGCTTTCTCAAAAAATTGCAAATAGAGATACCATTTGACCCAGCAATCCCATTACTTGGAATATACCCCAAAGAGACCATGTCTGCCATCCAAGCGGATATATGCACACCCATGTTTATCGCAGATTTGTTTACAATAGCAAAGAGTTGGAAGCAACCTAAGGGCCTATCAACAAACGAATGGATAGAGAAGCTGTGGTATATCCACACAGTGGAATACTATGCTGCATTGAAAAACAAGGAACTCATGCATTATTCAAAATGGGTGACCCTGGAGGGCATTATGCTGAGTGAAATATCTCAGTCACAAAGGGACAAATACTGCATGGTGCCACTGCTGTAGAATGGGTCTGACATTAGGGTTGGGGTATGACAGAAAAAAACTGGATAAATTATGTATATTGTATTGAAACAGATGAGGGAAAAACAGATTAGAGGTGATATATGATTGAGTATTATGGATAGCACAGGAATCCAGAATTAAGGTTGCATAGAGAAGTGTTCTCGGGGTTGGGGGTGGGGAGGAAGGGATGGAGGAATTGTATACTAATGAAGGAATTTTTTTTTCCTTTTTCTTTTCAGAGTGGGGAGCGGACTGGTGGGGAGGGTTGGGCAGGGAGAAAAGTGCGACAATGAATGAATGGAAATCCATAACCTCTGTAAATGTCTCTTAAAATTAATAAAAAAGGGGAAAAAAGTAAACCTTGCAAATATGTCTGCCCAAATTTCTCAAATACATAACTACTCCTTTCCTGCCCCATTCCTCCTAGTTCCCTGTTGATAGTCCAAATTAGTTTAGCTCCCTAACTTTTCTCCCTACCAAGGATAAAAACAAAATGCCAGAAATTCTAGAGACTAAGTTAGCTACTTCTGATGAGTGATTTTTATGTTGGGCTCTGTCTGGCATCTGACACTCAAGTACATGGTTAGCTTGAGACATGCTGATTCCCACACCTAGTAAACCAGAGTATGTCAGTTCACAGTAATCAGTAAATGCTTCCTTCTTATACTGAGGTAGGCACTTGAGAGAATCAAGGGAAGTGTATGTTTCCTGCTTTCTGAGAGATATAAAATAACACATACAGAATTATTAGAGAAGTTAGTGTCACACTGGTGGCTGCTGGTGCAAAAAGTTAGCCCTCTTTCTTTTCTAACTCAAAAGTTGGTGACCCGAGTCATAAAGGTGCCTCAGAAAAAATAAATGGTAATCTACTTCCAAATACTTGGTTATTGCAAGCTCTATGTAGCACAATTCTACCCTGACACACACAAGAGGTTGTCATGAGTCTTAATTCACTTTTTCCAGTTTGTCACATGAAAAGCTTTTGTGTTTATCTCTCCCTCTGGGAAACTTGACAACAATTATGGGTGCCTGCTGAGTTCTGGGTGTCACTTTATGCTTTGGAGATTCAGTTGCTTCTATTAGGGAAACAATCAGTAACTTTTCCATAGCCTCGTTTTACCAGAGGAAATTGAATCCAGAAAAGATACATTACATTACCAAAATGGAAAAAATAATTTATGAACCAGAATGACAATCTCTTCTGAGTGTCTGTAAAAAGAACATTGTCTAAGAGGCCAGAAGACTTGAGTTTGAGTTCTGGCTCTGTTATTAACTGGCAGGAAAAGGCCCACCCACCTTCATCTTCTCTAGATCACTCATTATGTAGTTGCCTCAAAAGAGTGGAGCAGGTGAGTTGGGCTGCCTGAACCAGCATCTGCTTTGTGAGCTTGGGAGTATTTCACAGAGATGTTTTCCTTGACAGGTTTATTACTAGTCTTGGCTCAGGGCCCTAAAAACATTCATCATGTGATAAAACAGGAATGTCATCCCGACTACCAATAAACTAGACTCTGTTTCCACCTCTACCCCAACACCACTCACTCCCACCCCAACACTGCTCACTCCCACTCCAAAACCACTCTTCCATGTAACTCACTTACCCTCCATCCCACTTCCTCCTCACAGCTCAAAGATATTCAAATCATCTCATTCAGATGTGACAATCCAACAGGATTCATTGCTCTTGATTAGAGGTGTGGTCATAGTTGGTCTGTTGATTACAGATATTTCTCTGCTTAGTGTTTCAAAAGCTTGTACTTGGAAATGACGAAGAGACATATCTAAAGGGAGACCAGAAAGAATATTGGAGTTCAGCCTGGAAAACTAAAAAAGGTCAACAGAGAATCAACCCAGATTCAAGAGTAATGCGATCTCAGTTCTTGCTTGAGGGGGAAAGCATAAAATATGGCCTTCCATATATAGAGGAAGAATGGAGTTGGATTCCTTGGCTAAATTGTATTCATCCTTTGGATAAATGGACCTGAGCTTCTGAGGTTTAAGGTGAAATTTATGCAGTGATGCTGAATTCTAACCATAAACCTGGAAAGATGTTGGAGAAAAACTAAAAAAAACAAAACAAACAAAAAAGCCAACAACAACAACAAAAAAAAAACCCCAACCCATATCATAGTAGTAGATTTTTCCCCCCAATGTCATTTTTAATCCAATGTCATCAAGTCAATATCAACTCATAGCAATCCATGCATCACAGGGTAGCTCTGAGTTCTGTGGGGGTTTTTTGTAAGTAGTCTGCAGGAGCTCAATATCAGCTGTGAAAACTAGGCCAGAAGCTGATTGTGGAACAGACCACCAACTACTCATATGCAAGTTCAAGCTGAAGCTGAGGAAAATTAAACCAAATCCACAGGAACCAAAATATGACTTTGAGTCTATCCCACCTGAAATTCAGAACCATCTAAGGAACAGGTTTGAGGCCTTGAACACTAATGAGCGAAGACCAGATGAGTTGTGGGAGGATATCAAGAGTATCATCCACAAAGAGTGCAAACGGTCATTGCAAAGACAGAAGACGAAGAAAAGACCAAAATGGATGTCAGAAGAGACTCTGAAAATTGCACTGGAGCGCAGAGAAGCCAAAGCACAGGGAAGAATTCAAGATACTAAAGAATTGAATAGATTTCAAAAGGCAGCGCCAGATGACAAAGTAAAATATTGCAATGAAATGTGCAAGGAGTTGGAGTCAGAAAATCAAAAGGGCCAAACTCGTTCAGCATTTCTTAAGCTCAAGGAACTAAAAAAAAATTCAAACCTCGAGTTGCTATAATCAAGGATGCTTTAGGAAGAATATTAAATGATCCAGGAAGTATTAAGAGAAGATGGAAAGAATATACTGAGTCACTTTATCAAAAGGAATTGGCAGACACAGAAGAATTTCATGAAACAACATATGAGCAAGAACCTATGGTGATGGAAGAAGAAGTTCAGGCTGCTTTGAAGAAAATAGCAAAAAATAAGGCTCCAGGAATAGATGGTATACCAATTGACATATTTCAGCTAACAGATACTGCCCTGGACGTGCTCACCAAGTTGTGCCAAGAAATCTGGAGAACAACCACTTGGCCAACTGACTGGAAGAGATCTATATTTGTCCCCATTCCAAAGAAGGGTGACCAAACAGAGTGTGGAAACTATAGAACAATCTCATTGATTTCACATGCAAGCAAGATTCTACTAAAGATTATCAGCACATCAGCAGAGAACTGCTAGAAGTCCAGGCTGGGTTTAGAAGGGGTTGTGGTACTCGGGATATTGTAGCTAATGTCAGATGGATCTTAGCTGAAAGCAGGGAATACCAGAGGAATGTCTATCTGTGTTTCATTGATTATGCAAAGGCATTTGACTGTGTGGATCATAACAAACTGTGGCTGACTCTGAGAAGAATGGGAATCCTAGAACACTTGATCGTGTTAATGCGAAACCTATACTTGGACCAAGAGGCAGTCATCAGAACAGAGCAAGGAAACACTGCATGATTCAAAATAGCAGTCTATGGTATATTCAATACTCTGACTCATAGCTGATACTTCATTGAACATACAATGATGTAAATAAAAAGATAGGAAAAGACTACTTATATTTTTCCTTCGGAGCCATTGATGAATCAAACCATCAAAGAAATGTAGTTTTTTGGATGAATACCAATAGGTTGCCTATCTGTGTTTCATTGACTATGCAAAGACATTTAACTGTGTGGATCACAGCAAATTGTGGCTAACCTTGAGAAGAATAGAAATCCCAGAACACCTGATTGTGTTCTTGTGAAACCTATATTTGGACTAGTAAGCAGTCATCAGACCAGAGCAAGAAAATACAGTATGGTTCAAAATCAGAACAAGAGCGAGTCAGGGGTGTTTCCTGTCGCCATACTTTTTCAATCTTTATACAGAATAGATAATTCGAAGAGCTGGACTTTATGAGGAAGAATGTGGCATCAGGATTGGAGAAAGATTCATCAATAACCTATGTTATGCAGATGACACAATCTTACTTGCTGAAACTGAGGAAGGCCTGAAGTATTTGCAGCAGAGGGTCAAGTACTGTAGTCTGCAATATAGATTGAAGCTCAATATAAATAAAGAAAATGAAGATTCACCACTGGGACAATTGGCAGCATCATGACAAATAGAGAAGAGATTGAGATTATTAACAACTTCAGCTTGCTTGTTTCCACAATCAACAGTCTTGGCACCAGCAGTCAGAAAATCAAAAGATTAATTGCATTAGGAAAAATTTGCTGTCAGGGACCTCTTCAGAGTTTTAAAGAGAATTTACATCCATTTAGATGCTAGGTGCACTAAGGTGCACCTGATCCAGGCCATGGTCTTTGCAATTAATTGCTGTGTATCAGAGATCTGGACAATGAACAAGAATGGCAAAGAAGAATCGATGTTTTTGAGTTGTAGGCTGGATAAGAGTATTAAACATATGCCATGGCCTGCCAAGAGAACTAACAGATTTGTCCTAGAAAGGGTGAAATCAAGCTGCTCCTTGGAGGCAAGGACTTTGAAACTCCACCTCACAAACTTTGGGCAAGTAATCAATAGGGACCAGTCTTTGGAGAAGGACATTATGCTTGAATGTGTCAAGGGACAACACAGGAGAGGAAGAAACTGGATGAGATGGATTGACATAGTAATGGAGGTGTGTCAGAGAGAGTGAGATTGGCTTAGGACAGAACAGAGTTCAAAGCTATTGTGCATAGGGTCATAGTCGACTCAACAGCACATAAAAACAACAGTGCAACTAGCTAGGGACTATGACACAAGAGAAAATTTTCAGTATCTTCAGAGAGAGAGCCAATGACAGTAAGTGACATAGGTTGCGAGAGGAAAAGCAAGGAGAATCTGCAATTTTTAAAAACCACCAATTGTGTTCTGAACTGACTCTGTCACACATTAATCCAACCAAGTAAATTAATTTCATGTTCTCTTGACTCAGCCATGAAAGTTAATATAATGGCAGAGTGATGGGATAAAAGACTATCAATTGCAAATTGAGGGAGGAAGTTTCAATATCAAGCTCTCTATTCCTCTTCTCTAAGTATGTGTGTGTGTGTGCGCGTGTGTGTGTGTGTGTGTGTGTGTGTGTGATTCAAGTGAAAGTTTACAAGGAAAATTTGTTTTTTTAAAAAATGAAACCATTCCTATGCATTTTATTTTATAATATTATTTATAGTACAGTAAAATTGCACTTTTCTCACTTCCTCCCTATAATTATAATTTCCATTAATCCTTGTATTCTACTCCTTCTGCCCTCCTGGGCTTTATCTTCAGGCAAATGCTGCTTGTTTTAATCTTATTGATTAGTCATTCTGCTCCCTCATTCCTTTATTTCCCATAGGACAGGGAACAATTCACTTTACTTTGCAGTAAAATAATGAAAATAATGAGAATAATAGATGACTACAGTACAAAGCAAATAAAATTATAGACTCAAGAGTGCTTTGTTAACTGTAAAATGCTGCCCAAGTTTCAGTCATTGCTATTTCCTATCCATTTCCAATTCATTCACATCCTGATGCCATAATGATGTAGTTATGCTAGCTTGTCTCACGGATTGTAAGCTCTTTGAAGGAGAGACTTGATTTATTTGCTTCTGGGTAAGTGGTGTGCTTCCTTAGCAGGGTCTCAGTAAAGGTTTGGAATGAAGGCGTGAAGAAGCAGCGGGCACAGACCCCTCTCCTCTACCTGTCATCCCCGAGACCTGGAAGCTCTGTTGCATGTGTGTCTGGCTGCCCTGCGCTAGTGCTGGGGCATCAGTCAGATGAAGTGAGGCAGAGCTAGGGTATGGCAGAATGTCTTGGCTCTGACAACCCATCTGTTCTGTGACTGGAGCCAGTACTAAACTTAGCCACAGTGACTCGTGAACACTGGGTTGCCTAGCCTCATAAGTCATACCACCAAGCCACCTGGCTGCAGGCAGTACCTCCATCCCTCTGAGAAATGTGGCCTAGTCTGTCCTGCGCTAGCTTTCTGGACCCATGCATGGGTCAAGCATGGGGGCAGGAGGGCAGCCCCAAAGCTTAGGATCTCTCAGAAGTCATTAAGCAAATGCTCAGCAGCTCTATGGTGAATCTCATTCCTTCTGGTAAATGGCAGTGCTGACTCAGCCGTAGTGACAGGAGGTGGAGAGGAAGCACCTAGAGCTCAAGACACAGTATCAGCTCTATTCATAGGCTTGTTCCATGTTTCTCTGCTGGGTTCAGTACATCTTCTTAGTGCTCCTTAGCATCTGTGGTACATCAAACAACATCTCAAATTAACCTGTGACTCTTTGAGTCCACAACCTCTGACCACATGTATTCTGGTTTGGTGCATTTTGAAGTGAAGTGGGAATATCACCTCATATTATATATTTGTGTGACTCACAAAAAGAGGAGAAGTGAAAGCAGGATTCACTGGGAAAAAAATAATGAAAATAAATTTTAAAGTATTTTAAACAAGTCTGTTTTTAATAATCATCTGTAATACAAATACTACAAATTGTTGGGTTTGAAGAACAGAAATTTATTTTCTCACAGTTTTGGGTATTAAAAGTTCAGATCAGAGGGGAGCTCTGGTGACCTAGTGGCAAGAATGTGCACTGCAATCCCAGAGGTATGTGGGTCAAATCCACCAGATGCTCTGCTGGAGAAGGAGGGGCAATCTCCTCTTGTACCAGTCAGATCTGATGTGATGGTACACAAGAAAAATAATAATTTTTTTTAATTTAAAAATAAAAGTTCAGATCAGAATCTCCAGTTCTTCCTTTCTGGTAAAGCCCCAAGCTTATCAAAGTGTTTGTTTCCATTGTCTGTCTCTGTTTGTGTTTCTTTTTGTGGTTTGAGTGAAAGATTACAAAGCAATTGGTTTGTATTCAGTCTTGTACACAGAATGTTTTGTGGGACATGAGTTACAGCACACACATTGTAGCCGCATTCATCCCACTTCCTCCCTGTGACCTCCCTTTTCTTTATTCCTTCTTTCCTTACCCTTCTTGCCATCTGAGCTTTCTTTCTGGGCAAATATTCCCCTTAGGATCTTGTACAATTCCTTGCTCTAAGGAATGAATGCCTCCCTGATGTTATTGTTCACGTGATAAGTCTCTTCTTTAACTGAAAGTGGAGCCACAGGGAAGAGGTTACCCCCAGGTTCAAAGTGTGAGTTAAGGCCACAGTCACAGGAGCTCCACCAATCTCCATGAGACTTAGTAAATCCTACCATTTTTGTAATGTTTAACTTTGTTCCAATTTTTTCTCCTACATTGTCCAGGACTTTCTACTGTAATCTCTTTTATGCTTTGGGGTTTTGTTTTGGTATTTTGGGGGGGGTTACTTTCCTCTCCACCGGGAATAAACTCACACAAGTTTATGTCATTAAATAACTGTTTCAGAAAATGTATTTATTAAAATGATAATGTAGGGCTCATAAGTCTTTAAAATAATTAAACAATCTTCAAAGAAGTGGATTGTACCAATCAGGAAATTGGTACAATTATTTATCTGATCTCCACAATTGTATTACCTGGAAATAGTTTAGGCTTCTTTAAAATGATGGCATATGGTTAGACATTCACATGATAATTGAGATAATAATCCATACAGGTATACACGTGCCTGAATAAATGCAAAGGTCCTATGTTAGTATACCTTATACAATGTGTTCTTCCAGGGAGTTAGGTTCTGTCAAAATTATTTCAGAATTTTTCCAAAGGTCACAGCTTCTTGGGAAGTGTCACCAGCTTCCAAAGGCTTAGCCCTTGATGCTTCAATCACCGCCTCTTCCACTCTCACAGCTGCTGAAGGTGCAGTTTTTCATCTGGCAGGTACCCTGGTATATCCTCACCTGTACCAAGGTAAAAGGATGATGCGTGCCTGATTCTCATGGTGCTTTTTACAGTGCTCTCTTCTTTCTTTTTATAACTCAGGATGTTTAGTAGCCACTCTACACTGGTATGACTTCATTGACAGAGCTAAGGAAAACACGATTACTGAACACGATCATAGCCACAGGTGGGAGCACTAGAAATCCTATACCTATTTTGGAGAGAAGTGAAACACAATTTAATCCGTAACTGTTGTTGTTGTGAACTGTCGAGTTATTGTACAGGGTTGTGTCATTGCATAACAACCTGTGTAATTAGAAATTTTTAAAATGTCAGTGATACAATTTCTTCCACTCTGTTGTGTTAATGGCACAAAACCACACTTTTCATTAATTCATTCTTTTGTTGCTACACTGTAAGTCAATTTTTAATATAAAAACAAACATTTTGGAAGCCTTTTTTATGAGACCAACATTATGCTCAAATGCTGAGGAGACACAAATGACTGAGACACAGGTTTGGTTCTCAATCTGCTTAAACTGGAAAAGAAAAGTGAAACAAGGTCACCAAAAGTTATAATTGTCTCTACTGCTGTTCAGTTGATTCTGGTTCATTGCGACCCTCCATCAAGTTTCAGAGACTATCAAATTTAAGAGAGGAGAGTGCCCACCTTTCTCCTATGGAGCAGCTGGTGAATTTGAACTGTCAGTCTTCTGGTGAGCAATGAAACATAAGCAAGCCACTATTCTACCAGAGCCTCTTAACAATTAAAATAGGAAATAATAATAATGTCCCCAAGTTACCCTGAAGATGACTTTAATTAAATATTTAAGTGCTAGAAATATAAATCTTGCTGAAGATTATCCAGAAATAACTGGAACAATACATTGACAGAAAACTGCCAGAAATACAAGCTGGATTTAGAAGAGGCCACGGCATTGGAGACAGTATTGCGAATGTCAGATGGATCTTGACAGAAAGTAAAGAGTACCAGAGAGGTATCTATCTGTGTTTTACTGACAATGCAAAGGGATTTGACAGTGTAGATCATAACAAATTGTGGCTAGCCTTGAGGAGAATGGGAATCTCAGAACACTTGGTTGTGCTTATGTGAAATCTATGCTTGGACCAGAACAGAGCAGGGAAACACTGTATGGTTCAAAATTAAATAGATAGATAGATAGATAGATAGATAGATAGATAGATAAATACATAAATAAATAAATGAGAAAAAATTTTAAAAAAAAAAAGGACTGACTCAAGGATGCATCCTGCTGCCTCCATACCTTTTCATTCTAAATGTATGTAGACCAGATCATTCAGTAGGCTGGGCTTTATGAGAAGGAATGTGACATCAAGATTGGAGGAAGACTCATCATCAACCTACATTATGCAGATGACACAACCTTGCTTGCTGAAACTGAGGTGACCCTGAACCACTTGCTGCAAAATGTCAAAGACTATAGTCTTCAATATGGATTGAAGGTCAACATCAAGAAGACAAAGATTCTCACCACTGGGAAAATTGGCAACACCATGATAGATGGGGAAGAGATTGAGGTTGTTAACAGTTATAGCCTGCTCTGCTCCATAACCAACACTCTTGGTACCAGCAGTCAAGAAATAAAAAAGGTGAATTGTATTAGGTAAATCTGTTGTCAAGGATATTTCCAGAGTACTGAGAAGCAGTGATGTCAGTAAAGAGACTAAGGTGTGCCTATTATAGACCATGGTCTTCACAATTACTTGCTATGCAACAGAGACCTGGACAACAACTGAGGATGACAGAAGAACTCATGCCTTTGAGTTGGATGCTGGAGAAAAGTCCTGAACTTATCATGGACTGCCAAGAAAACAAATAAATCTGTCTTGGAGAGGGTAAAACCAAGTTTCTCATTGGAGGTTAGGATTTTGAAGCTCTGTCTTACATACTTTGAGCACGTGGCCAAGAGAGACCTATCCTTGGAGAAGGACATCATGCTTGGAAGGGTGGAGGGACAGCGCAGGAGAGGAAGACTCTGTATTAGATGGATTGATACAGTAACTAGAGCAATGGATGTAGTTATGCTGGAGTCAGTGAGACTGGCTCAGGAAAGGGCAGATTTGAGTTGCAGGTGACTTAATGGTATAACAACAACAGCATTCAGGGATAGATCACCACAGGTTTTTCCAAAACTGCCACCAAGTTCAAACAATCAGTGTTTGAATTAGCAGTCAAACTTTGACCATTACACCTTAACTTTGCAAAAATGCAATCTCCCTCTTAGAAAATTAGGACGTAAGAAGCATTGTATATCAATCAAATATCTCAACCAACTAAATAAGAAACAATGGTCCCTCACTCAAAATTTACAGCCAGACTCACTGCTTTGAACGAGCACCACTTTCCATAGTCCTGAAAGAGCTCACTCCCGCCCTTTCACTTTCAAGTTTCCCATTCCAGGGCTTCTACCCATACTGTTCTCGGCTAGCATTCCTGAATACCTAAATTTAAAATTCACTTCGATTTCTGTTTTGCTTATTTGGCCATGACTAAAGTAATTAAAAAGCCCTGATTCTCCAGCCTGCTATCTGTTCTTCCCTCTACTTTCCCAAGCGAAAGTTGCCCTGAAACTGTGGTCTTGAGTAAGTTAGTCTGCAGGGTGGAGGAGAACATAATACTAAACTCTAGGAAAAGCTAACTCTGGTGTCCATGACCACAGTGAAACAAGCGTATCACCAGGCCCTTCTCAGAGAAGCCCTTAAAGGCATTTGACTTCTCCCAGATGGTCCCTTTCCCTACTCTCAATCCTCCGCTGTGGCCCCTAATTCTTCCTTATGTGGTATGACTAGTGGAAGCAAAAACCATTAATAAAATAATTTCTGCATCTCACATTATTGAACCATTCAAGTGCTTATTGCTACCCATTTTTATTCCAGAATAGGATCTTTTTTATAACTAAAGATGCACTGAAGAGTTTTGGGTTTTTTTTTCCCTCACACAAAAGAGCAGATTTCCTTAGTTTTCTGTTGTAGAAGCCTTCCATGGTTCCAAGAGTCTTCTTTTTTTCCATGGACTTCTGGCAAAGTCTGTGAACTCAGAAAGGGTGGGGGGAAATGTCCTGAAATGCACACAGTAAAATACATGTGATTGAGAAGGATACCAGTTTTATGAGACACAGTTCTTAGGATAACTTTTTTTAAAAAAAGTAATACAGAAATGTTGCTTTTGTTGTGTACCATGGAGTCAGAACTGACCCACAGCTGACCCTCCGGTGGGTTTTCAGAGGCTGTTGATAGCACAGGAGGAGACTGCCCATCATTCTCCCGTGGAGCAGCTGATGAATTCAAACTGTGTGCCTTTGGGATTGTGGCACAGTTTCTTGCCACTAGGCCACCAGAGCTCCCCAATACAGTAATAGGTGGGTTTTTTTAGACCATATTAAATCATTTGCTCTACAGGTAGGGCACTTCCAAAGGCTGTGCTGCTAACCCAAAGTCCAAGCCTCTCTACTGATTAAAATTTACTAGTGGCTTTAAAGGGAAAAGATGAACAATCTCCTCCCATGTGGTCTACAGCCTTAGAAACACAGGGGAGGGTCAGAGTCAGCTATGAGTAGGGTACAACTCAATGATAATGAGTTGAGTGTTTAGTTACAGCTAATTCTAGTAATTCTTGAAATTTCAAAATAGTGAATAATATCAAAACAATTTTGAGACATCTGCAATTATATAAATAAATAAATATATATATATATATATATATACACACACATATATGTATGTGTGTGTGTGTGTATATATATATATTTATTGTTGTTCTTGTGTAGAGTGAAAACCAACCCATAGCTGACCATCCACAGGGTTTTCTGAGGCAGTTAATCACACAGGAGGAGATTGCCCATCCTTCTCTTGTGGAGTCTCTGATGGCCTCAAACCACGTGCCTTCAGGATTGCAGTGCAGCTTCTTGCCACTAGGCCCCCAGATCTCCCAATATATGGTATATTGATGTATGTATGCATATATATATGTGGAAATATATGTATGAATATATATAAACATATATATTGTTGTTGTTGTTGTTAAGTGCTGTCAAGTTGTAGACAACTCATAGAGACTCTAGGAACAAAAGATCTGAACATTTGTATAACTTTCATCATTTCTCCAAGTTCATAGGGTTTCCAGAGGCATATCAGAAGTGGATGCCACTCCTGCTTCCAAGCTTGTTTTAATCAGGGAGCTCCACCAAACACTGTCCACCATAGGTAACCATTATTGCATTTGACACATCAGAGTCACAGTGTTCAGCTTCACAGCAAACACGAGTTACCTCTGTATAGTAAATGGACAGACCAGTGTTATACCACTTAGAAGAATGTTTGACCAAAAATAATTAACACACACACACACACACACACACACACACACACACACACACACACACATCTATATCATCTATATCTATATATCTCTATCTCTATCTCTCTATATACACACATACATATACATATATATACATGTATATACATATACAGATACACACACATATACATACACATATGCATACACAAATACATGTGTGTGTTGATTGCCTTCAAGTCGACTATAACTCATAGATACCCCATAAACAAAAAGCTTGAAGCCCCCCCATGACTATCAACATTTATCATAGTTCCTAGAGTTTCTGGAGACGTGCTATTTGCATACACACACACACACACACACACACACACACACACGGAGGGATTGAGTGTGCATCTAGCCTGGAAACTCTCTTTAGCAGTGGTCCCAAACTGGAAGCTGATTTCTCACATCTTGAGGGGAATCATGTAAGGAATGTTTTGGGTTTTGTTTGATTTGTGATATTGTGTTTCTTTCCCTCCACAAGCAGGTGTCAGTTGGCCTTTGGCCCCTTTTGGCTAGCAAGAACTTAAGGCAGAGGCCTTCTTAAGGTGTGTCTTTAAAACTCGGTAGGAAGAACATTCTTTAAGTGGTATAGCAGTTGTTTGTCTATTTGCTGGAGTAAATAACTTGGAGTTGCTGTGGTGCTGAACACTGTACCATAGTCATATCAAATACTGTAATAGTTACCCATCATGAACAGTGTTTGGAGGAGCTTCTAGATTGATTTAGGTTTGGAAGAAGGAATGGCATCCACTTTCTAAAACAGATGGTTCTGGAAACTCTATAAAATCTATAATCAAATAGAAAATATGTTAATTAGAGAACAGAGTTCAGATCTTTTGTTCATAAGTTCACTATGAGTCGTATTTGACTTGGCAACACTTAACCACAGCTAAGAGAGACTAGTGTTCTATTTGGAGGAACATTCTTCTACTTTGTACATCATTCTTTGTCAACTCACTGTACTGAGATAATCTGGGTTTGCTGTGATGCTGAACCTTGTGCCATTGGGGTATCAAATACCATAATGGTCTCCCAATATGGACAGTGTTTGGTGGAGCTCCCAGATTTAAAACAGGTGTGGAAGCAGGAGTGGCATCCACTTCCTAAACCACATGCCTATGGAAACTCTATGAACTTGGAGAAAGGACAATAATTATGGAAAACTTTAGGTCTTTAGTTCATAGAGTTGTGATGAGTCGTACTCAACTTGAGGGCAATCCACAACAACAACAATATACACACACACATACCAAGTTGCTCATTGGAGGCAAGAACTTTGAAGTTCCATCTCACATACTTTGGGCATGTGGCCAAGAGGGTCCAATCCTTAGAGAAGGACAACATGCTTTGAAGGGTGCAGGTACAATGCAGGACAGGAAGACCCTGGAAGAGATTAATTGACACAGTGACTGGGGTTATGGGTATGCTTAAGACAGACTGGCTCACAATAGGGCAGGTTCAGAGCTATTGTGCATAACCTCTCTATGAGTCGCAGTCAACTCAAGACTTAACAGCAACATATGCATGTGTGTGTGTACATATACATATACATATACATATACATATACATATACATATACACACACACTATTGCAGACAATGTTGTTGTGTATTGTCAAATCTAGACTAACTCATTATTGTAGACAAATATTAATACATATATATTAATTATTGTAGACATCACTATGTGGTCAGATTTAACTCATAGTGACATTATATAGATAAGAATAAAAACCTTGCGCCACCCTGTGTCATCTTCATAATCTCTATTGTGCTGGAGGGAGCTCTGGTGGCCTAGTGGTAAGGAGTTGCACTGCAATACTGAAAGCACACAGTTTGAGTCCCCAGCTGCTCCCCACAAAAAGGATGGAAAATCTCCTTCCATGAGATGTACTGTCTCTGAATACCCACTGGAGGGTCAGCAATGTATCAGCTCTGACTTGACAGCACACAACAACTATGCTTATGTCCATCGTTGCAGTGTCTGCATCAGTCTCTGTAAGAGTCTTCCTCTTTTTCTCTGACCTTCTTCTTCCTAAGCATGATATATTTTCTGAGACTAAACCCTCCTGATAATACACCCAAAAATATGTGAGACAAAGCTTTGCCATCCTTGCTTCTAAGAAATGTTCTGGTTGTACTTCTTCCAAAACAGGTTTATTCTTTTGGCACTCCATCATCTATCCACTATTCTTTGCCAACACCAAACTCAAAGGCATTGCTTTTTCTGGCAGTTCAAACCCACCAACTGCTTTGTGGGATAAAGATGCATGTATTCTAACTCACAGTGACCCTATAGGACAGAGCATAACTGGCCTGTTGGGTTTCCACGGCAGTAACTTATACAAGAGTAGACTGTCACATCTTTCTCCAACACAGCAGCTGGTGGGTTTGAGTTTCAACCTTCTAGTTCGTTTCTTAGTACTTTAATCATTGAATCACCAGGACTCCTTAACAATTCTGCAGCTTTTCTTTTATTATATTGTTGTTGTTAAGTGCCGTAGAGTTGTAGACAACTCATAGCAACCCTGTGAACAGAAGACCTGAACACTTGTATAACTTTCATCGTTACTCCAAGTCCACAGGGTTTCTTTTTTTTTTGAGGTAAGCTATTTCAGAAGTGGATGCCACTCCTGCTTCCCAGCTTTTTGTAATTGGGGAGCTTCACCAAACACTGCCCACCATGGGTAACCACTCTTGCATTTGACACATCAGTGTCACAGTGTTTAGCATCACAGCAACCATGGAGTTACCTCTGTACAACAAAAGGACAGACCTGTGCTACATCACTTAGAAGAATGTTTGACCAAAACCAATTAAAACCAGGCCTGAGTGCCACAGATTAAAATCACCCACCTTTGACTTGGTAGCATTACTTTCTATACACTAGGCCAACAGAGCTCTCTTGTTGTTATTGTTAAGTCATAGATGACTCATAGCAACGAAAGACCTGAACATTTGTATAACTTTCATTGTTTCTCCAAGTTCATACAATAGAAAAAAAAAATAAAATGCTGGGTTTCAATTAAGATTTAGTGAAATTAGACATGCCACTTTTATAGATACAAGCTCACTATTTCCTTAAATTATGTTGGAGAAGATTATAAATTTATGGCTTTTATTGTTGCTGCTGGGTGCTGTGGAATCAATTCTACCCCTGCAGCTTTCTTGCTATAATTTTTACGGAAGCATATGGCTAGGGTTTTTTAATCCCATGAAAACACTGAATGGGTTTGAACTAGCAAACTTCTAGTTGAGCACTTAATCACTACACTGTAATTTTTATTGGCAACTGCATAAACATCAGTACAATTATGTAGGCAAGCAGAGGGTGACAAGTATGCTGACTGGCTTCCATTTGCCCCCCCCACCCCTGACTTACTTCTGCCCTGCATTGCCCAGGGTCCCTTGTGACCCAGATTCCTAACTAGAGTGCAGGTGAAGAGGAAGATTGGAGTGTTCCTCTCCCAATAGCTGAGGAACTCCAGGATGAAGGACACCCTCATGATGAAGCTTTTTCAGAACTCTCACAACATACCCATGGGAGCAGGGGCTGAATTGAAGGTAGGTCATGTCCCACCTCAGAAATGTAGAAGCTCTGTGAACTGTGTTGGTTGCCCCATTATTAAACCTCAGGTTGCTTGTCTTCCCTCATTTGACCTCATTTTCTTGTAAGGGTAAGATTTGCTTGCTCACTGACTCAGAGTGATCCTCCATTGGGTTTTGAAGGCCCCACATCTTAACTGGAAGAAGCTGTTCAACTTTCTTCTACAGAATTGCTGATGAATTCAAACCACCACAGGCATTTGGCTTATTGGTTAACAGCCTAATTTGCTAAGAACTACACCACCAGAGTTATAAATTCTACACACCTACAAAATGTGATGATATAGTTTGGCAAATGCTGGTAACTGGTAAATGTAGGGGGAAGTATTAGTCTCTGTGCTACAGAGAACCTAAGAAAGACACAGAGAAAGGGGAGACTGCAATGTCTGCAGATAAATATTTCTACCTCTCTTCCTTTTCTCTTGTAGAGATGCAGGTGCAATCAAGACATTGATTGTGTTAATTAAATGAATTAACAAACAGCAGTTTGTCTTTTATGCTGATCTTGGTGACCTCCTTCTGCAGAACCTGCTTGACTGACTTCTGAGCACCCGTGGAGAAGATAGCTTTCCCTACCATCCCTGAGATGCATCCTACAGCCCTCAGAAAGCATAACTCTGGGAAACCAAGGGCAGGCTGAATGTGGGAGTTAGAACTGCTATAGAGGTGAAGTGAAGAGGACAGAGAGACATGCCTTCTGGCTGTGTAGGTCTAGGGACTAGATAGAATCTTAAGTACCAGCTACAAAGAAGCTCAATCTGTGGGGGCATGGGAACCTTCTTAGATAAATTCCCTGGCTATTGTACATCCTCAATGCCAGCAATTCAGATTAATTTTCCTCAAAATTCCTTTCAACATGCCACTGAATTGTTTTCAGTACCTCATTATTATTAGTTATAGCAAAAGATTTCTAATACACTCGATCATTTTACCAAGAGAGCTGATGTCTAAAGAAGCAAAGCTTCATGGCTAAGGTCATATGGTTGAAAGGAAAAATGTGGCCCAGACTATTTAAGTTGAAATTAAAAATCTTTAATCAATTATTTCCATCTTACTCATCCAATTTAAACTCTCTACATCTAGGGATGGTAGAAGGAGAATTGATGCCTTTGAGCTTTGGTGCTGGAGAAGAGTACTGAATATACCGTGGACTGCCAAGAAAACAAACAGCTTCATCCTGGAGAGGGTTAAACCAGGCTGCTCCTTTGAGGC
>NW_006399846.1:3231179-3237767 GCF_000299155.1 Elephantulus edwardii | reverse complement strand
ATTAAATTCTTCTGTGTCTGCCGATTCCTTTTGATACAATGACTCAGTATATTCCTTCCATCTTCTTTTAATACTTCCTGGACTATTTAATATTCTGCCTAAAGCATCCTTGATTATAGCAACTCTAGGTTTGAATTTGTTCTTCAGTTCCTTGAGCTTAAGAAATGCTGAACGAGTTCAGCCCTTTTGATTACAGTTTAGAAAAGTATGTGGAAAAGTTCTACTGTGTGACATCAAGGATCACTATGAGTAACTGTTACAGTGACCTCTAACATGTCGGTAAGTGTGAGGATGGTACAGGATAGGGCAGAGATCTGTTGTTTATAGGGTCACTGTGGGTCTTACTTAACTTGACAACACCTAATAACAATAACATGATTTGAAAATCAAGTCCATGACACTTAACAACAACCCAGAGCATATACTTTAAAAGGGAGAGTTGAAGAAGCAGTTGCAACTGCCACCCTAGAAATGGTCTGTCCAGTTCCCAGAGATCATGAGAATATTTCACCATGGTTGTTAGCCATTGTCCCACCACTGGAAATAAACAGCATCTGGAGAAAACTCAAATAACCTCATGGAATAAAATGTCAAATGAAAAGGGGAAATGCAGCTGACCAAAAAGTGTGAGGAAATGTAGTAGCCAACCACCAGTGTAGGTACAATATTTTCTTCTTAAGTTAAAGAAAACTTTTTAAAGTACTTGGGTCAATAACAATAATATCTCTTGATGATAAGATTGGGGGGTTTACTTTGTTAATGTTCTCCAGATGTTTCTCTCACGTTATACTTAAACAAAACATCCTCACTTAAACAAAGCAACAGTTATAATTCAGAGTTGACCATGACTAGTAATGTGAGATGGGAAATCTATATTAAACATACATCAGCAAGATGGTCTAAATAATCAAGACATTTCTACCTGGGAGTTCATTGACTGTAACAAACTCCCGTTATTTGAGGCTTACTGAGTTCATTAATTGCAAAGAGGAGAGAGGAACAGTTTCTTCTATAATGCAGGCAAGACTTATTCTCTATTGTGAAACATTTAACTTCTAAAATAGAAGCTGGCTTGTTGTGTGGAATACTATATTCCTTCTTCCTCAGCAGGAATTAACCTTGGGTCTCTTAAAGGTTTGCATCTATGTCTATCACGTATCTCAATTGTATATATTTCCCTATGCGCTTGCCTTCTTTAGAGTGTACAAATGCTACTTGAGAGCACACAGTGATCTTACTTGTCTTTGTATCTCCATGCTTGGAACCATGTTTGATTTAGTAGGAACTCCTACTAAAATATTGCTTGATTGAAAGAATGAATGAATGACAACAAATGTCAGCAATCCTTAGCTGATTATCTAGTAAAAAAAATTCTCTAGAATTATTGTCATTCTTCCTTCATTTTTATGATAATTTTTTTAAATTTTGCCTATGCTAATAATTTCTTTTTTTAAAAAAAATGAACAAAGTTATTTTAAGACAATCTTAGAAAAAAATACAACTAGGATTTTTCTTATAACCAAGATTGTAAGACTTTGACCTTATTACTTTGTACACATCATCAAGAAAGAACAAGTACTAGAAAAGGGTGTCATATTTGTGAAAGTAAAAAGGCTCAGGAAAATGAGGGAAACTCTCAGTGAGGTGGAGGGGCTTACCAAAAGCAATAATGAACTCAGATGTTGTTGTTGTCGTTAGTTACTGTCAAGTCAATTCTCACGCATGGAATTTAAACATCCCAATGATCATGAAAGTGGCAGGACCAGGCAACGTTTTATTCTGATATACATAATGTTGCCATGAGTCAGAACTGACTTCAGGGCAACTAAGAATAACATAACAACAATAAGCAAAGTAAATCTGGATAGCAGTCTATTTCTATCTGTTTATACTCTCATTAAATGTTCTAAAGGAAAAGAAATGTCCATGATTACATTTTCTTGTTGTTGTTATGTAGCCATTGAGTGGGAATCAACTCAGAGCTAACTCTCTAGCGAGTTTCACAGGCTATAAGTCCCACAGAAGGAGACTGTACATGTTTTTCCCTCAGGGCCATTGGCAGAGTTGAACCACTTGCCTTTGGATGAGCCAGGCAGCTCCATGTCACTAAGAGTGGTCATGCTGTTGTGTGACGTCAAGTTGGAAATGACCCATAGCTCACCCTTCAGTGGGTTTTCAGAGGCATAAATAGCACGAGATGAGATTATCCATGGTGGATTAAAACTGTGTACGTTTGGGATTGAAGGACAGTTTCTTTCCACTAGGTTACAATAAATATATTTTTCTGTTGTGATGCCAATTTAGATCACCCAAATGGTCAAATGTTTAAAAACAGGCTAGGAAGTCATTTACATCAAAACTCTTTTCATCTAAAAATTGGGATAAACAGAAAAGGCATATAGCCACTGCCATGGATGGAATTGTGTCCCCCCAAATTAAATGTATATAATATAATGTGGAAGCTATCTAATGATCTCCCACAATATGATAACCCATATAATTAGAGCAAGCTTGATGGTGGAGTACAACACTCTTTAAACCCTTTGTAGCCTTAATCTGTTAGGAGGGGAGTTTCCTTATAATATGGAAACTATAATACTTACTGGTCTTTGGAGAAGGACATCATGCTCTCAAGGGTGGACAGAAAGTGCAGGAGAGGAAGATCCAGGATAAGAAGGATTGATACAGTAACTGGGGCAATGGGGTTGGTGTGTTGGAATTAGTGAGATTGGTTCAGGATAGGGAAGGGTTCAAAGCTGCTGTACTTAGGGTCACTATACATCACAGGTGACTCAAAGGCACATAACAACAGTAACATACTAGGACAGGTTTGGAAGCAGGAGTGGCATCCACGTCCTAAACAATATGCCTCCAGAAACTATGAACTTTGATAAATGTCGATGGTTGTAGAGGGGCTTCAGGCCTCTTGTTCATTGGGTCTCTATGAGTCATGATTGACTTGAAGGCAATCAACAGCAACACACCTATAATACCTTTACCTCACTACATATATAAAATAGTAGGAAAGGGAGCTAATAGGGGGATATTCCCAGTACTACCAAGGAGGAAAGACCTTAAGTAGAGTGTGTCCTTTTGGACTCAAGTCTCTATGTGAGAAAGCTGTCTGACACCTGTGGAGGCACCAGGAGAAGGTCCACACACTTGATGATCCCCAAGGAATGGATGGCCTACTAATGTTAAAGGAAACAAGGACTTTCCTCTAAAACCCACAGAGAAAGAGCAGGCTTCGCCTAGAGTAACATCCTGGATTTGGACTTCAGTCTTCTAAACTGTTTAACACAGCAATCAGATTGACTACATTTGTGGCAAAAGGTGACAGAGAAGTTCACTATCAGCAGTCAAAACAAGGCCAGGGGGCTGATTGTGGAACAGACCATCAATTCTGTGCAAGTGCAAATTGAAGCTGAGGAAAATGAAAACAAATCCATGAAAACCAACATATGATGGTGAGTCTATCCCAACTGAATTTTAAAACCATCTCAAGAATGATTTGATCCATTGAACACTAATGATCAAGGACCAGACTAGTTGTGTCATAATATAAAAAACATTATCCATTAAAAATAATGAAAGGAAAAGGTCACTACAAATACTGGAAAGAAAAGACAAGAAGAGGAAAGACAAGAAGAGGAAGGGAAGGGAAGGGAGAGAAGGAAGGAGGAAGGAAGGAAGGAAAGAAAGTAGGAAGAAAGGAAGAAAAGAAAGAAGGGAGGGAGGGAAGGAGGGAGGGAGGGAGAAAGAAAGAAGAAAGAAAGAAAGAGAGAGAGAGAGATAGAGAAAGAAACAGTCAAAGGAGTCAAAGTTGCATTAACACTTAAGGAAGCCAAAACAAATGGAAGAAATTCTGAAGTAAGAAAGCTGGACATGAAGGTGGGTGAGGGCATGTAAAAGACATGGAGAAGATGTCGTAGGGATCTGGAAAGACAGGGTAATGGTAGGTATAGTTTAATAGTGATTAATTTTAGAAAACATAATGAATGGGAATGATTGTTTGAAACACAACGTGAGTGAAGGATAGTGTGAAACACAATATATACAAATTTTGTAAGCAAACTAAGAAAATAATTTTTTAAATAAAGCAGAAGATTTCAAATCACAGCTCAAGAAGACAAAGTATTTTAATGAAATGTGTAAAGAGCTGGAGTTAGAATGAAGAACACACTCAACATTTCTCAAGCAGAAGAAAAACTGAAGAACAAAGTAAAATCTCTAGTTAAAGTACCCTATGGACAAAATCTTAAATGCAGGAAGCATCAAAAGAAGATGGAAGGAATACAGAGTCACTTTACCAAAAAGAATAGCCAAACAAAGAGCCATTTCAAAAAGTTGCAAAGATCAAGAACCAATAGTACTGAAAGAAGACGTTCTAGCTGCAGTGAAGGCATTGGCAAAAAAAATAAGGCCCTAGGAACAGATGGAATACTAATTGTTATGTTTCAACAAACAAATGTGGCCCGGGATGTGCTAGCTAGACTGTATCAAGAAATTTGAAATATCAGGAATTTTGAAAAAGCTGGACAACTGCCTGGAAGAGATCCATATTTACTCCCATTTTTAAAAAATAGTGATTTAATGGAATGTGGAAATTATCAAACAATATAATTAATATTACGTGCAAGTAAAAGCTTGCTGAAGATTGTTTTAAAATGGCCCAAATAAACATCTACTGGAAAGTGCTAGAAATTCAATTTGAATTCAGAAGAGGCTGTGAGATATCATTTCTAATGTCAGATAGATCTTGACTGGAAGCAGAGAATAGCAGGAAATATTTACCTGGGTTTTGCAGACTATGCAAAGATGTTTGACCGTGTGAATAATAACAAATAATAGATAGTATTGAGAAAAATGAAAATCCAAGAACATCTTATTCTGCTCATTCAAAACCTGTATATAGATCCAGAAGCAGTTATCCAAACAGAACAGGATAACACTGGCTGCATGGTTTAAAGTCATGAAAAGTGTGTATTAGGCTTGTATCTTTTCTCCATATTTAGTAAATGTGTACATTTCGTAAAGAATTGGAGAAGTTGGAGCAAATGAAGGAGAATGTGTCATCAGAATTGGAGGAAGACCGTCAGCAAGCTGTGCTACACAGATGATACCACTTAGTTTCATCAGAAAGTGAGGAAGACTTGAAGCACTTAATGAAGAAGATAAAAAAAACTACAGCTTTCAAAATGGATTAAATCTCAACATCAAGAAAATGAAAATCCTCTCTATTAGACTAATAAGAAACATCGTGATAGATGCACAAAATATTGATTTCATCTTACTTGAATCCACAATTAGCATCCATGGTAGTAGCAGTCAAGATTTAAAAATGTGTTCCAGTGGGAAAACATCCTGTCAAGAACCTTTGCAAAGTACTAAAGAGCAACAATATCAGCTTAAAGACTAAGGTGCACCTGATCCAAGCCATGATATTTTCAATTGTTTATTCTACATCTCAAAATTGGACAAGGCTGTCTTGTAGGAAGTGAAACCGAGATGTTCTTTAAAGGCAAAGTTGTTGAAACTTTGTCTCACATATTTGGCCATGTTGTCAGGAAGAGCCAGTCGTTGGAAAAAGATACGCTGTGAAAGGTAGACAGAGAAAGAGAGAAAGCCGTTTAACAAGATGGATTGGCACAGTGACTGTAACAATGGGATGGAGCAAGTCAGAGATCATGAAGATGGTGCTGATTCATAGACACATAACAACCTGTAGAAGAATAAATTTTCTCTTTGTTAAAGGCATTCATTTCTGATATCTGTTATAGTAGTATTAGAGGTAACCAGATTTGTGTTTAGTCTTGTAAATTAAGAAGTAATATTCATAATTACATCACTGGATGATGCAACTGGAAAACGTTGTCCAAGAAGCAGAAAATAGGACATGGAGGCCATGACCATCTCTCCAAAAGGGCCAGAGGGAGTGAGAATAACACAGCCCCTCATTGCCCCAGAGCAGAGCATAAAGCAAACCAGGAGTCCCTAGCCCAGCCCTGTGGTGCCTCTAGAGCCCCAGCAGCAGAGGTTTGTTTACTTGTTGCTGACTCACAGACTCATGGTACCAACAATGGGGTTTACTAGGGAAGGAAGTTAGAGAGTGGAGGAGGCAAAGAATATCACGCAAAATAAGCCAGGTTTAGTCCAACAGTTCCAAGGCTCAACACCTCAGTTAGTCCAGGCTCCTGTTCCAATTTAGCAAGCAGCTTTTCATTCCATCATCAAAGGCAAGAACATCAAAATCCAACTGTGGCCAGCACAAATGCAAGTAGCCTCAGGTCACACCTTGCCACTGTCCATAGCAATGCCACAGTCTCTCTACCACCAGGCTCTCACACTCACCAGGGTCTTGCCACCAAAAGCTTTGTTCATCTCAAGTCTTGTTTCAAGTCTTTCTCATATCAAGTTTTGCTGCTTAATACAGGAAAAACTCTTTTACTTATCCTAATCCCTTAGCTGATTCAGACCCTGGTGAGTGTGAGAGTCTGGTGGTAGAGAGACTGTGGCATTGCTATGGACAGTGGCAAGGTGTGACCTGATGCTAGAAATCTGGAGAACGACCACTTGGCCAACTGACTG